>NC_045146.1:21705916-22022702 GCF_008831285.2 Nymphaea colorata
CAAGATGGTTCTTGTCTGATTATTCATAGACTATGAAAACAGGATAGATGAGTGCCAGTGCCGATATATTTTTGTAGGTCTACTTCTTCAAGAACTGATAAGTATTTAACCTCTTCTCTATCAGATTTATCTCTTACTTAGGTTTCGATAGATTTTATTAACCATGTTAATGATTAATATCTTGATCCATATCTGAATTCAATTAGCTGGATTCGATAAGGAATTCAAAATAAGCAGTACTTGAATAGTCAGATGCAGTAATATTGACAAGCAAACCGAATCCCAGATATAAGTGCGATCCCAAAAGCAAAAAAAACATGGTCATTCAAGAGGGCATTTTAAGACTCAAAAATGAAATGAAAAATTAATACAAGGCTTAAAAATTCTGCAATTCGAGCTGGCATCTCGTGGAATATTCTTAGTCCAAATAACCGTCCTTTGTATTGGTCTGAGTCTAAGTTTTGAAACCAACAACTTTTTATCCTTAAAGGGGTTAGTGTAATGGATGCCGCGAGGAAATAAGCATTTCAAACTTAAACTTATGTGACATCAACTTTTTTTAATAATGTAACAGGTGAAATATTGACATGCAAATTGAAACATAGTAGGTGTGTCATCTTCGCTGAATCCTTAAGAGATGGAGAATGAGAAAGGTTTCGGCCTCACTCGGGCGCTAGGATTAGCCTTCTGCTCACCCCAAATCCAACACTGTTACATTGTATCGCATGTAAGTGTCACGGCTATGCAAATTGGGAACAAGAGTATATTTTTTTAGTCAAAAATTTTATTGTACGAACTCTTATTAGGTTGGATTCAATAGGTAGATCTGAACCAAATCTGACCCCTTTCCTTCCTGAGTAAGAACGTCTCCATCATGCTATAGCCTCACAGCTCATATCACAAAGCTACAAATATTGTCCAACTGTCATGCTTTGGGAAGGACGCATCGTTTTCATCTCAGGGCTCCGATAGCATCAGGTCTCGTTGGTGTCAAACGAGATCATTGATAGTTAGCAATCATAAGGTTCATCCTTGGTATTAAAAATATTATGTATATAGTTGTAAAAGAGTATCAAATCGTCAGCTTATTTAAAAAGCAAACATATACTTCAAATTAGTTCAAAAAGGGAAATGCTTGTTGCACTTTATGGACTCTAAAACTATATTGCCTGAAACTCATGCACTTAGTTTATTAATGGCCCATAAAGTTCATAAAATAGGATTTACATGGAGGAAAACAAAAAGAAAAACTTGAGAACGGGGAACTCAAAGAAAAAGAAAAATTCAAGCAGACCCATGAGAACTAAGGATTGCTTCATATATTTCCGACCATTGTAGAGACTTAGCTTTTACTAGCTGCAGTTGATTTCAGGTAATTCGTTTTTGTCTTAGCATGAACAAAAAACTGAAGTTTCCTGAAATTTTTCAAATGGTAGGGGCATTTTGTCCATTACAACAGAAGTTAGGTTTCAGGATGCCATTTCGACAAATTGCATTGAGAATAAAGTAGAAGAACCCATGGCCATGGGCCACTCTTGGTATCTGCCATGTAAATAAATGGACCAATCTATCGTTGTCCTGAACGTGACAAAGCAGTAGCAGAACTTACCTTTTGAAACCGCAGTAAGTCGAGTCATGTGTATAAATGGACAAGGATACTGCAAAATTTGGTCTCTCACGAGATCTGCCCCCATCAACCATGGCTTTCTTCGCAGATCCCAATTTGAAGATATCCTGGATTTTCTATCTTCTGTTTCTGCAAGCCACTGCATTCTGCTACCAATTCAAAGTTGGAGATTTAGACTCATGGGGTATGCCGGCTTCAGTAAGTCCAAAGATCTATGAGAATTGGCCTCAGAAGAAAGAGTTTCGAATTGGTGACTCCCTCTGTAAGTGATTACTTCTCCCAAATTTTGGTTTTCTAAGAAATTTAACAGATTTATTCTCAAGGCTTTGTTGGAGAAGGAAAAAAAAGAAAAACCATTTTCATTGCAACGTTGATTTTTTGCAGTGTTTCTGTACCCACCAAGTGAGGATTCAGTGGTCCAAGTCACAGAAGACGCATACAACATCTGTAACACCTCGAATCCGATAGCATATTTCGACGATGGTAACACTGTGTTCAACATTACTGGCCCTGGTACCTTCTACTTCACCAGTGGGGTCAATGGTCACTGCCTCAAATTGCAGAAACTTGCAGTTTATGTTGCTTCGAATGGGACGTCTTCATCTTATTCTGCCGAGTCTCCATCCTCACTACCTCAAAATTCATCTTCTTATCCTGCAGTCTTCGGGCCGACGGGCTCAACGTCATTGGCCGCGCCAGCCATGGTTGCTGTATCTCCGTATCTTATAGCTTCTTTCCTATTCTCTCTTCACATCTTATATTGGGTATAAATCAGAGTCATTAAGCAGGAGAGGTCTGCTTTTCTGGGGATGGTATACATAAGTCTCTGCTGGTTTTCATTTTACTTAAAATCTCTGTTATCTCTTCTTGTCTGAAATTGGAGATCTATCATTTATTCTTTGGTCTAATCTTAGTGCAGAAACCAAACTGGGGGATCATGTTAATTATTTGGTTATTCATACATAAGCAATTCGAAACCTTTCAGTATTGATGCTTTTTGAAGACCTGCTCTCTTTGTGTTTATAAAGCCATAAAACTTTGTCCTTTGAAAGACATCAGTCGACCTTCTGTCCGTCGTTTTACTGGTCTCCCACGGATGACCATCTAAGAAACTTTGGTTCCTGCAGAAAGTTACTTGAGATTGTCGGTTGGCTTAGTGACTGAGAGAGGAATCTCTCAAGGATGAGTCTCAATCAAGCCCTTTTTACGATTCACTTATCTTAAAGTGAAGAAGAAGGTTGTGAAAAAAGAGAAAAAAGGTACAAAGGAGCAAGAACATTGGCCTCATAATGGCACTCATAATCTTAAGATCAACATTGGCATCTTTGCCTTTGCCATCGGGCATCTTAACTTTCAGAAAAGGTGAGAGGCAAATATGGAGGACGATCCGATGTAAAAAATTTCTCCAATTCTGTATGTATGTAACGACAAAGTTATTGCAACCTCTGCTTCATCTTCTGTTCTGTTCTTTACTTTTCCAATTTTTTTTTTCAATTGACATATTCTGTTCCTTCTCCAAGTATACATGATCGTGAGAGTGACTGATGTTGCCTCACTAAGACTTGTTCTTTTGCCACATACTTGTTACTTTACCACACCAAGGCCACTGCTTTTGTTCTTACTTTTGGCCGATGAATGTATCGTCTTCCCCAACATTATTTGGGTGAATCATGGGGAAAACTGTTGTTTTGTAAGAGTATGACAACATCGCTGCACATTTAAGCAAAAGGCACGTTATAGCAGTGTTCATTGTTCCTAAAAGCAAGCAGATATTGACGACACCACGGTCATAACCGCAACAGATCGATCAATGAGATCCAAAAACATGTTTTAAGTTGAAAAAAGATCAAGAGTTAACACGACATCCAAGGTCCTCATCGATTATGAATCGTTCAATCCATTTTATTGGTGGTATGCGTGAAAGTTAACCAGGCAGACACTAATAACAATCACATTTTGGATTTCAAAAAATTAAACATATGCATAACACCTTACAAACGATCAGAACAACTTACACTTGACAACATTATTCGAACCTGTGGACAGAAAAGTGTCGTAATGTAATCGTAGAACTATTCCATTTGTTTTATGTTTGTTAAGAATAAATGGGTTACTTATTTGCTCATGGGAAAGAGACGTTCATTGTTTGGTTGGAAGAAAAGGTTAACGTGAAAATTTCTTTTACTTGAAAAAATACCACTTTTCTTGAATTTCTGCATTGATAAAAGAATAAAACTTTTTTACGATTTTTTTCTTACATTTGATCGTTTCCATTGATTTATTTTATTGTGTTTAATTTCGCAAATTTGAAGACCCTTTCATTCTCTCCCTCTCTTGGGGCAAAGAAGGGATCTTCTCTCCCCAATCAAACGGGGCCTAAAAGGCCCAAAGAGCTTGGTATTGGCTTGCTCATATTTTGGGGGGCAGATTTTTTTTTTTTATTTAGGGTACATGAGGTCACAGGATTTCCTTTTCATTTAATCTTTTTTTCATTTGAAAATGATCGAAAATATAAAAACAAAAAAGGGATTTTTTCTTTCTCTCTCTCTTTTTTTTTTTATCGTCAGCCTCATCCAGAAAAGCAACTCTGCTTGGCAAGTGAAAAATAAATTATTCCTTCAAATTTAAATTTAGACATGGAAACGCAAATTCAGTCCCAATCTTAAACTTATCTTTCTATTCATCAAAAGCTTCTATCGGCCCCAAGCATCCAGTTACTAAGAACCTTGATCTTCCTTCTCCGCTAGGAAACATCAAGATTATGAATTGGCAACAGCCAACAGCGGTTTAAATCTGAATTCACACCTTAAGCGAGAGCGAGAGTTGACAGGGAGAATACGCTGTTGAACTCGGATGTGGACATAAATTTGGTACTTCTCCAAACCCAAAAGTCATTAAATTGTAAACTGCATTAGGATTTAGGACATCCACTGAGATCGATGACTCCAAATCGCGTGGATTATCAACCTGAGGTTAGCTGCACCCTTGAAGGGCATTTGATAGCAAGAAATACTTTTATCACATGTTGGATGTCGTACTGAGTGAATAATTCTAATGAAAAATAGTCAGACCTCACAGGTTCGAATCACACTGAAAATCAAGAAAAATCCTACAAAGCCTAGAAAATTTTTTCCTGCAAGTGAAAACAACTTACATAAGGTGAAATGATTTCATTCAAAACAGTACACTCTGAGAATATCAACCAGCAAACAAACATCAAAACATCCCCTCAAAGTAAATTATGCTAAGAGACAAGGCCAGGCTTCAAACTCTTAACCTCCACCTTGATGTGAACTCCCCAAGCAAGGAACCAGTCGCAGAAATGTTGGATACTCACATATCGACCCATTTTCGTTTATGATGAGCAACAGATTTGGATTAAACACCTGAAATTTAGCCACTCTCCGTCTTGCTCATACTAGCCATCGACAACAAAACAAAAGCTGGGACTGATTAAAGCAGCCTATAGCAGCAAAAGGTGAAGTGGAGAATAGAACAAGCAGTGGAAATGAAGTTAACTAGACCCTTCCAATAGCAAATTTGAAAAGGAGAGATAGGGAGGTCACCCCCACTTCCACGTCCGAAATCAACAGTGCTCTCAAACAGCAAGACAGTAGGGGCAAGTTGAACCTTTATTTTCCCACCCTACCTCCAATTAAAATCCAGGAACCAAGCGAAGCCATCAATTTACCTCCTCTCACATTGTTCCAGCAGGCTAAAGATCTCTAATCGTCAATGAAGGCACCCCAACATTGATTATTCATCACTTGCTCTGGTTGCAAACGTTTATCACTTGCTCAAACCTCCACCTTCACATTCTTTCAGTCGAAGAATAACATTAACCAGGGGCAAAGAGAAGAGAAGTGCGAAAATTCATATAGAGAAGGGAAACATTTCATTTTCCTTCTTGTATAAGAAGCATAATGTCTCATTAGCAATCTCAGCAAACAAACCCGTGTCCAACTCATGTCCAATGCTCAACTTCATGTCAGTAACAATCAGGGCCGAAAGAAATATCTTTCTTTTTTATACTGCATTACGGTAAAAGCAAAGAAAATCCCACAAAGACTGTCGAACTACACTTTGTGTCAGTAACGTCATCCAGCGTCTGTGTATGCTCTCTTCATTGAGTGCCACAATATATATCAAAATTTCAATATTGGCTACTTGATGCAGGGCAGGACCAGACCCGTCACTCTCCTGGGTCCAGTTCTTCGCCTCAAGTTCCACCTTCAGGCAACAGTGCAGTCCTTGAGCCTTCAGCCACGGATCCCCTGTGGACCCAGAGCTTACGCGAGAGGAGGTTCCTCTACGTAGATACTCAAGGCGGACCAATGGTTGAAATATAAATTTGGTCTACATATGTTATTTTGTTATCCATTTTGTTAGTATATTCATTTTGTATCTAAGTGGGTCTGTTTGGATTCGGGCACTTGTTCAGGACCCGATCCGTTGTTTTCACGTCCGTATAAAGGGACGACAAAGCTATTTTGTATGGGTGGATATCGAATGAAAAAAAGGTCATTTTGTTTTATGTTGTCTTCTTTGTTGTTTTCTAGAGTAAGTGTTTCAGTTTTGAAGTTCCTTTCATAGTTCTCGTTCATCCTTCTCCTTCAAGTTAGTTGTCATCTGCAAATTAGTTTGCATCAAATTGGTATCAGAGCAAGGTTTCGTCCCTGCCCTGTCGTGCCATGGCTACAAAGGCTACAAAAGAAGCAAAGGAAAAAGAAAAGATAAACGACGCTGCTGCTACAGGAAAACAAGTTGCAGAGTTTGCATCCAATGTAAATGAAGAAAATCTTGCAGAAATCGTGCAAACAGAAGAGGAAAATCAAGAAAACGTACAACAGACATTGGTAAAACATGGATTTGAGATCAACCACATCAGGCGAGACCTTGCTGCTGTAACCAGAAAAATGGACGAAAGGTTGGATGAGTTCAAAGGAATGTTGTGCTCGCTTCTGCAGCACTCACAAATTAACACACAAGGCTATCAAGCGCTACCTGCTGCAAACGAAGCCAGAGCGGTTCCTGCCGAAGCCTTGTTGCCGGCAGATGCTCCAAATCCAGCGTCAAAACCCTCTGCCAGAGCTCCCCTATTTTCGACCAGAGGAAGGGGAGACTCAGCCGCGTCTTCCTCCCATCGTCAGGCGGGAGCGACAGGCATGGATTCGACCATGCCCACCGGCGAACAGTCCATGCTACCCAGCCCGGCTAATGGAGCATCGACGGCACCGGTTCTTCCGTCGCCGGTGCTTCTGCAATATGTGGGCAAAGACAGGATGTGCCCCTGTCCGACCGGTCGCCGTCCATTTTTCCGTCGCCCGCCGTTTCGCCGCCCACTGGTGCTCGTGGGCCGAAGGGGGGGCACCCGCCACCGCTGTCCACCCACCATCTCCACGGGTGGGAGGCGGTGAGCGCCCCACCCTCCGCAGGTTGTTTCCCCTTTTTGTGTCAGGAAAAAAGGGGAACCCCGACCCTCTCGTGAGAGAGATCGAGAGGCCCGACGGTTCGGGCCGGTCTCTTTTGAGGCCAGTTCGAACCGATTCGGGGCGAGGATCCGATTTGAACCCAAATCGCCAATCCATGGTTATTTGGGTTCGGATTCGGATCCAAACTACTTAAACTTTCCTTTTCAACCTGGTTTGGACCCGAGGTTGATTCCTAGTTTGACCCAAACCTATAATTCTATCCTCGAACCTACTCCAAGACCCAACCTAGACCTTAATCGGACCCGGAACCCACCTATTCTGTTTTCTGGACCGGGTCAAAACCAGACCCATTCTCTTATGGATTCTGGATCGAGTTTAAACCCAGCCTTTTATCCACAAGACCCAATCCAGAATCCAACCCAAACCACTCTAGGTCCGACCAATAGTTTAAGAGCAAACCTGATCCAAACTCAATCCAACCCAAACCTTTATCCAAACCCTTATCCAAACCCATCTACAAACCCATACCCAAATCCACAAGTGAATCCTTTTCACGCCCCATATTCATTCCCAAATGCATACCCATATCCCTATTTGACTGCCCATGTGACCCAAGCCCCAGATCCAGTTCCATTTCGTGCAGCCACCCACCACTACCACAAGCTCCACCAAGAAGAATGCAGCATATTACAAGTGTAGTTTCACAAGCCCACAGCATATACGAAGAACAGTTACACAGAAAAGTAGCATTCAATGCTAACCCAAAGAAGAATGGTCTGTAGAAGGCCACAAGCCCACAACTATCCACCTAATTCCCCTGCATCTTCATTTCTGCAATTGGAACTTGCAGTGTAATTTACAAACAAAAATAAATTGAGAACTGCACACATGCACTACAAGTGTGTAGTTAGCAATACTAAAACCAATAAAAGGGGAAAAAAAAATCCACACAATAGACATTGAGTTGGGGCTTTTAGATCCCCAAAGACTAATGCATCAAGCAAATTCATTGCCTTGGAGAACAAAATCAATCCCAAGACTTTGAAGAACCAAATACCAAGAAAAATTTCATCTTCATAACACTGATCCTATGGTTCCTTCTTAACTTGAAAAAATTACAAGAAAGAAGGGTCGTGTTTTCGGGCAAACCTCCCTATGCTGGAGAAACACCAGCACGAAGCAGGAGGAGCAGGGGAGGGGAAAGCGATCGTTTGAGTTGTTCTTCTCCATCTCTCAATCGACCCGACTGCTTCAACGACAGCAAAATCAGGCACTCTGCAAAACCAATGTCCCATTCCGCGTCAGACAAGCAAAGATCTTCAGGTTCTACCCCACACACGAGGGAGGGGGGGAGGGAAGGAAAGAGAGCCAGAGAGACCAGCAGGATCCTTCGAGTGGGGAAGGTTCGAGGCAGCATGAATAAGGCTGCGGCTTCACGGCGCGTGAGGACGAAGAGGCTGCATTGCGTGGGGACGAAGAGGGCTGCGGCTGCAAGAGACGAGTGAGCGAAGAGGCAATACGCGACCGTGCCTAAGGCGGAAATATTTTTTCGGAAAAAAATTTTTGAAATCAGCCTCAACGGTCGAAAATTTCTTTCCGCCTTTGTTACGGTGGAAAAATTTTTTAAATTTGAGAAATGTTTCCAGGTGAACAGTGTGGATTTCCAGCGTAACAAACGGCCCCTTAGAGCCGCCCGATTCGAAATCTAATGGTTTTTAGATATAAGGACGTGAGACCAACCTTTCTTGATCGTTGTTGAAGCCTTACGGCTATCTTTCGGGCCAAATATGAGAGCTGCTTTGAAACTTAAGTGAATCAAATTTGTCTTTTCAATTGGAAACTCTACATGAATTAAACTACAACCATGCAATACTCTGATTTTTGCCCTAATTTTTCCTTTCTAAGTTTTTTTTTTTTTTTTTGCTTGGGCATAAGCTTTCTTCCAACCCACCAATCAAAGCAAGCATCTAAGTTTTTGGATGAACGTTTTGACAATAATGAAATGTGCCTCTCAGTACCTTCCAGAAGTCAATATTCCTCTAATTCTAGTTCCTCCATTAATTTCCTCTTCAAGAGTCCAGTTCAATAGTGAAACTTGGGCCTCTCGATTCCACTTGTCAACCATGGCCTGTCATATTTAATTCCTTCTTTTTTCATAGCACTGTGTTCAACGTCAACGCCAAGTTGCAAATAGACTTCTCTTTTATGGTCATGACTCTCTCCTATCATCTATTCCTTCTCTCCCTCGAGCTTTCTCCATGGAGACAGGTTCCTTTTTGTGCTTTTTGTTGGGAGATTTCTCTTTTGCATACACAAAACGAATATGCCCTAAACAAGATCATGTTCATGCTAAATCATTGAATCAAAACCTTAACTGTAGCGGAAGCGTACCTGATTCCATCTAAACAGCACAAACGATAGATCGCAGTAGGATCTTCCAGGGTCTGTGCAGTACACGTGTGGTCTCTCTCAGATGGGAA
Source organism: Nymphaea colorata (assembly GCF_008831285.2). Lineage (NCBI taxonomy): Eukaryota > Viridiplantae > Streptophyta > Magnoliopsida > Nymphaeales > Nymphaeaceae > Nymphaea > Nymphaea colorata. The sequence continues at coordinate 21,715,456 of NC_045146.1, forward strand.
AGAAATAACCTTAGAAAACGATCTTTCAAGCAACCGTTGCATGACCCTAGGGACCACTACCCTTTTATATTATGAGCAATTACAGATTTAACCTATCAAAAAATCTATAATTACATACAAGTATGTATACATCATAAAAATACCTGATACCATATTAAATAACGTAATATCCAAAAACGCAATCACTTAAGCAGATATTTACATTAAGACAACCATAATGTTTGAAATTCCTCATAGACATGTGCCAGCCCACCAAATGATTCTTACAATCTCTCACTTTGGCCAAATATGTCTTTATACATTTAGACATTACATAAAACCTTAGGAGCTCATAACTATTATCTTATTAGACGTCATTTTCACTAATCTCGTCCATGACCATATCAATACAGAACCAAAATGACTTTTGCTATATAAAAATTAGCTAAACCTTCAATGATCACAAATGTTAACACAATCAATGACATAGATCTGATATGGATGTATAGCATGAGAATTACATGTAATGTGATTACAACATGTCTATTCTCAACTGGCCCTACTTTAAAACCTTGTGCAGATCAAAAATACAAACACAGAATGAAACCAAAGAACTTTAAACTATATTCTGTAGAAAAACTGAATATGGTCTATACATAAGAGCAAACAAAATACAAACTCCCACTAAATCAGCACATCATCCAAGAATAACACCCTCATACGAACAACATGTTCGTGAAAGACCTTAGGTGTTAAACCCTTGGTAAGCGGATCCGCAATCATATAGTTTGTCCCAATATGCTTTAAAGACACCTGACCATTCTGTATCCTTTTTTTAACAACCAAAAACTTGATGTCGATGTGCTTAAGTTTTTCTTAATTGCACCAAAAATGTGAAATTGGAAAAGGAAAATCTGGGAGCACATGTGAAATAAATCCACTCATGAGAACCACCTCATCTGAATTGGAATTTGACAACAAACATGTTAACGAATAAAAGTGATTACAATGGGATACATATTAGAATTGCTGAGAATTTAAAGGTCAGGCTTAAAACCATGTGTTGTATTTTTCTCATGTTTGTTTGTTAAAAGTTGTGTATGATTTAGTGTACTTCGCACTCTCTCATTTCAATAGCAAAGAAATGACTTGTAGGTTGGTGAAATATATATGGAGCAATACTTGTCTATCTAGATTACCTGTTCTTCAGCACTGTTGAGTTGCTTTTTTTATCTTTTTTTTTTCTTCTAAAGAGTTCTACTTTTAATTGGTAGGTTGACTGTGACAAGTCGATGATATGATAGAGGCATCGACTCCATTGGTGGTGGCTTGCTAAATTAAAAGGAAAAAAAGAATGTATTTCTTTTTATATTTTAATTTTAGCACACATAATTGTCAAACAACTTTAGTTTATAGTGTAGTTTGCTTGAGCAAAATAGAGGAAAAGAAGCACCTCTAATTGATTTTATCAAGGGGGCAAGCTGAGCCATTGATGTTCATGTACTTACTTTTAGTCTAAAAAATTTGAGTGAAAAGATTGAAATTTTTGGGAAGAAATTAGAAATCCTTGCTCTCTTTTTTCATTTTTTATTTTTAAAGTCAAGATAAATTTTATTTTGCATTTTTATTTTGGAAGTTGGGGGTGAGTGGCTGGGTAGAGTGGCTGGTTAGAGAATTAATAGATGCACTGTTATGATTCAGATTTTCTCAAGCATGAGCTATTAAATTTGTTTTACATTTTCCTTGTTTGTACACTAGTCAAAAAGAGAAAATGAGTGTACATGTATATTGTATCGAGTGGTGTGCTGAGGACAGTCTAAACTTAGATTGGAGAAATCTGTCAATTCTATATATAAAAAAGATTTTCAATCTATATAATATATACCACCTCATTAACACAACCCAAACAAAAAAAAATACATTGGGCTGCGTGTGTGAGAGGGATTCTTCTCACACCTGGAGGAATGCATGTTATTTATATAATAGAAAGAGAGACTGCTAGTGTGTGGGTGAGAGTTCGCGCCATGTGCTTGAATCTGCCCGTGCCTGAGCTGGCTACTTTTTTGGAATGGTTCAGTCATGTACCTTTTAGCGAATTTTTCTGGCTTCGCTATTAATTGAAAGTTGAAATGAACTTTCTAGCCTCTAGAAACCTATATTTTCAAGTTCCTTTTTTGAAATGTAATCTAATCTCGGAGCATAGTTCAAAGTCCTTACAAATTGAATTTTTTATATTCATTAGGATAACAATGTTTTGGTCAAAGTTTATATATATATAAAGAGAGAGTGAGAGTTTGTGATCATGGTTGCTTGAACTTTTTTAATAAGAGCCAACTTGGGGTGCCAGTTGGAAGCACGGAAACTTATTTGCAAAAACCACGGAATTAAGTCAGGGCTTATTTTCAAATATATTCAGAAAACAAGGAGCAATTTTGGAAAAAAAAAAAAAGAGAGGCCATAGTAATATATTATCCATATGCATGGCCAACCAGAGCAATTATTAAATGCATAATGGAAGTGGATTTGGATGGGCCCTTTGACGGAAGGAGATGGCTCCGTGGTCACAACACATGTACACATGGAACAAGTGAGCTTTTCTCCAATATTTTATTCACATTCGAGTCATAACAAGGTTGCTGCCGATACCGAGCCTAGGTCTAAGTCCAGCGTTGTACAACCACAGATAGGTTCATTGTTTGGTTGGAACAAAAGGTTAACGTGAAAATTTTTTTTACTTGCATTACTTTGAAAGAAAGAAAAAAAAAACACTCTTCTTGAATTTCTGCATTTATAAAAGAATAAAACCTTTTTTGTGATTTTTTTCTTACATTTGATTGCGATTGATTTATTTTATTGTGTTTAATTTGGTAAATTTGAAGAACCTCTCTTCCTTTCCCTCTCCTGGGGCAAAGAGTTTCCCCCTAACAAACGGAGCCTAAAATAAAAGACCCAAAGAGCTTGGTATTGGCTTACTTGAATTTTGAGGAGAAGATTTGTTTATTTAGGGTACATGAGATCACAAGATTTCCTTTTTATTTAAAAATTTTTCATTTGAAAATGGTTAAAAAATTAAAAACAAAAAGGGAATTTGTTGTTTTTTTTTAACCAAATTTTTTTGGGTGATGGGCTGACATGATATAGATGGAAACTAGAAGTTGAGGAGCTGGAGTCCATATTCATTCTCGTCCAGAAAACGAAATGATCTCCGCGTTGCAAGTTAAATATAAATTATTCATTGAAATCTAAATTTAGACATGAAAAAGTAAATTCAACACACAATCTTAAAATTACCTTTCCGTTCAAGTCACATTGTCCGATCTAAACAGGTCCTGAATATATGAATACAAAGTACTCAAATTCTAATTACATGCGAATGGATTTGGATAGCTGCTTAGATCTGATGGATATTGGATTTGGGGGAGGTACAGGATAGGATACAGATGTAATTGCCATTCAGCTCCAAAATTTGTAAACTAGAGTCTTTCCCGGTAAGATCCAGATTTGGATCAGATGTTTGTTGAAGTCCAAAGCATTGAGACGCATATGACTTTTGTATTCTTTTAATTAGTCGGACATGCAGGTACCCACATTAACTGACGATTGATTTTTTTCTTTTCCCTTTAATTATGTGCTTGAAACTCCATATGTGATACTCATGGATCTGAGGCCTATCCAAGTGAAGTCCACAATCATATAGAAGCCTTGGCACATATGAACCTGATCCAAATCCCATTTATATGGATATGCTGATTAGGTTGGATTGGGCCTTTGCCTAGCCCTGACCTACCTCTGATCTAACTGCATTTTGCCTAATTTTATGAGAAGTAATTGGACCATAAGGTAGCGTTGGATCTGAACCGAACCAGCTAATCATGGACATTCAATTAGTTGGATCCAGATTTGTCGACAACCCGATTCGTGTCGGATCAGCATGCCGGTCCATTTTGTGAGCTCAACTACCAAAAAATCAAAGCTTCCTGTTATACTGATCCGACACGAATTGGGTTGTCGACATATGAAAATAGAAGACAACTATGGCTCAATTTGAAAAATTCTCACCTTAAAATACATGACAGATCCACAGTCTATAAGCACTTCTACCAGTCCAGATTTTAGCTACTTCTTAATTCCTTAGATAAAGAGTCATGAAAATATCCATATGACATAGATCATCAGCCAGTATGTTCATGTCAAGACGCATGGATGTGAAAATCTTAATTTGCTCAAGTACTCAGCATTTTAACTCGAACTCGAGCTCAACTTGTCTATAAATAAGTTGAGCTTGACTTGAAATTTATACTTGAAATGTCAAACGAGTGAGTTCAAGTGGTAAGAACTCGACTTGTTTAAACTCTAGTAATTCAAACGAGGAGAGAGACAAAAAAGATGGAAATAAGTGGGTTTCCTTAAATGAAACATTTTGTCTTCCTCGAAGGGCATTTTGGACTTTTGAAAAAGCAACTTATATTTACAATTGAATATCTACCATCTGATCTCTTTGGAATTCGATGGTGTATTTTTTTTCACAAGTATTTTTCTTTTAGCTTTTCTAGAGAGAGAGGGGCAAAATTGTCTTTTTCGTTCTTCACATAATATTGGCCAGCCAAGGTTGTTCTTGTGGAATGTGTAAGCAACGATCCCTTGGAAGACGAATCCCTTATTTGGATGTGGCGGGTCATATGTTTGGGCCTCAACATGGGAATGTGTGTGTTAGGAGGCTGAAACTATAGAAATGCCTTCCTACTTCATGAAAAGGAGGACTCCCTTTGTAAGGGCAAGAATGGAAAATATGAAACTTATTTTTATGAAAAGGAATTAAAAATTGAATTTTTTTTTTCTCTTGAAATAACAACATTTGTTTTTCTTTAATGGATCGTAGTTAATTTAAATGTATGACTGACATTGTTGTGGAAATGTTTATCAGAACACGGTTCATGAAAATAGAAGACAACTATGGCTCAATTTGAAAAATTCTCACCTTAAACCCTAAGTGGCTCGTGTTCCTCCACATGTAATTTAATGAAGTCCTTAAGGGCTATTACTTGAGCTGCACTCCATATAGAGCCCGATCCCTTGCTCTCATGCACACGGCACAGTGTAGCAAGGGAAGGGAACGGGGCGAGGCAGAGAGAGAGAGCGGCATGGAGTCCTCTCTGTTCTACAGAGTGCTGGCCGGGCTGGTGCTGGAGAATTTGCCAGGCTTTAGTGACCAAGACCTGGCAACTCTGGGTGCCCGGTGCACACCGTTTGTGGTCAGGGAGCTGCCGCCGGTGCCTCCTTCCGAGGACTGCTGCAATGCGGTCATCGTCCACGTCGCGGCCGCATCACCCCTGAAATCGAAAGAATGATCAGCATGCAAAAGGTGGTCGACGTCGTCAATAGGTGCGGCAAGCCCATCCCTTCCGGCACCAGATGCGGCTGTAAGAATAAACCATTCTCTTCACCTATTTATGATGCACTAGTTTCAAAATTGTTGCCAAAAATTTTCTAAGTTTAAAATGAGAGAACATCTTTTATGAATATAATGCAAATATATATTAATGGTTTATATGCCTTACATTTTTTAGCTACCTCTTTAGTTTAGGTTCCTGTAAACTACTTGAATTCCTATGTGGTTCAAACACCTGATCTAATTACATCTGAACCATGGCATTCCTAATTTTAACAGGGACACCATGCTGGGTTTATTCATTTTTTTCAAAAAACAATGGCAACAAATCGAACATAGCTAGACACATACAAGATAAAACAGCAAGAAAAAGAAATTGCTTTATTTATGGTTTATATGCCTTACATTTTTTCTATGTGGCGGAAGAACGAGCAGATGAAGCACTGTTTTCCTTATAGAAGCACTGTTTTCTTCCGCCACATAGAAAAAATGTAAGGCATATAAACCATAAATAAAGCAATTTCTTTTTCTTGCTGTTTTATCTTTTATGTGTATCATGCAGTCTTTTGCTATGTTCGATTTGTTGCCATTGTTTTTTGAAAAAAATGAATAAAAATACATCTTAAAATGTTTAAAAAATAATTAAAAACCGAATTCAAGCCTTTCGCAAGCCAGTCAATGATGCCATTAACCAAGTCTCAAGTTTTTATTAGTCTAAACTAAAGAGGTAGCTACAACGCGCCACCCAATCTCATCGATTGCATTAACAATTTCTTTTTTAAAACATAAGATAAAAAATAAAAGTAACTCTGTATTTTTAGTAAAGTATAGGCACTAAAAGAAACATTGTAACTATGACGTGTGTCTGCTCGCGCGCATGAATATGGAGAATGCTGACGGCAAGCGCGTGTCCTGGAAGGGATAAGAAAAAGAAGAGGAAGCGAACCCGCTTCTCTCTGACAGCAGGAGCACATAGCTTTCCCTGCCTCCTCTGGTGTCGAGTTTCTCTATATGTGGACTGATGGATGTTTTCCTTCCGTCAATGATCGCCGGCAGGATGCGATAAAGACCGCTTTGCTGCTTGGTGCTATCGATCGCGAAATTGGCGGAATTGCAATCTCCGGGAAGCGAGGGACGGCGAAGACAGTGATGGCCAGAGGGTTGGACGCCATACTCCCGCCCATCGAGGTGGTCAAAAAAATTGAAAAGAAAAAAAAAAAAAAACTTGTGTGGTTGATCAACCTACGGAGTTAGCTTTTCTTCTTTTTTGTCATAATATTTGCATTCTCTAGGTGGGAAGATGGTTTAGCCAGCAGACTACAATATGATGCTGATGGCAACGTTATAACTCAAGTTGTTAGATCTCCTTTCATTCAGGTAGCAGCTGAACAGAATCTTTTTTTTTTTCTTCCTATTTTTCTGAATACCTGACTGAAAGTATGTTTTCCTAGATCCCGCCGGGTGTAACAGAAGACAGACTTATTGGTTCTGTTGATGTTGAAGAATCTGTTAAGACAGGAACAGACTGTTTTCCAGCCAGGACTACTCGCTGAAACTCACAGAGGTGTCCTATATGTTGATGAGATAAATCTATTGGATGAAGGGATTAGCAATTTGCTGTTGAATGTGTTGACAGAAGAAGTTAATATTGTGGAACGTGAAGGTATACGTTTCCGCCATCCATGCAAACCACTTCTAATTGCTACCTACAACCCAGAGGAAGGTGCTGTACGAGAACATTTACTGGACAGAATTGCAATCAATTTAAGGTTTGCAGTCATTTCCTCAAAAGTTGTCAGTCAATCTCTTAATAGTCTTTGTTAAGGAAAGATCTTGAAACAGGAAAGAGCATCTGTCAAGAAAAGATCATGGAATCAGGAAGGAGCTTGAATGAGGGAATGATTTCACCAAGAAATAAAATCGTATCAATCACTATCAATTTAGGATCTGATTACACGATTTTATTTCTTGCCTTATTTGTTGTAACGTCATCTTTCTTGTACTTTATAAATACGATTCATTTGGTGAATCTTTTCCTCTCTCTCAATCCTCACGGTTTATCACATGGTATCAAAGCCATCTCTCTCTTGAGGTGTCTTTACCTGCGCAAGCCAGATCCTGCGTTCGCCCAAAGCGTCCTGCTCAGCCCATTCGAGCTCTTCGCCTCTGTCCTCGCTTGAGCGTTCGACTGCTTGAGCTCTGTCAGCGTGATTCCCCTTGTCCGCTCAGGCGCCCTCCCTCACCAGCGTGATTCTCCTTGTCCGCTCGAGCGACGCCCGCTCGGTTTCTTCCGCTCAAGCGACGTCTGCTCTGCACTCTTCCGCTCGAACGACGTCAAAATCACTCCCCCGCTCTCGCCCGCTCTGCCCGCGAAATCCCTCGACGCCCACTGCCCATCTCGTCCGCTGCCCATCTCTCGAGATCCCGCGACGCTCACTCCTGTTTCATCCCGATCGAGGCTCTTGTTTCGCCCGATCCTCGTTCACCAGAGAAGGTCGGTATTCCGCTGCTACGCCTAAGTCGAGCAAGGAGAACGCGCGGCTTCGTCAAGGATCGTTCCTTGCCTGACGAGGTCTAAAGGCGACGTGAGAAGGCCTTGGTACCCTCTAATCATGGCAAACTCATCTTCTTCATCAACACAATGGAACGAGATCTCGGCGCTTGTCTCTGTCAAACTCTCAAGAGACAATTATCTCTTATGGAGCAGTCAACTGGAATCAGTCATGGAGTCCCAAGAACTTGTACAGTTCAGGACGCTTCCTCCTCCTCCAGAAATGAAGTTAATCCAGATTTTGCTATCTGGAAGAAGTCCGATCGTCTGGCTTTAAGTTGGATCAAAGCCACTGTTTCAGAACCAGTCCTGAGGCAAATCGTGTCTAGCAAATCAGCACATGAAGCATGGAAAACGCTGAAAAAGTCATTCGGTTCTCAATCACCATTGAGAATAATGTTGTTGAGGAAGGAACTACACTTCATTCAAAAAGGAAATATGGATATACACACATATCTGGAACGGATCAAGTTCCTTGCAGATACGTTAGCTGCGGCGGGAATAGACACGGACGACAGTGATCTTGTTCAGATCACGATGAACGGTTTGCCTATTGAATATGAAAGTTTCATTACTCTCATTAGTGCTAACTCTTCAAATGTCTCAATTACATTTTCTGAATTATTCGATCTCTTACTCACTCAAGAGAAGAGACTTGAGATGTTCAAATCGTCAATGTCCAATTCTTACAGATCCACTCAGGCATTACCACAGGCTGAAAATCAAGTTGCCTTTAATACTTTTCGAGGACGCGCTAGAGGTCGAGGCAACTTTAGGGGTCGGCAAGGAGGTCGATTCCAAGGACGAGGAAGACAACCTCCTCTCCAGCCTCAACCACAGCATGAACATCCAAACAGCAATGCATGAAATGGAAGTCATTCTCGACCTATCGTAACGTGCCAATATTGCGGACGGAAGGGTCATTCGGCAAGGACATGTTATGATATCCCGCGGGCATTTTCAACCATGAACCTACAGGAGTCTACAAGTGAATATTGGTATCCCGACTCGGGAACAACTAATCATATTGTCAACAGTGATGAGATGATGCAAAACAAAATACCATATGATGGAAGGGACAATATCATGATTGGTAATGGTTCAAGCCTTTCTATTAAGCATACAGGCAATTTATTAGTTAATTCTGAAGGGACTTCATTCAATCTTACTAATGCCCTGCATGTTCCTAAAATAGCTCATAATCTCTTATCAGTGGAAAAATTTACGTCTGAAAATGATTGTATTTTTCAATTCTCACCACATGATTTTATTATTAAGGATCGACAGAAGGGCAAGGTTCTTCTTCAAGGACCAAAGATGCGTAACGGGCTCTACCCCATCAAGGCTGTCCGATCGAACATTTAGTCATCTTCAACTAAGGGGGCAGCGTTTAGTTGCTGGTTTCCAATAGGCGTCAATAAACCTTCAGCGTCATTTGATCTATGACATCGGCGGCTTGGTTATGCAAACAAGAAGATTGTTAGCTTTCTAAACTCTAGTCAGTTCATTTCAATAAATTCTCCTATTCAGAAAGGAGTTTGTCAGTCTTGTCTTATGGGAAAGGCACATAAACAACCATTTCCAATTTTTGATTTTCAAGCATCACGTCCTCTTGAGATGCTTCATATGGATGTATGGGGACCTGCCCCTATTCTCTCTCAGGAAGGCTTTAAGTTTTTTCTTCTTATTGTTGACAACTATTCCAGATTTTCATGGTTGTTTCCCCTTAAAGCTAAGTCTGAAGTTGTTCCATGTTTCAAGAATTTCAAAACCTTGGTTGAAAAGCAATTAAATGCTCACATATGTTCCATTCAATCCGATAATGGAAAAGAATTTGTCAACTCTGACTTAGCCTTGTTTTGTGAAGCACATGGAATATTTCATCAGTTTTCTTGTCCTTACACTCCCGAACAAAATGGCATCGTTGAACGCAAAAATCGGCATGTTGTTGAAACAGGATTAAGTATGCCTATGATGCCGGTTTATCATATAATTTTTGGGTTGATTCTTTTCGAACTGCTGTTTATCTTATCAATAGATTACCAACACTAAAATTGCAGCAAAAGTCACCCTTTTATATGCTCCTTCAACAAGATCCAGAGTATACACATCTTCGGGTTTTTGGAACCACATGTTATCCATTATTGACACCCATGAATGATTCCAAGTTTCTGCCCAAGACCACTCCATGCATCTTTCGGGGTTATGCTAGTCATCATAAGGGGTATTTATGCTATGACAAGAGCCATCGCCGTACTTTTATATCTCGGCATGTTATTTTTGATGAAACTCATCTGAGCAAGTCCGATCAACATATGACTGTTTCAGAAGATATTGTATCTCATTGGCTACCACACACAACCAGCTCTCCTTCAAGTAGTCCCGTTGCTCCATTACAGCCCGCATCGTCGTCATCGTATACAGTTCTACCACCACCAATAATTGGCTCTTCATCAACTACTTTGGTTTCTTCCTCTGAGCATATCCGCCTGCCCGTCCATGAGCCTGCTCAGCCCACATCAGGGGAGCCTATCGAGGATCTTACACCCACCATGACTTTGGCATCGTCCTCACTGGCGGCTCCTTCGTCGGACATAGTTACTGATGTTGCAGCCACTCAAGATGCTCTGCATCCTTCTCACTCGATGATCACTCGTTCCATGACTGGCTCGTTAAAACCCAAAGTTTTTTCTGCCATCCATGAACAAGAAGAACCAGGAACGTTTAAAGAGGCTATTCGTTCCACGTGTTGGCGCCAAGCTATGCAATTAGAATTTTCAGCATTGCAGAAAAACAAAACATGGCATCTCGTTCCTCCTCAACCTGACTTCAACATTATCAGTTCCAAATGGGTGTACAAAATCAAGCGTCATCCTGACGGCTCTATCGCACGGCACAAGGCGCGCCTTGTCGCCTGGGGCTTTCTTCAAACGGCTGGTATTGACTATCAAGAAACTTTCAGTCCCACCGTCAAACCAACTACTATCTGAGTCCTACTCTCTTTAGCCGTTCAGTTTGATTGGTCATTACGACAACTTGATTTTGACAATGCTTTCCTTAATGGGTTTCTTTCTGAAGATGTCTATATGGCTCAACCAGAGGGGTTTCAAGATGCCACCTATCCTCATCATGTATGCAAGCTAGACAAAGCTTTGTATGGGCTCAAGCAGGCTCCACGTGCCTGGTATCATCGCTTGAGTTGTTTCCTTCGCGACATTGGTTTTGTTGCCTCTTAGTCTGATGCATCTCTGTTTATTTACTCTCGCGATGGCAATCACATTTTTCTTCTTGTGTACGTAGATGATTTGATCATCACCGGATCCGCGCCGTCTCTCGTTTCTCATATTATTAAACAGCTTGGCTCTGCATTCTCGGTAAAGGATCTTGGTCCCCTTACCTATTTCCTAGGTATTGAAGTCAAGCGAAGGCCTGGGGAGATATATCTGAGTCAACATCGGTACATTACTGACATTCTTCACAAAGCTCAAATGGACAATGCCAAACCTACAACCTCCCCCATGGTGGTCACTAAATCTGGTACAGCCATTGAGCAGTTATTTTGGGATCCCACGATGTATCGAAGTATAATAGGCGCACTACAATATGTTACTCTCACACGTCCAGATATTGCATTTGCTGTAAATCGCGCTTGTCAATTCATGCACTCGCCAAAGACTGTTCATTGGACGATGGTCAAAAGAATACTTTGGTATTTAAAAGGAACCAGTCATTATGCCCTTCGCTTGACTCGATCATCATCTTTGCAATTGAGTATTTTTGCTTATGCAGACTGGGCTGGTAGTCCAGAAGATCGAAAGTCGACCGGAGGTTTTGTTGCTTTCCTAGGCAATAATGTTGTCTCATGGGCTTCTAGAAAACAAAGAACAGTTGCTCGATCCAGCACTGAAGCTGAGTACAAGTCTCTAGCCTGTGCTGCTGCAGAAATACTATGGTTAAAATCTCTCCTGAAAGAGCTACAGTTTCCATTATCAGATGCACCAACTTTATGGTGTGATAATATAGGAGCTCTATATTTAGCCTCAAACCCTAGTTTTCATGCTCGCACCAAGCATGTTGAAATTGATTTTCATTTCGTTAGAGATCATGTCAATAAAGGAGAGATCCAAGTGAATTTCATTCGTACTAAAGAACAATTAGCGGATGGACTGACGAAAGCTTTAGGAGGAACAGTGTTCACAGATTTTAGAAACAACCTCAACGTCATAGAGCCGCCGTTCAGTTTGCGGGAGGCTGTTAAGGAAAGATCTTGAAACAGGAAAGAGCATATGTCAAGGAAAGATCATAGAATCAGGAAGGAGCTTGAATGAGGGAATGATTTCAACAAGAAATAAAATCGTATCAATCACTATCAATTTAGGATCTGATTACACGATTTTATTTCTTGCCTTATTTGTTGTAACGTCATCTTTCTTGTACTCTATAAATACCTTGTATAATCAATAACACAACAATACAATAGATTCATTTGCTGAATCTTTTCCTCTCTCTCAATCCTCACGGTTTTTCACAGTCTTATCTTGCATTATTTGTTTATCATTCACTCTTTGAAGATGCCCTTTCGACAAATTGTATTGAGAATAAAGTGGAAGAACCCATGGCCATGGGCCACTCTTGGTATCTGCCATGTAAATAAATGGACCAATCTATCGTTGTCCTGAACGTGACAAAGCAGTAACAGAACTTACCTTTTGAAACCGCAGTAAGTCGAGTCATGTGTATAAATGGACAAGGATACTGCAAAATTTGGTCTCTCACGAGATCTGCCCCCATCAACCATGGCTTTCTTCGCAGATCCCAATTTGAAGATATCCTGGATTTTCTATCTTCTGTTTCTGCAAGCCACTGCATTCTGCTACCAATTCAAAGTTGGAGATTTAGACTCATGGGGTATGCCGGCTTCAGTAAGTCCAAAGATCTATGAGAATTGGCCTCAGAAGAAAGAGTTTCGAATTGGTGACTCCCTCTGTAAGTGATTACTTCTCCCAAATTTTGGTTTTCTAAGAAATTTAACAGATTTATTCTCAAGGCTTTGTTGGAGAAGGAAAAAAAAGAAAAACCATTTTCATTGCAATGTTGATTTTTTGCAGTGTTTCTGTACCCACCAAGTGAGGATTCAGTGATCCAAGTCACAGAAGACGCATACAACATCTGTAACACCTCGAATCCGATAGCATATTTCGACGATGGTAACACTGTGTTCAACATTACTGGCCCTGGTACCTTCTACTTCACCAGTGGGGTCAATGGTCACTGCCTCAAATTGCAGAAACTTGCAGTTTATGTTGCTTCGAATGGGACGTCGTCATCTTATTCTGCCGAGTCTCCATCCTCACTACCTCAAAATTCATCTTCTTATCCTGCAGTCTTCGGGCCGACGGGCTCAACGTCATTGGCCGCGCCAGCCATGGTTGCTGTATCTCCGTATCTTATAGCTTCTTTCCTTTTCTCTCTTCACATCTTATATTGGGTATAAATCAGTCATTAAGCAGGAGAGGTCTGCTTTTCTGGGGATGGTATACATAAGTCTCTGCTGGTTTTCATTTTACTTAAAATTTCTGTTATCTCTTGTCTGAAATTGGAGATCTATCTTTTATTCTTTGGTCTGGTGTAATTCAATAATCTTAGTGCAGAAACCAAACTGGGGGATCATGTTAATTATTTGGTTATTCATACATAAGCAATTCGAAACCTTTCAGTATTGATGCTTTTTGAAGACCTGCTCTCTTTGTGTTTATAAAGCCATAAAACTTTGTCCTTTGAAAGACATCAGTCGACCTTCTGTCCGTCGTTTTACTGGTCTCCCACGGATGACCATCTAAGAAACTTTGGTTCCTGCAGAAAGTTACTTGAGATTGTCGGTTGGCTTAGTGACTGAGAGGAATCTCTCAAGGATCAGTCTCAATCAAGCCCTTTTTTACGATTCACTTATCTTAAAGTGAAGAAGAAGGTTGTGAAAAAAGAGAAAAAAGGTACAAAGGAGCAAGAACATTGGCCTCATAATCTTAAGATCAACATTACTCCTTAATATCATTTGGATAGCACCCTTCAAGAATTGAATTGAGGATGTGGCTATAACATTGGTTGTACTGCTCATCATTTGGAGAGAGAGAGAGAGAGCACTTCATGACAATTATACTTTCTAAGGTTAAAGCAAATGGAGCCATCGATGCGTTGTATCGACGTGAGCAAGTGCCCAATTTTTTATCTGCCAGCATGAGAAATTACCGCAGTGACATGTTTGTCTTTTCCCCCAAAACTTTCCGGCTACTAGCGTCCGAGTTTCTGCGTTTTGTTTACCCGGTTCTACTTCACCTGCAAGTTGGCCACTAAAGTCATCCAGTACCCACCAATCGCATTCGATGTCTAACCCATTCCAGTGGCCGACACACATATGGACTGATGTGTCGTGTGAGCAATTGCCTACACCAGCTCCTCAATATTTTTTTATTTTCATAATAAAATTTTTAAATATTTTCTCTGTTATATATATAAGGGCCCCTTCAAAAAAAAAAAAAATTAGCTCCACTAGTGACCCATTCCCTTGTTTATTTATTTTAAATTTGGTGCTATAATGCTGCAATCCAGTGTAGTCTACCACAGCACATATACCACTTTCTTTTCTGGCAAAGGTCAAATTTTATCTGTGTTTCCAAAAGCGGTCCTCATGTTTTATATAAGGTTGTACTTTTACCAATAATTGCAAATTAAATTAAGTGTCTGCTCTTCGTATTCTTAATTCAGGTCAGCTTGAAAAATGAAGCAGTTGCCTTGAATGGCAGCAACACTTTGGACCCATGAATGTTTATGTTCAGTGTCCTGGTGGATACTGCTCATGCTGGACCTGGACTCTCTTCTCTTTTTTTGTGGTTTAATAAATCTAAAGTTGGTCCCTTCAATGATGAGAAACTGATATAATGAACATAGCTGTGTTAGTGTTCCTCAGTGCGGAAAAGCTGACAAGTTGGTCCACGATACTGAAAAATACAGCATGAGCGTGGCCTTCATATCATTTTCCTGCATTACATTGGTATATGCACTGGATACCACGAAAAACCAAATCTCTCTCTTGCTCAGCAAATCACTCTCTTGCTCTTTCCCCAAATAGTGTAACAGCTAAATGGCAGTCTTAAAGAGAGATAGGTTCATGGATGTGTGGCTATTGCCACATCTGTTTAAGAATGTAATTTGACAGAAGAAAAGATCAAATGATTGCCTGGTGATCATATCTTTAGACATAAATCCGTGATTTGTTTAGACCCCTCCTGCCTCATGTTGTAGATGCAAATCTGTGATTCCCTTAGGCCTGTCTCTTTCATTAGGTGAAGAGAGAACCCACTTTCTCTTCCCACAGTATATATGTGTGTGCGTCTCTTTTACTAGGCATACGAATTGAATAATAGAAAATTACATGAACTAAGAATAGATCATGTGAACAACTAAATCGATAATTTGCAAAATGA
Source organism: Nymphaea colorata (assembly GCF_008831285.2). Taxonomy (NCBI): domain Eukaryota; kingdom Viridiplantae; phylum Streptophyta; class Magnoliopsida; order Nymphaeales; family Nymphaeaceae; genus Nymphaea; species Nymphaea colorata. The sequence continues at coordinate 21,730,856 of NC_045146.1, forward strand.
TACCACTTCATAAAATCAATGATCCATAATCAGTTCAAAATTTTTCAGAAAATACTCGACCCAAATATTGCAAAAAGCCTATATATATAACTTCAAATCACGAAAGGACAGGTACCGACAGACAAGCCCGACCACTGAACTGTACTCATCAACTAGCGATAGAATAGAAGATCAATTAAACTTACAGCTAATACATCTGATGACTATGTTTTTTCATTCCAAAATTTCGAAGGCCCAAACACGTAAAACAAAAAACAAATTGTTTGGCCTTTAGTCTTTGACTGACAAAAACACGAAAGCCGTGCTCATGAGATAAATATGGTTGATCGTTTTTTCCAAGCATAAAAGCATTACATTTGACACAAAAAAATTGGTTACTTGTTGAATTAGCAAATGTTCAACTAATCTTCTATAAATATGCAGTAAGCTGCGGAAGATGAAAGATCCCCTCCAAGCGTCGATGGAGGCTGAGGGTTCCATGCCACGATATATCAGGATTACTCTAACAGCCTCTCCACGCACGAGTTCATCCCTCAAGGCTACCAGCAGCAACATCGAAAACACCAACCTTTTATTTCAAAGATGAATAATCAATATTCTTAGGCATTATACTACAACATGAAGCTAAGGTACGACTACAATTTACCAGTTTCTCAACCAACAAGTTCGATTTGGGGGAGCATGGGCTTATCATCTGACCCAAAATGCTCGGGGCCAGTCATTTCTATAAACTGGTTTGTCGATTTTGAATCAGCTCCAGAAAACGGGCTTCTCAGTTGTCCAGAGTTTGGATCTGTGTCAATTGTAGAGGCTCTAGGGGAGAAGCTGGCTGCACCTCAATATCTGGATATGCTGCTTTGAATCTAGCACGCAAACCTTCATCCACTAGCCTCACACCGTTCAATTGGTTACCAAGCGATATCCACCTGGTACAAAACCACCACGACCATCCAAAAATGATCCATCTATAACGGAAGTTGATACAAGAAATACATACACGTTACAGGAACCAATGTTCATATACCATATCAATTTACAGAAAACATTGACAAGCAGGAGCTATAAAGGCATCTACCAGTTCATTAATGAATACTCCGCTAAAAAAGACATCAGAGAAGAACAAATCCACACTGTGCCTATACCACTCAAAATTGCAGCAACCAAAGGAGTTGCCTATAAGCAACAACTCCAGGCTGCGAGTGAAGCAGATCCAACTTACGAGGTAAATTCTTCTAACTTTGTTTGTAGCACAAAATCATAACAGCAAAGAACATGTGAAGGGGAAAAAGGATATGGCAGTGCCCAGTTGGTCATACAAAAAATTGTCACAGAACTATTTTTTCTGAATGAATCAGAAAAACAAGTGTTTATCTTGTAGCAGCTCTTTCTACTCATCGAATTCCCAATATGATGACTAAGATAGAATGTACCACTAAATGCTGTCAGAAACTTACCCTGCATGTGTATTGTGCATTCGAGCAAAGAGCTCCAATTTCCTTGTCCTGGGACTTATTCTCTCAAGCATTGGGTACATCTGCACAAGAAACAAATTTTAAATGCTTACAGTTACTGGTGAACATGATCTCATCTGATAGGTTCCAAATCAAGCTACGACGATATGCCAACACGGTTAATGGCCATCTATTACACTACATAACATGCAGAAAGTAAAAGTAGATTGTTGCTTTGATTAGCATGGAAACTCGCTAACAGATGAGACTCAAGAACTTTTCTGACAATGATGAAGGCAACAAAGTATCCAGTTCTAGCAAAAAAAAAAAAAGGCTAAGTGCACCATATATATTTCCACTAAGAACAGTTCACAAGCAAATATTATACTCCCTAACTAACTATTTATCAAGAGATTCATACAAGTTTCTGTAACTTGACATTCTTCAGTACGCCACTACTAACCTAGAATTTCAGCTCTTATACGAATTACATGTTAACAAATTGCCTGCACCTTTTGCGTTCATAAGTAATCAAGAGTCATAATTAGATGCCCCATGGCTGACCTAATTTGATCTTGTTAAAATGTTCCTAGAGCTTTCTGGATGGGTTTGAAGCAGTTTCTTTGTGGACCCATTTGTTGCTTGAAAAGTTCTATAAGGTATTTCTCCCCACCAGAGGATAAGGGAAAGAAGACGTTTCTGTCTTGTTGCATCATTTCATACATCAATCGCAGCATAAACTACACTGTTGCTTCAGATATCGCTACACAATCACAACCTATCTTTGGTCCATGCATTGAAAGCACCAATGCATTAGCACCGGCCACAACCGCCTCTGATGCAACAACAGGCACCAGCTTGACATCGGCAGGTGGTGTACTGTCAAGAATTTTTAAAAACTTAGTCTAAGGAAAAAATTATTCATCCATGCAAAGTACAAATACGCACCAAAAAATGGTCAAAGAAGAAACTTAAGTTGCATCAATATATACCATAATTTAATTTTTTTCCAATGATGAAAATAGTTATTTTCATGACTTTACCTCGTCTGGTTTTCGGCTTGTCTCCCGAACTTCAGCAACAATGACATCAGTGTCAATGTTCCGATTAACCTCTGGGTTACCTTTTATCCCGACAAGACAATGTTCTTTACTGTGATTTAGCCAGTGACCAGTACGCCCAGTCCTGATAATTCTTTGTAGTTGATTTGTCTTCACCCAGATAAGTTCTTCAACACGCTTGTACCCCCAAAGTTCCAGACTGAAATTCAAAATGCAAAATGTATCAGCTGATACAAAAGCACATAGAGAGAAGGATCATTAAATAGTGATGATCACTACTAAGCACTTATGCTCGGAAAACATTTTGCTACACGAAGAAACACTGAATTCTATGTGATGTTTCTAGTAAGACCTTTCAAGAGTTAAAAACATTTATTTCTCCTCAATCTGATGTTTCTAGAAAGACCTTTGAAGAGTAATGTGCAAAACATTTATTTTTCCCTGATAGCCTACATAACCTGTTCATCTCTTCTCCCCTACAAGAAAAGGAAATATCTACATGATTTTCCGAAGAAACCATGGACTAGCTACTTTTGACCTTGAGTAAAAAAAGGCGAATATCATGCATCCCTACCTCCAGTATAGGCACCTAAGATCTTAATATAACTAAGTTAAACCCTATGTTGCAACATATACACTTTATTGCATCGAAGGAGACAGTGCAGAAACACCATTGCCAATGTAACAGAAAATTCAACTAGTAGTAGTGAAGTAAAAAACAGAATTTTGCTTCGCACTATTATTTCCTTGGAAATATCTTTCATGCTTTTCAATTGCTTCTACTATTCTCTACCCTCAAATTTTCTTGGAAGAAAATCACATACATGTGACCCTCAAATCTTCTCGTAAGAAAATCACATACATGTAAATTGCCCCAGAAATCTCCTGCTGATTTTATTGAAAACCAATGCCACCGGTTATGGCTTGTCAGGAAAGATGACTGAGCTTACCACTCTCGTCCAAGCTCCATTGCACGCCCAGTAACCCACAGAAATATGAGTCCATCAGTCTGCAGTGCAGGAACATTAAGATTCCTCATTTCATCATCAGCCATTGTACCATAAGGCAATTCCATGTGAATGTCCCAAGGTGGGTCTGCCATGATAACTCCAAATTGCCCCAAAATGTCCATTCGAAAGGACCGAATGTCACAGTTGATCCACTGTGGTTCACCAAGTTCTACTTCTGAACAGTATTCAGCACGTTGTGGTTTTATTGGCTTTTGTGGTGGAAGATTAGCAGCCCCCATCATCATTGCAGGGACATCAGGAGTTGGATCAAGCTCATAGTGCACATACTTGCATGTCTGGATATAGAAGCTAGTTAGATCCCTCTCTGATGGTAAAAATAGTGTAACACATGATGAATAAGGGTTTACCTTCATGTGCCTACATGTATCAAGGAAAGAGCAGTCACCTAAATTAATGTCTGTGTGTGGTGCAATTATACGACGAAAATGGACCTGCAAAGGAATACTGATGAATTATTGAACACAAGAAGAGCAAAGATCGCTGCTACAAGCACAAATAGGAAAAATTATAAACCAGGTCTAATACTAATTTCTGAAATATTAGGAATCAGACTTCTCTTTCATGAAATTTAGTGTCCTAAGTACGTAAACGTTATACAAATCAGGTCCAAAAAAACCATACACATAGTATGTAAGTGCAAATAGAAAACAGCTATAAAGCAGTTGCATGCTTCCTCCTTCCCAATTTCTATATCAATATTGAAGTTATAAGATGACCATGATCATGTACATTCCTCAGTCTTATTTGCAATTCGCAACAGGAATGCTGGAATGTAGTTCCATGATGCGCTAGCACGAATAGGATTCATCACATAAGAGTGATCTAGGCCATCATTTCGTACGAATAGTATATATCGAAATGAGCATAGCATTGCTGGTTTCAGGCTGCACATCAGCCAGAGCCAGATATTGATAGGTTGATGCCCATCGAGCTGGTGATAACTTTAGTTCTTGGGACCACCAATGTCAGAGCTCTAGTGCTTGCAGACAAACATCATGAGCTGCAGCTAGATGTAAAACTGCAAACTCATCAACAGGATGCTAATAAATGTACAGTCCTTCAGGCCGAATTGTTCACCATTGCACTTGCAACATTCAGCACTTCACACACGACAAATCTATTATCAATCACATGCAAAATAAGCACAAATTCGATTAAATTTCATTGAGTGTGGCCATCTTTCATTAAACCACAACAGACATAACTGCATAAGTCACCCATGTCTTACACAACATCCACGTTGGCACCCTGTTAACTTGGCAGTTGACACTGCAAGCTTCCTAAAGCACCCATATGATGTAGCTAGACAAGGGGTATTCCAGATAAACACATAAACTTTAAAGGATAAGGAGTATGAATAGCAAATATATGACAAACAAGCAATTGGTGACCAGATTCACAAATAATTAGATTTCACCAACCTTTTCACATGCAATGAAAGAACCATTTTGTCGGCGACAATCTTCTTTTGTCAAAGCAGTGCAGTATTCCTTCAGTTGAGGACCACCCTTTGTTTTGAACTGCAAAGCAGAAATTGTTGGTGAGCAACTGACTAGACAACCATTAAATATAATTACGTAATATATGTTTTAACCAAAAACATGAATGTTAAGAAGGAAAACCAAAATATTAGTTGACCCACATGTCATGTGAGAAGCTTATTGCAGGCATTTGAAGGACAACAAGAAAAAATTAACAGCCATTTGGTAGGGATAAGAGTGCAGAAGAAATTAACGAAAAGGTAGCAAACCAGATCAACTATGGGTTAGTCATATTCCTAGCTTCAACTAGTTTTAGTAAAGTGACTATCCCCTATCTTCAGTTGCTTAAAAATACCATATTGGTTCTAAGACATTCTCCACTTAATTATATAACTGCCTAATAGTTCAACGAAGCCAAACATCTCCGATGCCTTATCATGCCTTTTACCTGTCTTCACATCTATAAGGTGAGATAGTTCCTTAATCCTTACTAGGCTTTCTACATGTCCTTACTAGGCTTTCCACATGCATCTGTCTGCTACGCCACCAAGGATGCTCCATATAGAGAACCTAGACATTCATTTAATCAATAGATTCATCAGAGATTTCAAAACCTTGCAATGAGGATTCTTGGGCTCTTGCTATAAGAAGTGATTGAAGCCTCTGTTACATGTATCAATACCTCTCCGGTGAGATAGTCCATCAGTCCTTTCTAGGCTTTTTACATGAATCTATTCCCCACACCACCATGCTTTACATAGAAAAAGAATTAGACTCATCTAAATGAATAAGCTCATCTGAGATTTCAAAACCCTCCAGACAGGATTCTTGACACTATAAACAATGGTGGCTTGAAGATGATAAGAAAATATCCTAGAATAAACAGATAAAATCCACAATTAATATCTCCACATGAAGAGCAAACTATAATTGGAATTAATTGTGGGATAAATAAGACTCCTGGACGAAATTTCTGAATTAATTACTGGAGGCTCCACTAGTGAAAAGACAGCAGGAAAATCTCGTATGGCTCCCACGTATAACTCTCCAAAATGACTCAATGGCAACGTCTATAAACAAGTTTGAACATTTCATTCACATGTACAAGCGTTCTCATTTTAAAATATTGGAAAACTTTCAATTCGTCCTCCATAATGATCTTACGATGGTTCGTTAGTCGTCACTCGCTACAGCAAACAATATAAACATATACAGTTTTTCTTCATCCATCACCCAATTTTAATATATATATATATATATATATATATATATATATATATATATATATATATATAGAAGGAGCAAAAGAATGTCTATCCTAGCAGAAATCAAAATGGGCCAAACACGACTGCAACGCGGTGGATTAAGATCCTAGGAAACTATTGCCAGCTCAGTAATGACCAAAACCATAGACATCACATTGATAGAGATAGCAGGTCTGACCTTCGCTGCAACAGCGGTCTCCCTGGCTGTAGGCCGGTGAATCAGGTCAAGAAGCTCCTCTCCTGTCTTCGACTTCTGTAATTCTCTGAAGGACTTTCTACTCAGCAATGCCTCCAAATCCTTCATGTCGTCGTCGTCAGTCCTTGGCTTCACAGGAGTGACCGGACCACCCATCGTTGTGGCGGGCAGTGGTGGCAGGGGTGGCCGGTGCAACGGGCCCACTCCCATTGGTCTCGGCATGCCCATCATCCCTAAAACCCTACCACCTCCTCCCCTCGGACCCATCAATGCTCCCCCTGGAGGTGGAACTCCCCCAGGGAAAATTCCAGGAAAATGAGGGTCGGCAGATCCCATCCACATCTCGGGGCGCGGCATCATCCCAAACACTCCGCTGTTCGGTTCAGCAACAGCCGGAACTGGTGCCAGCGTCCCCGCTGACGGTGGCACCGCTCCTCCCCCAACACCATCCCCCTCCCCCCCTTGCGAGTTTTCCGGCAACTCTTTCACGAGTCGATTCCGATCAATCCCTAGAACCATAACCCTTGGTTTCCCACTCACAACGAACTCCTCAAGGTCGACCGCTCCGCCAGAATCCGCAAGCGACCGCAGCGCCGCCTCCACGCCAGCAATTGGCCCCGCCTCACCGCCGAGCTCAAGCAGCGCCGCCCTCTCCGCAGGCGATGCCGTAGACGCCTCGTTCTCGAGCTTCCGAAGAATAGCAGCGGAGTCGATAGACGTGAAGGGCACACGCTCGAGGAGCAATAGGGCGATCATCGACCGAACGACGGGCAACGCCTTAGCGGCAGAATCGGCGGTACGGTCCGGCCGGGGACGAACATCAGGCGGGCCATGGCCAGACTTCGGACGCGCATCCGTTGAAGGAGGAAGTCTCCGGCCAGGCGGATCGGGAGGAAGAGACAACGAGTTAGAGGAAGGGCGCTTCTTAGGGTTAGGGGGAAGCGAGTGGAAGGCGGAGACGACGCGAAGAGAGAGATCGAGGGATGAGATGAGGTCGGGGACGATACTCTGGAGGGAGGCAATGAGGTCGTCCTGGTCGCGGCGGCTGTTCTCTATTCTCTCATGGAGACGGTGGCGCTTCTCCTTACACGCGGCGGCGTCATCGCCGTCCGTCCCCGGCGGTGGCTCCATCTACAGCCAGAATGTTTGGGCTTTCGATCGTCCGTAAATTTGTGAGAGACGGAACTCCCCAATCGTGTTAGTCGTCGGGGAACCCTTCCGCGCTCTCGACTCGGTGGGCGGTTCCTGGAAAACTTAAATTACGATAACATCCTTGCCGTGTTGCCATTGACTTCGGCCCTTTGCAGATCGCCAGTAGCTTGAGTTTGAGTAAAAGGTGAAGGGTTAATCTGTCATTAGGCTGTGCTCGAAGGAACCTAAGCCTCCGTCCCCTTTCCCACGCGCGTGAGCTTCGGGCTTCGGCTTCCACGAGAAGATAAGTCACGCCACTCAAAAATGTTATGAATTGCTTTGTTTCATAATCTAATCCGTGTTTGTTTGGATGAATAAAATTTCTAATATAGTTTCATCCATTCATAAAAAATAATTTATCTCATCAAACAGATATATGGCGATTCATATTTTTATGGATTTATCCAATAGGCAGATCCGATGGACAACTCAAGAGTGCGGATTTTTACAAGTGCTGCGGCAACAATTTCTATTTATGGGAGTACAATAAAATGGATGGGAGAGAGACCAAGGGTATTGTCTTTGGCCCATCAAACTAGGTTTCTTAAATCCCCTGATCACATATCCTCGGATTTAAAATCCCAGGCAGCAAACGCATACTTAAGGCTAATATTGCGCTAGAAAGTATACCCAAACTTCGACATGCCGTGAGCCATAAGTTGGCATGACATCTACTTGATTGGACACCATTTACTCTTATTAAATGACTAACTACGTAGACATAGACGTCGCATGCAGGCTAGTGAGCCAATGTTCGGCTCACCCACCATTAGAATGGACATTTAGTTTATTGTTTTAAGTGAGCGAGAGGTTCATCCTTAATGAAACAAGGCTGAAAGGTCCAATGCATTTGGAGTCTTGAGCTGCATCAACGTTAATGATTGTAGAAGTGCACCTTCAACTTAAGTGTTGCTACATTACTTAAAAACACAAAAAACATGACGTTCACGAGAATCAAATTAGAGACCTCATTTCTTATAGATGACCAGCTAGACTATCCTTTTGTGAGAAACATCTCAAAATTTTCCATTTAAAGAACAAGAATTACACGAGCAAAAACACTGACGTATCAAACGACGGTTGAAGACAAAAACAAAAACTCATAAACACATTATAGTGTTGTTTTAGTGAACAAGACATGAACAACCTATGGCTTGAAAACGAGACTTGAATGTCTCTTATTTCCCTTGCTTCTTGGGGGTACTTGGTTGTATTCACATCAACTTCAGCAGTACAATGATACATTTATTGTGCCCCATCATTTAAGATGCTCATCGCTAAAATCGAACCACACGACCTGCTATGCTGTACATTCAAGAAATGTTCGAGTACTTTCACGAGCGTCGGAGGAGACTAGTTTTTTTTTTTTCACTTTGGCCATGGAAAGGGGAGATGAGAGCCCGAGCTATATTACCAAAACTAAACAATAAATGCAAACCATAGGAGGCACGTTCAAGTCATTGACGACAGAATACAGGGACCCCACGGAAAGAGAGGGTAGAAGACCGGCGAAAAGGAGATTCCGCGAAAGTCCCGAACGAGTGCGAGAATTTTCAGTGGCTGGCACCTCTCTCCTCCACTCTTGAGAGAGAGACTGAGAGAGAGAGAGAGGGGGCGAGAAGAAGTTGAGATGATCGTTGGAAAGAAGAGATGAGGAGCGGAAATTAGAGACTGAATCTTGTTTTACGTTCTCATAGAAGATCGCCGAGGAGAAGAAGAAGAAGAAGAAGAAGAAGGAGGAACTATTTTTTTTTTTTTGTAAAAGATTCCTGCTTTCCATGATGCAGAGGACCGAAGGGAAGGTTAGTTTGTTTGGCTTGTTTTTTTAGTTTGCATCCTTTTGTCGTGTTTAGACAAAGTTCACTTGCTCAGTTGCTTTTTTGTTGTTATTGGTCTTCTCGGAGCATCCTTTCAGGCCGTAAAAATCTTCTATTTCGACTGAATTCAGCAAGCAGTTGAACCTCAACTGCAAATGATTTTAGTCAAATTTTGGTGTTTGCTTTGCCCGAAAAAAATGTGGTCTTCACGAGCTCCGATCGTTGCTTGATTGAGAAAAAGGATAGGTATGAATTGCCTTTATAGGAATGAGCTCCTGCAGAGAAGAATTGGTCGTGAATTCTATGACTGTAGGAATCAGATGCCATCCATGTTCTCTTCGAGTTCTTTTGAGGAATTCGAATGTAAATTGTTTGGTGCAAGCGCGGCAAGTAGGCTCAGTTAGCCGTGAATAGATGGTTTTTGCATCATATGGCGCTTTTTAAGGATCGGTTCTTTTGGTAATTCAAAAATTTTAGCCTGGAAATTCCGCCATGGATTCGTCTCTGCTTCCTATCTCAGAGACGCTGTCTAAGATTATTGAGGAGATAGTGTTAACGATTTCTGCTGCGAAGGATGTACTTGTGGAGAAGCATAGCTTCACGCAGCTCACTGGATATTTGGAACGAGTTGTTCCAGTCCTGAAGGAGCTTGCCAGAAAGGAGGTGGACAACTCGGAGAACGTGAGGGCTGTGGTGGAGATTCTTGATAGAGAGACAAAGGTGTTGAAGCAATTGGTGGTAGAATGTGGCAAGAGGAATAAGATTTATCTCCTAGTTAACTGTAGGAGGATCGTCAGCACTATGCAGGAAAGTACCAATGAGTTCAGTCGAGCTCTGAGCTTGATCCCTCTAGCTTCTCTGGATCTGTCGTTAACTACCAATGAGGAGATCAAGAGTCTCTATGATGTAATGAGAAAAGCACAGTTCAGGGCTGCGGTAGCTCAGGAAGACGTACTGCAGAATATAGAGTCAGGGATACGGGAAAGGAGCTTGGATCGTGCTCATGCGAATAATCTGCTGCTTCAGATAGCTGAAGCTGTTGGCGTCCCAAAAGATAGATCAGCGATGAGGAAGGAGTTTGAAGAGTTCAAGAGAGAGAAAGAAGACGCACAGCTTAGGAAAGACAGGGCAGAGGCGATACAGATGGAACAGATAATTGCATTGCTGTCTCGAGCTGATATTGCTTCTACCCCAAAGGAACGGCAGGATATATATTTGGCCAAAAGGAATTCCCTGGGCAGTCAACCTTTTGAACCTTTACAATCATTTTACTGCCCCATCACCCATGAAGTTATGGTTGATCCTGTGGAGACGGTTTCTGGACAGACATTTGAGAGAAATGCCATAGAGAAATGGCTTGCTGATGGTAACATGGTCTGTCCCCTGACAATGATCTCCTTGGCAGGTGGTAATCTCCGGCCGAATGTAACTCTTCGTAAATCCATTGAGGAGTGGAAGGAGAGAAATACGCTGATCACAATTGCATCCATAAAGTCAAAACTCAGTTCCAGTGAAGAACAGGAAGTTCTGAATACACTCGAGCAGTTACAGTGTCTATGTACAGAAAGAGAATCGTATCGGGAATGTGTTGTACTGGAGAATTACATACCTGTACTCGTTGGATTAATGGGTGGCAACAAAGTTTTGGTAAGGAAGAAAGCTTTGGACTTGCTTTGTCTCTTGGCAGAGGATAGAGAAGAATATAAGGTAAGCTTTCTAATAAGTTTCCTTTGAGCATGTCTTTCTATCTTGTTTATTTTACTTGGTGTCAACAAAGTCAGTTAAGTGCCCAGGAACCACTTTGTAGTCTTTATAATCTATAACGGTGTCTTAACGCTGATGAACTGTTATCTGTCTTGATTCTCATAACTCGAGCATGCCACATTTTTCTCTAATTGGTTTTAGCTGGTGTATTTTGCAGCAAAGAATTGCAAGTGTGGAGAATGCCATTGAATATATGGTTCGATCTCTTTCCCGTGCCACGGGAGAAGGCGTGTCTGCTGTATCTTTACTATATGAACTATCAAAGGTTTCCAATGTCCTTGAAAGGATTGGGGAAGTACATGGCAGCATTTTCTTCCTTGTCATGATGATGAAACGTGATGAACCCCAGGCTGCCAAAACTGCGAGTGAGCTCCTTCTCAGTCTTTCGTTCTCGGAACAGAATGTGGTACTAATGGCAAAAGCAAATTACTTTGAACCTTTATTACAGCGGCTTTGCACAGGTAATTAATTCCTCATTGTCTTCCTTACCATATTTAGCTCTGACGGCTAACATCTTTAGCCAATGCGGCAATGCCTGCCATCCAACTATAAATATCTTCAAATTTTTGTCTTTCCATACAGCAATTTAGCAGTTAATATGAAGCTTGTTTGAGAAAAAAGGGAAATATAGGTTTCAATAAATTCTTTCATCTTTTTGTGAGAGAACTTACTTCCAGAAATGATGAATCTACTAGCTGCCTTGGTGCTGCCTGCACTCAGATGACATAAATTAGTGAGGTACTGTAGACTGTTAACAGTAGGTGCTGAAGTTAGGTTTTGTGGCTGCAGTACACATGATCTTTGAGTTGCTGACCACCCAGGTAACGCACACTTGGACTTCAATAGCATGCTCATGTCTATTTCAAAAGTTGCTGAAAGCTAGTATTCATTGGGCTCAAACCTGTTAATGGCCACTGCAGGAGCTCAACCTGATGCGACCTGGTCCTTAGTCCATCCCGAGGGATGAGATATTAAAGCATGGAGTGTAAACCTACTCATATGATTTAGCAGGTCTAATCAGGTGGGCCTTGTATTCGCCCAGTCCTGAGTCATATCTGGCACATGAACATACTTGATCTCCCTCTACATGAAGGGTACATCATAAGTATAGTATAAATCATATGAGACGACTAACTTCATTACAGTTGTCAGCTTCTTTGTTATTCGTCAAACAAGGTTATCAACATTATCATCACTGTTGTCATTCCTTAGCACATGCTTCATCTACAATGGTGCTGTTTGTTTGATTCTCATTCTTCTATTTGATCCCGTGAAATGATAGACTCTCCATTATTTTCATTTCTACTGTTGCTAATACTCTGTCTTCATCTTTAACCTAGTTTCTTCCACCACTCAAATAAGGCAGCAAAACAAGAAAATGTAATTTGCTATGGACGCTGTTTTCCTGTGAGTTTTGTGCATGGGTTCCTTTAGGTATTGTAACTTCTTCCTGTTTTGTGTTATCGGTATAGTAATTTGTCACCAGAAAAGGGTTACCAGCACCTAGATATAAATTGTGGGAAATTACCAGTTACAGAAATGGGTAAGTTATATTCGTTTATTGTTTGCTTTTGTTTTGGGTAAACATATCTATTCTCCTGCAAAAATATTTTCTTGATTTTAGTGTTGACCTGGGATATGTGTGCCGACCACTAATTGTACTAGATAAAGGGGCTCAATATTTTTTATTTCAATGCTTGAATGCTCAAAGATTCGATTATGCAGGTTCTGGTGATGTAAAGGTTATGATGGCCAAAGCTTTGGCTGAAATGGAGTTGACGGATTTTAGCAAAGCGGCTCTTTGTGATAGTGGCGTGATCACAGCTCTCCTGGATATGATTTCAAATGGAGACTCACAATCAAACCAAGCAGCTATTGATGCTCTAAGCAACCTTTCAACTGTACCCAGGAATGCAATCCTTATGATAAGAGAAAATGCAGCGAAAATTCTTCTGGACCTATTGGACTTTGCCAACTTAACATCATTAAGTTTGAGAGAGCGTGCTGCAGTAACCTTTATGAATCTTGCCTTCTCTGCTGCTTCTCCTGAAGCTAGTGGGGCTCCATTTCTGTTACTCCAGTCTGACTCTGATATCTGCAGGCTGTTTGTGTTAGTTAGCCTATGCCCTAATATTCAGGAAAGCATTCTTCGAGCTTTCCATGTCATGTGTCAACTGTCTATAGCAACAGAAATGAGGGCTAAGCTCAGGGAGGTACATATTACATTTTTATGTTAGTTTTTCATCTGGATATGTGTTTTATGTTAGTTTTTCATCTGGATATGCGTCACACACACAGACACACATAGAATGAGAGAGAGAGAGACAACTTCCTTAGTAGGTGTATTTTCTCCAGGTTTTGCTGATTAAGGTTGGTTTAATGCAACCATTGGTGATTGTTTTTTTTATGGTCTTCGTACCTGATCCAATTGACTTGCAGGTGGGAGCAATTCAGTTACTAGTGCAGTTTTGTGAACATGGTAACCTGGCAGTCAGGGCAAGTGCGGTGCAACTGTTTTTCAGCTTGACCCAAGACTGTGATGGCACCTTTCTGGTTGAGCATGTAAATAAGAGGTCCTTGGAGGCCTTGCTCAGAATTATCAGAACATCTGATCGTGATGAGGAGAAAGCAGCTGCAATGGGTGTCCTAGAAAATTTTCCTACTGATGATACACAGACAACAGACTGGCTTCTTGAGCTAGGTGCACTGCCAGTGATTGTGGAAATAATTGAATCGGGTTGCCGTCAAGGATTGCCCCAGAACCATTTCTTGCTTGAGAAAGCTGCTGGGACTCTTCGGCGGTTCACATTGCCCATGAATATTGAACTGCAAAAACGGGTAGCTAAGGCTGGCATCATCTCAATCTTGGTAAGATTGTTAACCTTTGGGACGCCGCAGACAAAGCGACAGGCAGCATTATCACTTGCTCAATTTTCAGAAAATTCAAAGCGGTTGAGCAAGCCTGTTGAGGGACACCGAAGATGGATGTGTTTTTCAGCACCAGCGGAGCCTGGTTGCCGGATTCATGGGGGTGTATGTTCTGTTGAGTCCACGTTTTGCTTGCTGGAGGCAGATGCTGTGGAGCCACTAGTGCGGGCCCTGTCTTTAAAGGAGATGTGTGTCTGTGAAGCTGCATTGCAGTCACTATCTACACTTATAGAGGCTGAGCAACTGCAAAGTGGAAGCAAGCTTCTTCATGAGAAGAATGCGATTGCTCCAATCATAAACTTGATGAGCATAGAGGAATGTGGTAAAACTGCTGAGAAAGCACTGCATGTTATTGAGAGGATTTTCAGGCTTGAAGAGTACAAGAGCAAGTTTGGGCAATTGGCTCAGACACATCTAGTTGAGATGACCCAGAGGAGTGATGGTGTTACTAGATCTTTGGCAGCTAAGGTGCTCGCTCTTTTGGATGTGCTGCCTAACCAATCATCATTTTTTTGATAGTTTTGTAGCATAATGTTTTTGCCATTGCTTACACCTAATTGCACTCTCCTGATTCTTTGCAACTATTAAATGAAGTTGCATTTGTACCTTTTGCACGTTGTATCTGTTCACTAGTTAATACATAAAATTTTTTATGTACAATCCTTTTCATGTAATTTAGCTTTTCTAACTGCTTCTATGACCCATACAATATTCCATACAGAAAAACCTGTTCTTTTGGCGACATCACTTTGAGAGTTCTGGTTTGACAAAAGTCCTCTCATTTCCTGATATTGCAGTTTGAGCACTTGATCATTATTCACTTGAACACTGGGCATCCCTCAACATAAACACCTTTTGCTGTGGGGCAAGTAGCAAGGGAACAGCCATCGAGATCACTGCCCCACCAGTTTAGACTAATGTCCTCCAGCCCTAAGCACAAATAGAGTAATACCCCCATGAATGCCAGTCCAGCATCAAGGGCACCAGAGAGTACATAATTGTTGCGCTGCCACCAGTCTCGCCGGTACCGATATACCAGGAAGCCAAAGATGAAGCCAACAATGATCCAGCTAGTGTAATTTACAGCCGTGGCTGGAGGCATCATCCCAGTGGCCCCAATGAGCACAGGCATGTTGATGAGTCGAATCCATTCCTTATCAGGATAAGCTTTGTGTGCACACCATACAAGAAGAGGAGCAATTGCGCCAGCTAAGAAGAACCAGTTGATAGCTTCATATATTCCGAGGTCACCAAAGATACGACGTGGTCCTATGAGGCCCCATATGACAGAAGCGTCATAAAAGACACGGTCACTAGGGCAAGTCCAAGGGCTGCTAGAAGGCAGGAGAGATGTGTTACAAATATCTGTAATGGAGTCTAGAAGCCACCATGCTGTACCCAGGTATACAATCCCAGAAATTAGTGTGCCGACTATCTGTAAATCATTGTATGAGTTGCAAGTTAGATTCCGAAAGAATGGTGTTTCATCATGTATGTCATATGTCGAATTCCAGACACAGCTTGAGCAATAAAAACTGTTAGCCCGATCTGGTAATTGAAAGAAAATTCTGCATGATAGCTAGGCTGATTTTGCCTTCAGTGTGAACAAATGCAATGACCCGGGAACATCATTATGGGAATCTTAGTAGCTTTGCCACCATGTCACCAACTCCATGTCATCAGGCTGACACTAAGGGATGAGAGCTTAGGTACATGTAACAAGTATTTTGTGTTCAGGTTCGCTTGGTCAATCAATTCCATCCATCTGATAGACGGATCACATTTACCTGGGCTATAATTGAGTTTCTTTGGACCGGCGCTGCCTCTAACTATGTTTGTGTAAACCTTCTGTGGCGTACATAGCTGAGAAATATAGTGGCTTATGTGCTGCATGAATGGTTCAGGCCTAGCATCTTCTTCAGTATTTCATGCACCCATGGATGACGAAAATTCTTTCAAGAATTTGAGAAGAAAAAGGAAAAGTTTTCTCACCTGAGCCATGAACATCGTTACAGGAGGTATCTTCATGTAGTGGCCGAGTTTGAAGTCTTGCAGAAATGTGATGGCCTGCGTCATGCTGATATACCCATACACCTTGAAGCACATGTTGGCCACTGGATAACCCGGGTATAAATAGCCAATTATGTATTCCGTTATAATGTTAAGCCCTGGTGTCTATCGTTAGCCATCAGAGGGTACCTGGGTCAGAATCTGGTTGCCAAACCTACCAAGATACTAGTTCAAATCAGATTAGTTGTTACCTGGTTAGTCGTTGCAGTAATGATGCCAATGGGAAGAGTGAAGAAAATTGCAAGCGTACAAGCCAACAGGACGCCCCACCATGGCAGCTGAAGTTGGTCGTTGTAGTATTCACAGGCAAAAATAGTGACTCCCACATTGATCAAAAGGATGATCATGAACCACCACTCTGGTGCTTGCTTATACTTTCGCATCAACCTTGTGTGAATGTCTATCTTCTTCTCTTGGAAAGCTGATTTGCTTAGCTCCCATATTTCTCTGCAGTATGGAATGTTAACATATATGAACTCATAACAATGTCTATGCATTTGTGATGATGTTGGTATGTGTCTTAGCAGTGAAGCACCTGTTTGTGTGACTGTGTCTGTGTGTGCGCGTCTCTTGTACTAAAATGAACAAAAGTGAGAAAGGAAAGAGCTTACCGTCCATGGAAGAGGGAAACATGTACAACTGTTGCAGTTAGTGAAGCAAATCCAACACCATATGTGAAGGCAAAGAATGTGCTAAGGTAAAGGGGCCCCTCTCTTTCATATGCAGCAAGATCTAATTTGAAATCGGAGGTGATTATACTGGAGATGTTGTACTCTTGGCCAGAAGCAGTGAAGAGATCATCTGAGAATATGGGAAAGGTCTTGGCTTTGTAGAGATTGAGCCAGTATGCGAGTGGAGTCACTATATACATAACAAGAACAAAGCCTGCTGCAATATTGGCAGTGGCAAACCAGGGACTGGCTAGAGGGCTGCCTAGGTAGGATGAGATGGTCGACCAGTCGATGCCGATTGCACCAATGCCCAGTCCATATAGGCCTGATCCCAGTTGCTGATACAGAACGCTCTTGGGAAATATCCAACATAGCCAAGAGAGGGAAGTGACCATGGGGAAGAGGTAACCAGGAACGACATAGTAAGCGAAGCTGCAGATGAAGGCCACGAGGAAGAATTGGTTTCTTGATAATGATCCTCGTGGTCGCTTTTCTTTTTCATGTAGAGCCCTGCACCAAACCAGAGAGAAAAGATTTAACTGTTGGAAGACTTTTGCATTAAGAAGAGGATTTCCTGGAAGTCTTTGCAGTCACTAAATCGTGATTAATCGACAAAAATATTACTTAAAGCCACAAAATCAAGTCCCCATTAAATCGTGATTAACGACTCATGAAATTCGTGGTTAAACTCAAGTTAGATCAGAACTTGACTTATATATATATTGTAGCAATAATCGATGAATATGTTTATAAAAATAGTATATTATTGTTGTGCTATAATGGTAGGTGGACAGTCACAAGGTGGGGCAATATAAACGAAGCATCAGTTAGACCTAAATCATATTCTGCTCCCCCTTGGCCCAGTGCCCATGAGTGGGAAGGCCATTGGTGGTACCGAAAAGAAAAAAGAAAAAAAAGGTGTTACGTTTGTAGCCTTAATTGGCCCCTAAAAATTAGTAAATCATCTTGTTTACTGGCATTTTTGAATGATGCTTCCACAAATTTAATGGGCTTATATAAGAAAATATAAAAATGATTCTTGTTCGTGTATATACCCAAATCAATAAGAGTTCAAAAATCAAAGACATTACCTCTTGCAGTTTCTGAAATTCGATTTACATATGAAAATATTGTTCTTTCAGACATTTTTTTTTAACACTTTAATTATTGTTGTTTTAACTGAAGAAAGGGACACCAAACCGCCGTATTTAAGGGCGTTTGATGGGCTGAAAACGTCGAAATGTCACCTGTCAAAGTCTGAAGAGGCAAAATTTTTAAAATTTTTCTTTTTGGAGGGGTATCAAACCTCCTCTTAATAACGGCGGAGAGTGTGCTTCATTGGAAATTGCCTTGTTTACATATTTTGACACATTACCAATCTTTAATTTATTATGTATATATATGCATAGGAGTGCCCTTTCAAAATTAAAATTTAAAACATTAACGTTCCTTAGCCAAGTGCTCTGCTTAAAGACGAGGGCAAATGCTCTTAATACCAATCATGAACGTGTATCGCTTTCTGTCAATATATATATATATATATATATATATAGAGAGAGAGAGAGAGAGAAAAGTTGGTAAAAACAAAAAACTTAACTCAAGGATAAAAACATGACGTATTGATTTTTTGTTCAAAAATTGCAAATTAAACATCTTAATATATATTATAAAGACTATTTTGATACAAAACATCTTTAATTCAAGTTATTTTAATGAAAAACGCTGATTTTTTTTATTATCATAGAGGTTATTCATTTTTTTTTATTATAAAAACACCATTAAAGTCCAAATGATGATCAACTTAGTATATGATTTGCATCTACTCTTCCTTAAGATCATATCAATAAAGGTAAATTGAAAAAAAAAACATTTTAAAAATCAAAATCAAAGGGTATCCAGGACTTAGTGTCTAGTTTTTACCAACTTATATATATATATTGTATTATTTTTGTAATTATGAAATTTTCTAAATTGATTTTTAAAAATCAATGTTACAAGCTATAAGCAATGATGAATGCCAAGAAAGTGAGGGAAAAGGACAAGATGAGGAGGGTCCACAAATTTAAGTTGCTTGAGGCGGCACCCAAACAAGGACGATTGGAGCCCAAAATGAAAGGTGCATGTCGTCGTGGGTGGGTGTAAGATGACAAATAGTGATCTGGCGTGGTCGTCGTGAACTGCATCTGTATCTTCTTCTTCATTATTGTATCTTCTTCATTATCAGATTCCACCCATGCTTGCCACAGGCAACCAACTTAGCAATATTTTAGAAAACAAAAGCAACCTTGCTCTACCCAAATTAAGTTGAATAACTATGTATAATATATATAATAGAATAGGTGTCATTGAACTGATTCAATTATGTTTCATTTCAAAAAAAAGTATGTTTGAATTCAAGAGTGATCTCTCTAAAGTACAAAACTACTCTTTATTTTGTAGTAGGAAACGATACATTTATCAACTAAAGTATCACACATCTATTGTAAAACACAAAAAACTGAACGGACAAAAAACTTTTACGGATCTACCAGTCTAACCAGCTATCCTCTCATCTTGTGAAAGAAACCACTTTTAAACTAAAAAAAACTTGTAAGAGGTTTCCATGTCTGAGTTTTCCCCTCGTTATTTTTTTCTTAGTTTATGTGGATATTTAACCAAGAAAGCAAATAGATTTTCATGTAAAAGTATTGGCTATATTTTAAATCCATCTGTCGCTCTTCAGCTTCTCAAATTCTTCCTTTAGTTTTGGTTAGCCATGGAAAATTCATTCTTGGGTTTATGAATGGTTAAGGTTACCAAAAAAATGTCAAATATCACAAACAAGAGGAAAAACAATCTGAGAATAATTTTAAACATAAATGGAAAGTCATGTTTTACTTTTTTTCTATGTACACATACATTGTCATGAGAAACTTAGGATTATCGGTCAATTTGAAAGTTGAAACATGCCAATTATACATGGAGGAAAAATGATTTTTATATCACTATTTGGGTTTTGGGGTATGAATATAAAAATCCCTTTTAAAACACTTCTGAGGTACACCGAAGGATGAATATTTCCAACAGTTAAAAAAAATGGTGAAATTTGAAAAATTGGAAATGGGAAAGGTAAATTTATTAAATAGCTAATCAGAAACTATGGTAAAACGTAAAAACATGCGCCAAATCCGCTTACCTAAAGAGTGAGACCTGAACCAAATTCGCCGGCCACCACATCGACGCGGGCTCCACCAGATACCGCCGGAATATTCCCGCCCAACCGAAGCCCAGAATCTGAATCTCAGCAACACAAAAGGATGAGACAGAGAGAGAGAGAGAGAGAGAGAGTAAATGTCCGTTCCCAAATTCACCTGGGTGGTCAGGACGACGACGAAGGAGACGAAGAAGCCGATGTGCTTCTGGTAGAAGGCCTTGATGACGGTGACGATGTGGATGGCGTAGACGGTGCCGGCGCCGCAGTTGGCGAAGATGGTGATGAGGACGTGCTCCTTGATATTGAAGGGCCCCGGGTTGAGGGTGAACTCCCACGGCCTCCCTTTGAAGAAGACGCGGTCGGGCAGCGTTCTCGCCATCAGGTGGCCCAGCGGCACCACCGCTATCTGTGCCGACACCGCCGATATGCTCAGCGGCTCCGTCCTGTACCAGAAGAACTGGTTCAGGAAGGACAGCACCACGCACGACAGCGCCCCCAGGAACCACATCCTAAATGTCGTCACCGGCAGCGTTGGGTCGTCCGTCACCGGCACCGTCAGCGCCACCTGCTCCACCGGTGAATTCTCCAGCTCCGCCTCTATCTCATTTTCCAGCTCTTCTTCCCCTTCCGACCGCGTCGCCTCGCTCGTGATCCCCGACGGCCTGGTGATGTTCTTTCTTCTGACTGCAACATACGTCTGGAACAGATATGTAATAGGACCATTGACAGAAGTTGAGAGAGAGAGAAAGAGAGCTCACGTAGCGGTGTGGTATCCATTCTTCAGTTGTGGAGTAGATTCGAGGGAACCTGTGTTGCAGAAGAGAGAGGGGTGGTGGCCTTGTTTCTTCTCCGACTCTTCTTCTTCTTCTTACTAATATTCTTCTCTTCTCTTCATTTGTTTTGTTTTAAATTTTTAGCTTTGTTATATAATCTACTTTGTTAGATTCCTTTTTTGGGACGGCTATCTATTTGGAGTATTTTCTTCGTTTACGCAGGCAAGTACTCTGTTATTAGCGCCTCCACGGATTGGTCTCTGTGGCCACCAACCCTCTCTCCCTCTCCCTCCCCATCTTCTTTATTTGTCACCTGCAAGTCTTTTATCCGTTTACTTTCTACCTCTCAGTGTGGAGGAGACCAGTTGGTTTCATCTGAACAAAGCTCCTAAACGACACGACATGGCGTATCGGCCTGTATCCGTCACTACTCTCAGTTCGAATCGGTCATTATTAAAATATTTTTCCTTTTGCTTTATAATTTTACGAAAACTTCAAAAGAATAATGGCCTCTGTTATATGATAGCATGTTGGTGGGAGCATCTTCGGTGTCTTGACGTTTGACACGCCTCGAATGGGTGGAATTTTAGAACTTTTGTTTTTATTCTGCAGAAATGAAAATAAACGCATCAAACTGCATGGTATTTTCTTCATTTCGGAATGGTAATTCCAGGATTTAAGTAGTTAATCTTGCATTTTTCATTCTTTGTTTTGGGGACGCTCAAGTATCCAATCCTTGACCTCCAACCTCAGGCCATTAACTCAAAGCACTGACAGCCTTTCAACATTTTCCCTTTAGGGTGCCTTTGATTTAAAATCTAAAGGATTTCAGAACCATGGATTTAAACTCTTCCCCTTCCGGTCCAACATTTTATCAATATAAAAAATGTAAAATAAGAATCTTAAGTATGGATCTAAATTCAGCCTAACATTCTTAGTTTGATTAACATGGATTTTACTATAAATCTTTTCACACATCAGCAAAAAGATACTATGTTAGATCCATGGATTTCAAATCTAAAGTAATCAAATGGCCCATTAAAACCGAAAGGAGAAGTTTTTAACATCGTTGGAAACAAGTTGCAGGGTGCCAAAAAAGGTAGAAAACAGAGAATGTGGATCATCCTTACTCTCCCCATCCAAACATGGTAAAAGAAGTCTCCTAAACTTTGAAGCATCTTCACTTGATAGTTTGGCAGAGAATGATCTTTAGTTGTTGGGCGAGAGATAATGAATGAACAGCTAGAGATGCAACATGTCTACTTTTCCGATCCCCTTGACGATACCAGCCGTTCGATGTCTAGAGCCAACAGAAAAGCAAACATTACATGTAATTGGGGAATCCTCCTCCTTGTCTGTCTCCGTCCGTGTACAATTTGCAGTTGGAACGTGTTAGTTACTACCTAACGGTCGTAAAAGCACCTTGCTGTTTACTCGCCCAAGTTGTAGACGTGGAACGGAATCTTCCATCGCTTTTGGAATCCCCCCTCTCTCTCTCTCTCTCTCTCTCTCTCTCTCTCTCTCTCTGTTTCTCTCTCTCTCTAAGTGATAGGTAGCACAACTGGTTGGGTTAGGTAGCCTATTATAGTTATATTATATCATCAATTTAAATATTGAAAGGAGTTATTTTGACGGTTGAGAAAAATATTGAACTTAATTAAAATTAAAAATTACCGTTATGAAGGCTGGGTGGGCTGTTTCTTGTCCCTCCCTCTTCTTCCCCTCTCTCTCTCTCTCTCTCTCTCTCTCTCTCTCTATATATATATATATATATATATATATATATATATATATATATATATATATATATATATATATAACGTGTTTAATGTGGCTAGAAATAAATTTTTGAAAAAAATTCCGAGATAATATAATTTTTTTAAGACATGAAAAAACAGAACCTTGTGCACTCTTCTGTAAGTTTCCCAAACAGATACTTGTGCCTTGTGCAGCCATCAACTAGACAATTTTATAGAGCTTTACCATTTCTGAAATTTTTACAGCAATTTATATGCACACGTGACAGAAACACTAGAGAGGAACTAATCGTTCCAACCAACGCTTTTCCCATCGTCGCAGGAGACATAGCCTTTAGTCGACAGCAAGTTGATGACATTGGTAAGCCAGGAACCCTCCGTCGCATATTCCTTTTGCAGCACAGGAGAAAGCTTCTCTGCTACTAAACAGATACGCGCTTACACTTTTTTACAAACGTCGAACCAGAATGACACTCTAATACTTCAACCTTGGTCGAACATGAAGGAGCAGATCTACGGAAATGCTTCCGTAGCTTGAATGGGGCAGTTACAAACAGAACATATCAGAAAACTGGGCAACCTTCAACATGAATTCCTTGTGCGGTAGGACAAGAAGCTAAGGGACACATGTCAAGATGACTGCCCCACCAGTCCAAATTAATATCTTGGAATCCCAGAGAGAGATACAGTAACACGCCCATGAACGCCAATCCTGCATCGAGGGCAGCAGACAGCACATAATTGTGTCGCCGCCACCATGCCCTGTGATATCTGTAGATCAAATTGTTGAACAAAAATCCAACGACTATCCAGCAGGTGTAGTTGACAGCAGTAGCAGGTGGCATTTGCACTGTCGCACCAATAAGCACTGGCATGTTGATGAGCTTAATCCACTGTCTGTCTGGGTAAGCCTTCTGTCCAAGCCAAACAAGAAGAGGGGCGACAGCACCAGCTAGGAAAAACCAATTGATGCTTGAGTAGATGCCCAGATCACCAAAGATGCGCCGAGGGCCAATGAGGCCCCAGATGACCGAGGCATCATAGAAGACACGGTCAGAAGGGCACCTCCAAGGGCTGTTTGATGGGAGGAACGTTGTATTGCATATATTGGGGATAGTATTCATCATCCACCATGCTGTCCCAAGATGTACAACAGCAGCGATCACTGTGCCTGCTATCTATACGTTCAGCATTAAATTAGCAACGGGCCCATTATTAACTAATAAACCCTTGAAAGGCATATGCAAATATCAACTTAAACACAGAGCTACATGCGAAAAAAGAATGCCATATATAACTAATAAATCTTCATCTGCACTGATGGTGATAATGTGGCGTTGATCTTGTAATCACACTGCATGTAGTACATATGAGAGAATACTCATCTGAAATGCAACAGAGGAATAAAGAAACAAACGGCAATTATTTGAGACACATCAAGTAGAGTTCGTTACCTGAGCTGTGAACATGGCCTGAGGAGGTATTTTCATATAGTGACCAAGCTTGAAATCTTGAAGGAAGGTCACGGCCTGTTTCATGCTGATAAAACCATAAACCTTGAAACATATATTTGCTACTGGTCTACCAGGGTATAGATACCCAATGATATACTCTGTTAGGATATTCAGAGTTGGCCTCTGCAATTTTTAATTTGAGTCAGACATGGAAAGTGGTTAACAGTGGATAATTAGCTCAAAAAGCCCCTCACACTTTTTACCTGATTTGTCGTTGCAGCAATAATTCCTACAGGAAGAGTGTAGAAAAAGGCGAGCCCACAGGCTAACAATACACCCCACCATGGTAGTTGAAGTTCCTCGTTGTAGTACTCACAGGCAAAAATTGCAGCAGCAATGGTAACCGATAATATGAGTATGAACCACCAGTCAGGCACCCTTTTGTACCGTTGCATCAATCTTGTGTGGACATCCAGTTTCGATTGCAATGCTGATTTGCTTAATTCCCATATGTCTCTGCAGGAAAAGCATTATACAGAACTGAAGTCTTGTACCTCCGAGTCAGACAGGAAGCACTAAACCATAATGCAAAAGAATGCAAGTCCCTAATGGAAGCATGCGAGAGAGTTTTACAGAAACTATGCGTCTCCACAAGCACATGCCTTCATCATATCTCAGGTAACACGGTTCTCTGGACAGTGGACGTACATGAGATGTAGGACTATCAAAATTCCGATTTCTCAACCTACGTAAGTATCATGAACTGAAGATCTTATTTTCGAGTGCCCAAAAGAAGCTGAACACAAAACCTATGTTTATGCCCCCGAAGAGGCAGACTAGCCCAAGCAAAAGGTACCACAGGTTAATGGATTATCAACCAAGTGGCTCGAAATGCAGTTCCCTCTACATTTATGAAGTTAGAAGAGAGTGTTTACCTGCCATGAAAAAGACAAACATGAACCACAGTTGCAGCCAGAGAAGCGAACCCCACACCATATGTGAAGGCAAAGAATGTGCTCAGATAGACTGGTCCATTCCTTTCATATGCTTCAACATCCAAATGAAAACTGGAGTCAATTATGCTTGATATGTTGTACTTTTGCCCAGAGGATGTGAAAAGACCATCTGAAAAGATTGGAAATGTCTTCGCTTTGTAGATATCGAGCCAGTAAGCCAGAGGAGTGATCACATACATGATTAGAAAAAATCCAGCGGCCAGATTGGCAGTAGCAAACCAAGGACTAGCAAGTGGGCTGCCTAGATACGACGAGACTGTGGACCAGTCAAAGCTGAACGCACCAACACCCAGACCATGCAGGCCAGAACCAAGCTGCTGAGCAAGTACAGACTTTGGGAAGACCCAGCAGAGCCATGACAGAGAGGTAAGCATGGGGAAGAGATACCCTGGGAAAACATAATAAGCAAAGCTACACATGAAGGCAATTAGGAAGAACTGGTTTCGGGTCAACCTGCCCTTAGCTTGGACTTCTTTCTCATGAAAGGCTCTGCATTTATAAGAAAACCACAGCAAGGTCAAACACGTATCCATGAAAATATAAGTCTTTCTCCAGAGGCAATAAGGGTGGGTATGTTCAAAAGAATCTGAAGAAAATAAAAGAAGACCGCCCCGACGTAAGAAATCGTTTGGAATCACAGAACTAGGCAACCAGTGAGAGAGAGAGAGAGAAACGCTTGAGTTACCTGAAAAGGGAGACTTGGACCAAAATTCCCGGCCACCACATGGCCGCCGGATCCACCAGATATCGCCTGAAAATTCCCGCCCAACCGAAACCCAACACCTTCACTTATTACCATCCCCATTATCAATATGAGAGAAAAGAGAGAGGGAGATTACAGAAGCAAAACCTCAGTAAAAGTAGGAAGCCCAAATCAAGCAGCTACCGCGTTACCTGGGTGGTGATGACGACAAGGAAGGAGACAAGGAGAGTGAGCTTCTGCCCGTAGAACACCTTGACCGTGCTGACTATGTGGATGGCGTAGACAGCTCCGGCCCCGGCGCTGGCAAAGATGGTGATGAGGACGTGCTCTTTCACGTTGAACGGCCCCGGGTTGAGCGTGAACTCCCACGCCCTCCCTTGGAAAAAAACACGGTCGGTGATGGACCTCGCCATCAGGTGGCCCAGCGGTACCACCGCTACCTGCGCGAACGCCGACGATATGCTCAGCGGTTCCGTTCTGTACCAGAAGAACTGGTTCAGAAAGGAGAGGAGAGCGCACGACGTGGCACCCAGAAACCACGTCCTCAACGTCATCGCCGGGAGAGTTGTGTCGTCCCACACGGGGACCGTCAGGGCGACCTGCTCCACTGGAGAATTCTCCACTTCCTCCTCCTCTGTCCCGCCTTGTTCCTGCCTAGCAGCTCCTGCAAAGAAGGTCCATGAGAGAGAGCAAGAGCAAGAGAGAGAGAGAGAGGGAGAGAGAGAGAGACGCGTACGGAGAAGGGGAGACGTGTCCATGGTTCAGAAATCCGGCGGCCTGAATCTTCTCTTGGTGCGAAGGAGACGACCGGAAGGACGGTGGACAACAGAAGATTCATTCTGCAACCACGCAATATTGAACATGTAGGACTACGAAAGTCAATCGGCCCAGTGAACCTGTCCCATTATTTGAAACAGATTCATAGGTGTTCATGTTACCAAACGCCTCCAAAGATTTGCTCTTCACTATAAAAAAAATTATCAAATAGAACATATGTACAGACACACATGGTCGCAATTTGAAATATTGGAATCCGATACGGAATTAGAAAAATAAACTGTTTTTGTTCCATTGAATATTTTAAAATGTTTATTAATTAATTTTATCTAAAATGCGACCATTACAGGATGATGCATATCACGACATGCATGTCCTGATCCAATATTTGCTAATTCATTGATCACGACAAGAAAAGATGAGCCGTTTTCGTCAACCCCAAAATTTGGAGGACCCATTTCATTTTATCATAATCCCAACACTGGTCTCGCAACTTGGTTTTTTCCTATACGAGCTACCTTTTTTTTTTTGACAGACAATTAGAAAAGAGGAAAATAGCTACGTCTGAAGAGTACCCGAATTTGTCTTTCTCGTTGTCTAAACAAGTTGAAGAAGAGTGACTATTTGTTTTCCTTTTTTCCGATAGAAATCAAGGATAATTTTATCACATAAAAAGGCTTTTAGTCTAAATTAATAAACAATAACAAGAAATATTTAACAAAAAGTAATAAAATGGCTTTGAAGGCTCGTATTTTCTATATTATCCAAAGCAAGGTGTCAGATAGGAAAAGGACGCAACAAAAGTGACCAACGAAAAGCAGCAAGGCCGTCGTGTCTCCCATTGCGTTGGGGACGACGCCTTCCAAGGAATCACGCGTCAGCCAACAGGCCTTTTATTTTACTCCGAGGGCTTACAATGTCAACATAATTCTGCATACTCAACTCAATTTTCCTGCTTTCTGCGAATCCCACTTTTGCTGACAACTCCTTTTTAAAAAGAGAACAGACATAATTTTTGGCTTACACAGGGAAAAACGTCATTTCCATTGGAGTCCATACAAAAAGGTAGCCCTTGAGCTGACCGTCGTAAGAAGACGAGGTTACTACTTACGAGTCTGAAAACAAGGAGTTTCTGACGGCCTGCTCAAATTATGATAAAAGGATGGCCTTACAACGAATTTTTGTCTTCTGATAAGTTTCAACTTTTGCATACGCCAACAAAGCATTAAAAAAGAATATCTCATATAAGTGGCTAACAACTCAACAAAAGAGAGAAGTCAAAAAGTTCCAATTCTCGAAAGTTTTGTACCAAAGTTTGTGGAAAACAAATAATTGGGGTTTAACAATCTAGCTATATGAAAAATGTCAAATGGCCGCGTTCGCTAGCAACGGTGGCACTCGGGTGAAATCAGAATTCAAAGCACACTTTGCATTATTCTTCCATATCAGAATTCATTTTTAGCAAAAATAAAAAATCATTATGCAAACTCAAAATAACAACAAATCAAAAATCGTCAAGTGTTCGAGCGTTACCCAATACAAATTTTGACACGATTTCCTACATAAGGCAACACTTACTCTTTTAAGATAAACACAAAGGTATATATATCAATTTTTATCAACAATATTAACGGAAAATTATACATACCGCCTTCAAATACTCGTAATCCTTATGTTTAAAAATTTTACCTTGCATACCATTGCACGGAAAGGCACATATTGATGCCCCATATGGAGGCAAGGGACGATTAAAGTAGCACATGTTATTTCCGCAGGTTTAATATGTAGGGAATGACTTGTTTTTTAAAAAAGGAATCCAGTTTGTCACAGTATTACCACGAAATTGCCTTTCCTCGCCAAAACATGCATCTTTTATATATATATATATATATTCTACAGTTTTAAACTATTTTAGCAACTCAATATTTCAAGTCCACACATATTCAAATGATCACGGGCAAAATGTGAAATAAGTGAAAAACGAAAAACGTTGACAGCTTCAGGGAAAATCGAGTTCGCTACACCGTCGAAGTAATAAATCTATATTGGTTCTACATGAATTTCATTTGACGTCACAAAAGAGCCTAATAATCATGAAGTCAATAAAAGCGTAACTTCGAATTTAAAACACAGCATTACTTGAATTAACGTAGGGAGAGACGGGATGAACCGGAAAATCTCAGATTTTCCACAAGGACTTAAAAATTTATGAGGTAATCTTCCGGCTGCATGAATACTACAAGTTCCGAGGTAAACCGGCGATGGAAGGAGACGAATACTACAAGTTGCTAATGAATGTTGCGGAAGGACATTTTATCGGTAAACATGGGCCAGGAAAGCTACCAGGGAAAGCAAAAGCGGCCCGATGAAAGAAACCTCGACTGTCCTACAGCCCAAAGCTGGTGAAGTCGAACCACCGCAAAGCGTCCACATGATGGAAACGGGGACTACTGTTCCCCGTAGAGGATGGAATCATCAGTCACAAGATTTATTTATACTGATTTAAAAATAACAATGAGATATACATCTACCCATGTCATTTTGAAAAATTATCAAACAAGCTTACGTGGAAGATAAAAAGTTGAACTTAGAATTCGAACGATTGATGACCCTGAAGCACTTCTCATTCCCTACTGGAGTTGCGGCGACATAAAAGTAAATCCTATTGGAGTTTCGACGTCAGTTTTGCAACAAGTTTTTGACAATCAGACACATATTTCATTAGTTGTTTCTTTTCTCAGGCGCCTATTCAACATACCTCCTCGTGATTATAACGTATCGATATATTCATATTCACAATACATAACGCACATACCAATATACTATATGACCAATTACACCTTAGCAGCACAAAAATAGTCGTCAGTCAGAATTTAACGAAGCCTTCCTTGATGTGATTTCGATAACTGGACACGTCACAACATGAAAGAGGACATCACATACACCTCCTTGCCAGACATTAAAGAACTTTGGCGCATATCTCTAAATTTTTAAAATATAAGATTCGATATTTTACAGGCAAAACCAAAAGAGAAAAGCGAATGAAAAACTCATAATTTCAGTGAATAAAGGTGCATGCATGGAGAACAAGCTCAGTGCTTTCAAAGAAATCTTTTGAAGAGCAACCATCTGAAAATTCAAGCCTTTTCAAATAAAATGTGCGAAGAGGAGAACATAAACCTGAGCTCACCCAAAGAAGAGAAGACCAACCAAAGCTTCATTAATGTGTTCTTACTATGCCACATCTACCTAAAGGAAAGTGACAAGAGGTGGGTGACAGAGTGCAAATGAATCATATAATGCATGGTTGACAGTGTTCAAACAAGTTGGGGTTGGGTAATAGAAAAAATGGTGACCATCAATGCAATAGCAGCACAACAAAGACAAATGCCCGTCTACAGAAAAAATGGTAATCTGTCACTGAATGCTACACAACCATTTCAAGTAACTGCATGCCAACAAATAGAAAATATAAAAATTAAGAAACCCTGACTGTAAAATTCAGAAAGTTTTCAACAAGACAAAAGGAGGCTCGATCATTATCATCAACAAGCATATAACAACCCAAGCCTCCGAAGCTAAGGCTTGTGGTAACACCATGTGTTCATCCAAGTATCTACTGAATGCCAAGCGGCTGAAACCAATAGAATCGATGCCACATGATTACTGACATGAAGTCTAGAAGACTAGGACATCTAAAGCCACATGCATAGCTCAACCAGGTGATGGACAGTTATCAGTGTCTCATGCCTGCTCTCATTTCTATACCGTCAGTACCATATGGGCTGCATTGGTAGGACCACAATCAACAAGGTTTCAAATGGGTTGGACATGGCACAGCTAAAATGAGTTAAAAACTTCCACCAAAATCACATTTATGTACCCATGGAAAATGACATCTGGAGCCCTGGTTGTAATCCTCTTTCACCAAGTGACGGTGAGGAATATGAAGACTGGACTATATGCATTAACCGTCAAAATACACACCGTAAGAAGTGAAGATTGAGCCCAAGGTGAAGTCACCTCAAAATGAGCTGACCAGAACATCGAACAAAGAAACAAATTACGCATGGGTCACCTTCCACATTTGATGGGGAGGAAAATGAGGTGGACTTTCTTACATCCAGTGCAGCTGCCACCATGTTGTTGCAGAGAACCAGAATGAAACTCTAGAAGCATTGCAAGGCAGCATTGATGTGCCACGCCAGCCCTTCCTTTCCTTTCATTCCAAGGTTGCTCGTGCAATCAGATTTTAAAATATTTATGGAAAATGACAACAGGATCATCCCATCAGCTTGGCTATAATTCTAAAAAAACACAAACATGGGAAAGTAAAACAAAGCTCCATATTAAGAGAACTCAAAAGCGAAGTTAGAAAACAACATAAAAAGTTCGCTATTTCAATTAACCTTGGCTCTCACACACTAATTCTTAAACCAGTACGACACCATAAAAGACAATACCAATTACTGAACTCGAGCTAAATATATAATGGTAACAACAGCAACTCCAATCCACGTTCATAATGCACCAGCCAGCCACATCATGGAAACCACCGAGGATGTTTGGTTACACCGGAACTTGTACCATCTAAGGAACTCGTAAACTCAAACACAAGTACGAGAGAGCTAAAAAGCGCCTCTAATCCTCACTATCGAAAACCTGCAGAAATCTACGCAGTCATTTTCCTTGCCTCGCATATAAACTTCGCATAATTAACATACACTATGATTTGATCCCGGCCTCTTTCCAATTTTGATAGTAATGATACATCGAAGAAGCGCGTCGCACACCTCCGACAAA
This sequence comes from Nymphaea colorata, assembly GCF_008831285.2. Lineage (NCBI taxonomy): Eukaryota > Viridiplantae > Streptophyta > Magnoliopsida > Nymphaeales > Nymphaeaceae > Nymphaea > Nymphaea colorata. Next base: position 21,762,258 of record NC_045146.1, read on the forward strand.
ACAGCGTAATTCAACGTCTGCCACGACCGGACCTGGGACCAGGAAATCGGGCAAATTGTAGCCTTAAAATGGCCGAGTCGCGATCGTTTTCATCGAAAACATAACCTGCAAAATGGAATTGTGATTCTTCACGTAGGGTGCGCAGACAGATCCGAATAGAACCTCCGATTATACGTCACAGTTACATATGCAAAGATGATAGGTCAATCCACAAGGAGACCTTAGGCGATGCGAACGGAGAAAAAGAAATCAGTCGACGTGTGGATGCATAAACTTGACTAGCAATATCATATCAGTTATTTCCTAGAAACTTTCAATACGATATAAACAAAATTGGAGCTCAAGATCATACCCAAAAACTGTCAGTGCTGTGAGACTGACAGAATTGCCCAGAAGGAAAAGACGGCTACCATACAGCTTCTCTAGATCTAGACATAGGAAACTAAAAGTAAAAAAAGGAAAAATCAAGTGGACCGGTGGATAGATGGATCTAGACCCTAAGGCAACAGGGAAAAGCATTAGCTCCATCCTCGGCAGATTTTATCAGCAAAGACAAGTAAGCTCAGCTCAGATTAACTACCCAGCAGACCATCATCTGAGGTAAGATCATTCAAGTTTTGCTCCCCAGCAATTTCAGGATGACGTGCATGATGCTCAGCACCAATTACATGCCGCCCTATTACCTCTATTATTAGGAGAACAAACAGTTCAGCTTGCCCCCAGTGCCCGGACCACCATACTAACCAACCTGTTATGCCTTCGACAACTCGATTTTCTGGGTTTGGAAAAAAGTTTTATACTCTCTGCTAAACATAATCTCATCAACTTCAACGATAGAGACACAACCAAACCTGTGGGATTGCAGATACAGCCGTTCCAGAAATATAAATTTTGAGAAAAGTATAATTATCTCTCTTGGTGGCGATTTCCCAGCCTCAATTAACCAAGTCAGAAACTCAGAATATATAAAATAAGCAAAACTGATGCTGTTTCTAATATAACATGAGGCAATAAGTAAAATCAGGAATACAGAAAGCGAATCATTAGGACATGAAAGTTCCTCATAAGGAGAGACAAAGATGCACGTGCGAAGGAACAAACAATTTTCACCTTGTAAAGCATCCAAAGCAACCATGGCATGGTTAGGACTTGCAAAATCAACAAAGCAGAGGACAAGTGGGTCACCCCCAGGCTGCAAAATCAGAATAAGGTAACAAAATAAGTACCACACCCACTAGAACATAAAAAACATACTCTTCCAAAAGAGGCCAACTTACAATTCTGGACTCCTTATTCACCAGTCTCACTTCTTTATAGCCTACAAAAGGGCGAAATATATCTGTACAAATAAAGGATAAACAGGAACACTAGGAAGGATTGCAGGCACAACAGATAGACTAGACCACTACAGTATGTACAATCCAAAGGATACGAGCAACTTCCCTCCTTGTACAATTAGATGGAAGGCCTTCAATAAAGAGAGTGCTGGAGGCATCGGGTGGGAGGGGCGGCTGTTCAGGTCTACTACCTCCATAACCAATGTTCTGGCCCTGCCCACCCATTGCAGGATCTAAGCCACCTGGAACAGGAAGGGCACCAAACCCAGCAGTTACTGCTCTACCCAAACCACCTCCAGCAATATTACCAGGATCAGCAGCACTGTAAGTAGATATTTGCTGCAATTAAGCATGAAAAATTAATCAAAGGTGTGCAATTGAAAGACAATGTGAAATGTTACAACCCAAAGACATGTGCAAGCTAAAAACACAAACCCCGTTACGAAGATACTGATCATAAGACGCTCCAATAGATTGAGTATCTCTGATCAGCCTGTGACCTGAACGGTCTTCTTCATGTGGCATGTACGTACCAAGACTTCCAGCATCTACAGCACAAGTGTAGAGTTTAAAATTTTCAAAATAGGAAAAATAGAGAAGAAAAGCAGTGTGAACGATGCCTTTTGTCAAAAGAGTTGGATAGGATTGCATACTTAACCGAAAGACCAGCATATGTACAAGATCATTCATCTAGCACAAAACCTCTGTTAATCAAAACGATATAACATCTTGAACAGTACAAAAACTATATGATTTTGGATGCCCATGTTCTATGATCATTATGCATGTGTATGAAAACTCAAAAATATTTTCATTTAGTTTTCCGTCACATGGGTAATCTTTCGGCGCATAGGATCAAACGTCAAGCAATGCTTTCTTGGCAGAGTTCTCGACGGCAAGAAACTTCAGGGCTTGTTGGAACTGCACGCACCCCAAAGGGGGTGACAATTGACTCGGTCAGAGCCCTGACTCCTCTACCAATCATCAAATAGCTCTACTTTGTTAACTCATAACAATAGAGGTTTTGTGGACAGATCACAGGCTTTTGTACTGGTCAGCCGCTTGGGTTGTGCCGCTTTCCTAATCCTTCGATAGGACAGCACCCCTTCTCCCGAAGTTACGGGGTCATTGAAGTCAAAACAACTACATCAAGAAGATGAACAGAAGAAAAAAAAAGGTAGGTGTTTGGGTCCACTGTTCTTCTTCCTTGCTTTGACCATTTGCCGATATTGCATACATCTATCAAAGAATATGACTAGTTGTAACAGACACAACAGAACATAAGCATATTATTGATGGCTGCAATTACAAGTATTCAGATAATATCGTCAATACCATGCTACACATGAAAACGTTCACCTTTAGATTTTCTATACAACTACTTTCTCAAAGGAAGAAGAAAATTTCGCTTTAGAAAAAAATTAACCAAAAATTTAATATGTAATTATGACAAAGAAAAATCATATCAGATGATCGAAATTTACATTGTTACCTGAAGAATGAAAATTCTAGAACTCAATTTAGTTTTGCTAACAATGACTACTGAACATATGAAAGAAGAAAATTATAAGACCTAATATTCATGGACCTCTTCCACCTTGGATTTCTTTCATCTTGCTGTATAAGGCATAAAACGTAGCTATAAATATATCCATGTGAGCTGTAAACTACTTCCAGACCTTGCAGTTGCCAAAACTATTTCTTATGTTTGACCACTGCCACATATGCATAAATAGGAAAGAAGCAAACCATTTCATCAAATCAATAACAAATTCATTAAAACCAGAGAGAAAGCACGCTATTATGATCATCATTTTTCATGATCCTACGCATTCTACCATAAACACATAATATATGGGGGAAGGGACAAAATTTAAACGGAGCGTTCTTTCACAGTTAAGCTTCCAAGCAGAATTTCACCAAAAAGTATTTCTATTCTTCCACACTGAAAATATATGGAATGCCCAAAAACTTGAACCTCCAGACCTTAAGGTTTGCGCACATAGAGTAATCAAACCATGTCCACCATGATGGCCAACAATAATCAAACCATGTTGAACCACTACAACACCATTTTACTTAAAAGTAGCACAGACATAGTCAGTTGACTATCAAACACAGATAAACCCATTCCTAGATTATTCGAGAAAATAAGTTCATAATGCAACCCTATTCGAATTTGATATGAAAATTGTTGTGGGAATTTTAATCATTGGAGACAACATATTCTCACAACTCCAGAGAGTAAATGAGGATTCAACAACAAAAGATGCATCAACGAGAAAATGAGGATGGAAACCTGAAAAGGGACAGAACTTAATGCCATCCTCAAAGCAAGAGAAAAATTCACAATGTCCAATTTCAAGTGTTTGCAGAAAGCGCTAGCCAGAACTAATGCAAAGCATCACAGAAGCCAACTGCCAAAAACAAATTTGTTTAAAAGCGAAGACTTCTTAGGCAAAACATAGCATGGCAAACGCTACAATATGCACTTTATACCTCCATAAGCAAAAAAAGGGAAAGATAAATAAAACCCTCCGTTGAAACAAATCTTTAGTAGAAGTGTTCACCGCAGCACTTGTTCATCCTCAAAGGAGCCAAGTGATCACCGCAGTCCTTGCTCATCTAACAGAGAGAGAGAAAGAAAAAGAGAGAGAGAGAGAGAGAACGGACCATATTCCGAGCGAGGCCGTTTCCCGACAATCTGAGCGGCAGGCATAGCAGCCTGCCGGCCGTCCGGGTACCTCCAATAGCCCTCAGCCATAGAAGCAGAACGCCGTACCCAGAGAGTTACCGGAGAAGGACGGAACGAGGAAACTTCCGAGAGGAAAAAAACCCTAACGAATCAACGGAACCCCTTTCCCCAGCAGGCAGATCGAAGGGACGAGACGGCCGATCCATATTTTATAGGGCCCTAGCCATCCGTCTTTACGTGGCAAGTTCCTAGTAGATCTTAGCCTTCACAGCGAACTGAAGGAAGCGGGTCGGGTCATTGAATAGCAGTCCGGACTCTATGGTACTTGGTCAGACCGGATATGTGTCGCCCCACTCTCGTCCATTTTGGGTAGGGCGGGGTACCCGGCTGGGTCGGGTTGGGTTGGTTTAAGGCTCCACAAAACCGAGCTTGAGTAGCTCTGAAGCAATCAAACCTAGTTTGTTTAGTTATCGAGTCTAGCCCAACCGATTCATATCTTTATTTTAAAATTAAAATTTTAATATTTTAACCTTCTGTGATGCACCAAGAATTTTTAAATAACCCTTGGCAAGACACCAAATATATATATATACATTGAACATAGTCTGGTACAAGGATACATTTAAAACCTGTTTTTTTATATATATATAACTAGGCCTGTTTAGATACTTAAGCATCCAATCGTATCTAATCCAGTGTTCGGACATATAGGTAGATCCGATCTTTAATCAAACGAACGACCTTCGATAGGTTGGGTTCTCTTCATTCTCACGTCGTCATTGTGCATTCGCAAGTCATAGTTTCCCGCCTCCATCTAGGGCACACGCTTAAAAGCCTCGGATCTGTTATCCCATTGATTTGAGGTCGTTTCCAATGATTTCATATCCCCGATCCACCAAGACCAAGTTCCTAGGAAAATCTTGATCAAATTTTGCTCAAATCAAGATACCAGTTCATAGTCAGTACTGGTAACTCCTAGATCGAATCAGGACAATGGCCATGATCAAATTTTCACAAAGATGTTGGAAGATTTACAACATTGATTTGATAGACAGCGACCTGTACACCATGTTTATCCTGATGAAAAGGATATGCCTTTTGACGTGCAAAGGTTCGGCTTTTTCAGGAAGATTGACTTTTGAAATGCAATAAATGAAAGATGGATCGATATATCATACGACAAAACAGAAACATGAATGGTCCTCTGGGCATTAGATTTCGGCAATTAAAACATTGATTATCATGAAATAAATCACTGCATTGATACAGCAAATTTGATTAAAATTAACACTTGTGGAAGGAACTCTGGAATGCTGGTGCACCAATGTACAGATGTGTCTACAAGTTTCCAATGGATGAAACCATCCCCACAAGAGGTCAGAACAGCCTTCATCTTGGCTGTTGAAGAGAATCCCTAGAAGCAAAAAAAAACTGGATGCAAAAGGGCAAGGTGACCAGATATGCAAGCTTCATCGTCTTCTTCTGTTTGAGAGAAAGTGAAGCATGCAGTATTCGAATGACCACGATAAATGGCCTTTCAGAATTTCACTCAACGTGGCCAGGGGCTGCCACTGTGAAAACCACGCAAATAACTATCAGAAATGTCACGTCAATTTCTCAATTTCAGGGAGCCGGATAACTTATTAAAATATCTGGTTCTACTTAGTTACCTGGATGAGGAACATTCACAAAAAAAAGATTTCCCTTGAACAGGAAAGTTTTTCTTACATGTGAAACATTCAAGGAGCTGTACTATTATTCCATGAAATATTTTTTAAGTGATGGAAAGATGGAAATGCTGACAATGTCATCCTGTTCGTGCTATCAACATCCGACTGCCTTCAGGATAAACAAGGGTGACAAAGCCTGATTCCAGCACGCAGTTCCAACTTACAGTGATGGACCCATCGACTCACCGTAGGAGTAAAACTGTAAAACTCAGGTCACTCCCAAGCTATTACCCATATCCATAATGACAAGTAAAGAGGCAGATAACATATTTCAAAGAGCAGTAGCCCATTTTGCAGAGAAGTTCCAAAAGCATGAACTGAAGGATCCAGAAACTGCTTTATAAAGGCATTGCATCAAGTTCTATCATGTCAGTGCACAAGAAAATTATGGTGTACAAAGTCCAACCCTACAAGGAAAGCAAGTCCACTCAGTAGCCCTTGTTTCCACGTATTCGAGCACGCATGTCAACCTGGAACAACATCCAAAGGCATAAGCTGCTGCAGACAAAACCGTTAAAAAAAAAGGAAGTCTCTTTAACCAAGGAATATTTTCTATTGCATGTCTTTTTCACTTCATCCTAACAGATCACGGGCTATGTCTTTTAAAGTTTCTAACAAAACCACCTGTTCCACAAGCTCAGATATGGCAAGTAGACATCTTTCACTAGCATCCTATGAGGTCTTCCCTCTTAGCTGTCTCATCTTCAGCTCCGGCTTCCTTGCTAGACTTGCAACCCTTATGTTTTGCTTTTACCTCACCAACCCCTAAACTTTCCCTTCAACTCTATATAGCGTAGATAAAAATGACCGTATTTGAGTTTTTTCACGTTCCAGAATATCTTAGTGTCTGCAGTCATATGCCAAATAACAAGATTCATTAACTATTTCATTTTCCACATTCTTGACCAATTAGGATGGCAACGGAAAATTATCCCCCATCCATGGGACCACGTTCCTTGATAATTGCATCATGTTCAGCGCACGAGGTCAGGAAGTTAAATCATTAATTGGACTAAAATTGACCAAATGAGTGACACATAGACATGTCAAACTGGAAGCTTGAGTTCATCATGTTAAGGCTATACATACACCCCCAACAAAATCATGTACGTTCTTTATCAGTAATATGAGCTTGCAGAATCGTGTGCACCAACAATAGGGTTTGTAAGAATTCATACATGTATTCCTACACATGCTAGTATGGAGGAAATGAGTAACTGCAACAGGACCTAAGCATACAGAAGCAGGAATTAGACCTTCATAGACGTAAAATTCAGATGATCTTACCAATCCTTAAATGACTCTTATTTCATTAGGAAACTATGCAATGCCAGATATGGGAAGATCATAACAATTGTCACCAACAGTTGACATTGTTATAACATGCGCCTCCTGGCAGGGAAAATCTGGTATTTCATTCTCTTGAAGCTATAGGTTTTTGTTTTTCATGATTCTTGTTTGTCTGTTGAATAGTACCTCCCCTCTCCACCACCAAACCCAATCCCCCCACCCTAAAAAAAAAAAGAAAACCCATAACACAGTCAACACTTCAATTTTGCAGGAAAAACAATAGGAAACAGCATGAGAATAAACAAGAACAAAGTAATGACAAAGGAACCAAATAAGAGTGCCTGAAAAGCCAATCAGAACTAGCGAATAATACCTCAAGAATAAGTCAAAAAGAAAAAGAGTTCCATTACAAACAAATGCATGGTAAGGTTGGCTACTCTTGAGCCAATGCATCAGAGAACTCTATAATTAACTTGAAGCGTTTTAAACAACTACATCTAACTATAACAGGAAAGCGCAAAAAAGTGAATACCTGGCCTCTTTTGCAATTGAAGTACGTTTCTCTCAAACCAATACACTCGCTGGGAATACTGTTGTCTTTGGCGCATTCCCTGTATGGGCGCTTCTCAACCTAGTCCATCCAGTTCACCGAAAATGAACCTCATTAACAGAAAAAACAACATTTAAAGAAGAAATCGAAATAATTTTTTCTTCAACTTTCTTAATACAAATGTTATATGAAGAAGAAAGATGTTAACTACCGCATAACACGAAAGGAAAAGATACACAATATCATGCAAAGTATCACTACTTCGAGATCGAAACCATTTATCTTTCATGTTCTCTTTTTCTTTGCTGTATTCTGATAGTCCATGATGAAATCATGTTCAGAAAAGCAAAGAAAGCAAGCCAGTGTGGTTCGACGATCCTTTTTTTTTTTTTTAATTGCTAGCTAATTCTACTGTAGCAGATATTACCTTTGCCTCATGGGAAGCAGAAAGAACGATGATTTCATGGTGAACACTCAGCAATATGACAAGAATTCAACTACAACAACAGTTGTGTTAGTCAGAGAGAGAGAGAGAGAGAGAGAACCTTAACGCAGTCTGTCTCGCTAAGACATTTCACAAGCTCCATTGCCAAACCTTTGCACGACTTCGACATCCTGCTCACTCTCTTCTTCCTTTTGTCTATCCGCCAACTCGTTTCTTCACAAAAGCGAAACAACCAAAGTTATCAACGACATGTTTACAAACCCGCGTTCGTCAAACCAAACAACTATAGATGAATAACAACTACCAAATTCTAAAGCCCAAAATTCCACTTGATCCACTTGGGGAAAAAACGGACTCACACGGCAACAAGGTGCTCATTCTTTTAGGCGTCAATTTACTCAATTATCATGTCTTCCTTGCACGGATGAGTTAACACAAGAACGGCTATCCGGCGAAGCAAAAGAATCAGAGATTCTTCAAATTCAGGCATCGACGGTAAGTGGACAATAACCAACCAAATCTGTAATGCGTAGTAAGATAACTTACAAAGTGTTCTTCAAGGGTCCCCTTTTTCTATACATGCAGGAAACATCTCCGGCTGAAAGAAGGACGGCGAGTTGACTGACAGGTGACCGACCGATCTCTCTTCGAACAGAGGAAGGGAGGAGGGCAGCAATCAAGCGATCGATCGATCTCTCCCTCTCTCGATCTGCGGAGGGAAGAAGGGAGGCAGGGTAAGCGGCCGGAACCGGAAGGCGCCGTTGCAACATTATTACTCCTTTTCAGTGGGCAAGGAGGGAAAAGAAATTCCGGGTGGAGACCAAAGTTGTATCGATATTTCAAAAAAGAGGCTGCTCTCTGGAAAAAGGGAAAACCTGCTAATTGTCACTTTTTTGCAAGAATCCCCGCTTTTACTTTTTAGTCGGTGGACTTCTTATCGTTCTTGTTTAACAGTGCAATCGAGCGTAACGGTCTTATCCATTTAAGGGGTCTGAAGTTCCAATTATATGCTCATTGTGATGTTCCAATTATGCTAACAAATTGAAACCTGGAATTTTTTTTTTCATTCTAATTTAAAGAGGTCTGGCAGTAGTGAGTTCACCAGCAGAACGTGTTTAAAATTTTTTTGTCTTCTTAAGAAAAAAAAAAATCATATTTTTCCTTATGTGCCTTGTAATTTATCAGGTTTAACTTGAAAAATAGATATGAGAGAGCAAGCACTTATTTTCAGATAAAGTGATGATCAGGCAAAATTCAGATTCACAGGATCACATTGAAGTCCAATCTTTTGCATATAGGATCCATGTTCCTTAACTTTATCATGAGTAGGATTAGTACAAATTAAACAGGCAAAACAAAAAGTTTGGATCTCATCTCCATAATTAAGAGCAGTAGAAAAATAAGCACTCATCCTATTTAAAAAAGAAAACATACTTAATTTCTTTTCACATGGCACATTTCCTTGGTCAAGTGTAACAAACAACAAAAGGCAGAAAAACAAGTTTGCCCTGTATCAATGGATGACCATTTTCCTAGGTCATGTCATTCTCACGCCAAAACAAGATCCAACATCGATAAGTAAATTTCCCACCTCCCTGGTGTGATTGCTTTCCTTCAAAATTTTGATAATATCAGTAGAGTAGCGGAGCTACTATGTGCAGTGTTATCTGTATTGAATGATACAGACCTGTATCATACGATACGACTCATCTGAGTGAAGAAAATCCATACGATACTGGTTTGATATATCTTATGATACACATGATATACCCCCCGTATTTTACAACACAGGTTAAAATTTAAAAAAGGGGCCCAAGGTCCCTTTTTGCTTCATTCTTTTAAACCGAAACCCTATCTCCTTCTCTCTAAACTTCTCTAAAGCTTATGAGAGAGATAAATTTTGCTGGTTTCTTCAAAAAATCGCTGATTTTAGGAAGAAAACATTGATCTGATGAACTCACGCTGTTGTTTACTAAACTCTACAACACTCTAAAAGTTTAAACTAGTACGTGATAGATGCCCTTTAAACTTGTGATAGATTGTGAATGTTAGAAGATATTATTTTTAATCTCTTAATCTTACTTTTCTATGCATGCCTATGGTTTATGAATGATGAATGATGAGTCAATATATATATATATATATATATATATATATATATATATATATATATATTTATGTGTGATGAGATTTTAAAATGAAATACATTATTCTTAATTTTTCTGATTTTTAGTTTTTTCTTGATTTTTTCTTATTTTTCATGATTTTTATTAATTTTTTTAGTATTTCTAATTTTAAAAAAAAAATCAATTTTACAATACGTGTGTTACATTTAGATATGTTACGATACAAAAACATGAACCGATACGCCACTAAAAACATTGAGTGAGTGACTGCCCAAGCCAGCCCTTGAATTGGATTGGAAAGATCATGGGCCGCTTGGTTCCTGTCCTGGAGCTGAATGTGAAAGCCTGTCTTCTCATTATCTTCCCTCCTTCGATTGCCTTCCACCTGCGCATTTCAAATGATCAAACAGATGCATCATACGATACGTGCACGGACACACTTACACAAATAACAAAACAACAAACATGAGAATGACTACAAGCAGTCTAATCAGCTTTATTATATCCTAGATGATTCTTGTTGAAGGCATATATTTATTTAGAAGAACAATTATGTTCTTGAAAAAACAAAAATACTGTATTTTTAACACGTATTCTAGGAACATATATTATCGTCTCAATGTGCTTCTTATTCAACACCGGCCAAAAAAATTTTGTAGTTAGATCATTGACAGTTTGTCCCTGTTAACTTGTTTAAAAGAAGTCCTTATATTGGAGGACAAGTAAATTGTGCCATCTTATCCAATCCACCTGCTTCAAAATAACTGTTGCAAGTTCTTGAATCTCTTGATACTCTTAGTCTTGGTTTTGATCATACAGTAACACAATATAGTATCTGAGATAGAGCCAAGGTGGGTTTAATGAAATTCACATTTTGTCGTCTTCTCTCTCTCTCTCTCTCTCTCTCTATATATATATATATATATATATATATATATATAATGCTCATCTAGGCCTTGAATGTTCTTGGTGTCTTATATATATGTTTTATCATGGATGCAAGCATAGGTTTGCAGATTAACTTACCTGCATAATAACACCATTAACGAATATAAAAGATGGAGAAGAGACATCATGACCTCGGATGAAGATTAATTGAGATAGAACTTATAAATCTAGGGATGTGCACACGTGCATAATAGAGAGAGAGAGAGAGAGAGATTGTACATCAAATTTTTGAGTTCCTCCTAAATGGCATGTTACTAAAATTTATCTCAAATGTACACAATGGACTCGGTTTTTGCACTAATGGCAGTATTATACTATCTCAACTTTCAACTTGATGATATAAGTCAATACTAGTTTAACTTTTTTCTATAGCTAAGTTATGAGAGCTATTTCTTTAAGTTGTCAGTGTACTCTAAGCAATATATTAACCATTAATTAGGATGCTGATCATTTGGAGCTATAATTTTTTTTATTGCAGGAGCCGAATAATACTTTCAAAGTTTTAATAGAAGCCAAAATATAATTTTTATTTATTTTTTTTATATAAGCTACATTAACCTCACCCTCTATGACTTCAATAACCTTGTCTACATCCACTTCATTAACCATATCCTTGGGAATAAGGAAGTCAATGGATCAGATATATCCTTAATCATATCCGATTTATCAGAATTGACATATTCGGATTCAAATTAGGATTCAAATTCGAACAAAGAAAAGTCATATCCAAATCTGAAATCTGATTTTACAATCTAAATCCGATTTTTATATTTATATCCGCATCTGAATTTTGAAGCGGATTTTGCCCATTTTCAAATTTTAATAGCATTAGACACATGATACTTGTCTAAAAAAGAATTCAATTTGAATCCGTACCCGAATCTGATAAAATATTTATGTATATTTATGTATATTCAAATCTGGTCGGATGCTATTTATTAAATTTAAATCTGATTTGATTTCTTAATTGGATATTAAATTTTTTTCTATATTCGATTTTTTTGAATTGAATCGATTGGATATCTTATTCAAATTGGATATATTGACATCCCAAATTGACATGCTTAGCACACAACTGAACCGACTTCAACTCTTCGACGACGACCAGATAGATACAAGAGTACCTAAAAGCCAAAAGTGTACATGCCAATCCTGGACTTGGATCATTTTTTTTACAGTAATGCTCCAGATTCAGATTTGCATGGCGCCGGAGGCTGGCCAGTAGAAGCAAGAAATATTAGCAGAGAAACGCGTGTCACAGTCAGTGGATTCCATTGCAGCTCGACCAAGGCAGCAAGCGTCCATCTCAAGTTAGCCATGGCTTTTACTGGATTCGACTATGACTTACTGAAAGTTGACAAACTTATCTCTGACTGATTGTTAATGACAAACGCATTCCTGCATTTTGCTCCAGTCTTTCAGAACGTTACGTGTTTAACAATTTAATGTATTAATTGAACTAAACAAGCATGGAACGAAACGGGTTGGTGGTGAATCGTACATAATTATCTTCGGTGATGCTAACTCAAATGGTTGTAATGAACTGCTACTGATGGTTAAAGCAGTAAAAAATTATTATTAATCTAGAGAGTTGCAAAGTTCCATTTGAACTTGTGACTGTAAGAGGGCAAGCATGAATGTGTCAATTTTCCGTAAGTCGAGACGAATTTGGTAAAATCTGAAAAGATTACCCATGTGGTAAAATACCATCCGCTGGTTTTGTTTTGGATAAAATAATAGTATTTTTGCCATTTAATTAAGACGAAATGCTAAATATTCAATAAAAATAACTTGGTTTTCAGTTTTTGTTGCAGAAGAGCGACGATCTCCCGGTGGATGATTCAATCATTGCGGTTACGTAGACGCTTGGTGCTCCCCTGCTTCTGCTTAATCCAAAACTAAAAGGCTCAGGTTTGTTTTCTTCTCCTTCTGAGTTCTGAGTATTTCGTTGTTGTTCTCTTTAATCGGAGGCAAGTGTACACTGGTCCCTGTTCTTCGTCTGTCCCTCTTTCTCTCCCTCAGAAAAGGGAAATAGATACTGAAAGAGAAGTACAATTGGTGCCAGAGCACCTAAGATCGATTTGATATCTTTGTTTTTGCTTTGTTGTTTTTGATGTTAGAGTTCAAGCTGTTTTCGGTTTGTTAGGAGTCTCCTCGACACCATACCGCTAATCCCGGAATTGGGTTTTTGACAAGGAGGAATTTTCCTGATGGGTAACGTGCATTTCATCTGTTTTAACCGAAACATGAAGATGGTACTTGTCGGTTCTGCGTTTCATTCTCTTTTGGCTTAGGGTTAGTTTCCTGGTGATAGAGTTCTTTCGGTCATTGGGTTGGGGATTTTGAGAGAAAGAAATGGCAGGGCGATTTCTTGCTTTCTTGTTCGTTATGATTCTTGGGAGTTTCCTTTGTTTTTCATACTTGTCTCGGTTTTTTAGCTAAGTTCAAGTATTTCCATTCTTTCTTAACTCTTTCGTACAAAAACGTGCCTTTATCAGGACTTGCTAATAAGAGGGGTTTTGCCTAAGCTCTTCTTGATGGTTTCCGTTTGCCTTGTCATGGAATTATGCATTTAATGCGAGTTATGAGTGAAGGAAGATAATCTGTAACTAGGCTGAAGAAATTGGGGTTGCTCTCTCTTACGAAGGTTATGATTCTAATGATTTAATTAATGTTTCTCAACGCAAGCAAAGGGGACTATGACTGGGGAAATCTGTTATTCGTATTTGTCATTTCTGTCTTGGTCCATAGATTGTCTACTTGTAGGCATCAATTAGTGTTTAACGTGCGTCAGATGACTGTTCGATTATTTTTAGCGTTGATCTATTTTTACTACATACTTTGCTAGCCTTGTTTAGATATGGGCTTCTGTTTTTTTGATGGCCGTTCGGCTTGCATTTTGAGAATGTAACTTACATGGATGCATGCTTATAACAAGCTTCGAGAATGTAATTCACTTGGATGCGCACTTATCCTCAAGCAAACTAGTTACTTGTTCAGGCATTATGAGTTTCTTTAATATAAATCCTGAGCTACAATTTTGTTCTGAGTTAATGCTTTATTTCATGAAGTTTTAGCTTTTATTTGTCTATTGACGGCACATGTTCCTCTAATGCAGCATTATCAGAATCAGCACAAGTCAGCCTGGATCAGCTGATTCAAATTGAATTTGGTGGCAAACTGATTTGTTTCTGTGGAGAGCTAATTCTTTAATTATTCTTTATACAACTTTCCATTTATCTTTTCAGAAAATTACTTTTGTAATATCTTTTGGGTGATTCAGAACTGGTTCAGCTGAATCGATGAATTGGCCAACTCCCTGATCAATAGCCCTGCTGGTTCGCTTCACAAACTGATTTTTGTGATACTATTCCGGTGGCCTTGACAGAAGTAAAGCTAGAGGAAAAAGAACTGATGGCAGAGTTGGTTGGACCACGATTATACAGCTGTTGCAATTGTCGCAACAATGTTGCTCTTCATGACGATATCATTTCAAAAGCATTTCAGGTGTTTTTTTTTTTGGGTTTATTGATGAAGCTGTATTTTTCTAGTCTCTTATCAGCATCTTCTCTGGTAGTCCTTTTTTTTTTCTTTGATCTTATAGAAAAGGTTGGTTTTTTTATCTTACAAGAAAAGACAGCGTCTATTTTCAGGACTCATAGCATCTAATGTCCCAGGGTCACATTTTTTGTCGGGTTGCATTTTTCAGAAACGAAGGCTAGTTGCATTGACTATTTGAAAAATATTTTCTAGGGAAGAAATGGCAGAGCATTTCTTTTTGCTCATGCAATGAATATAGCTACAGGGCCAAAAGAAGACAGGCAACTCATGACTGGGCTGCATACAGTTGCCGATGTTTATTGCTTTGAATGTCGAGAGATTTTGGGATGGAAATATGAACGTGCTTATGAAGAAACACAGAAGTACAAGGAAGGGAAATATATTCTGGAGAAGTCAAAGATCGTCAAAGAAAATTGGTAGCTTGTGATCTGGTTTGTGCACATGTCCATATTCCCTGTTTGCTGCTACACGGTGGCTTAGTTTGGTAACATGTCCTGTGTTCATCATGTACAGAAATGTTGATCCATTGGAAGGTTCAGCAATTGCTGATTGTCCATTCTCTGTTATTATGACGTGACTGTTTTCTAATTGTAACATTTGGCTGCAGTTCATGTTGATTGTTTGTGAGACTGGTTCAAGTGGCTGTCAATTGTATATAAGTTGAACTTCCAAATAAAGTGTGTTTATATCTTATGTGCATTTATTTTCTCTCTCCTATTGACTGACTAGTGAACTCCAAATGCCCATTTTAACAATTGATAACCTTTTCGTATGGGTTTTATATTGTTTTAGATGTTGTTCGCACATTCAATGAATCATTGTGGATTTCATTTCACTGGTTGATGGTGTGAAGCTTACTTATGTAGTGCTATTGGATTTTTCCCTTTTTTGTGTGTTTCATCCAAGAGAACTTTCTCTGAATAAATGCCATACACCCTACTGATTCCTTTATAGTTTATATTGATGGTGAAGATCATGTATTTGTCTGCACATGCAAATATCGATTCTGCTTAAAGGATAATTCTGGTGTATGTCTGCATATTGCTTATTCTGTTCTACGGATGTTGTTTTGTCCGGAAGGGTGCAGCTCTTCATGGTTAGTTATCTTGAAAATGTCGTAGGCTTTCTACCTTGTCCCCAAATGCAAGAAAGTGGAGAATTCTAGGAAATGCTTTGTTCCGATGTATATTTATGAGCATCTGTTGAACATGAAGTATCAAGACTGTTATTAGCATTGGTAGATTGTAAGGTGACCAGAGGTGGAGCCTTTTGGGGATGGGCCAGCGTATGAGTATCTTCACCTAGCTAATAAGAGGGTAACCATCCTAGGGAGACATCGTCTGCCGAGGACATAAAACCCCAAGGCCATTCTCCTGTCCCCCTTGGTCCTGCCATGTGTCAGCCTTCACAAAGGGTGAGTACCTATGGGATCCAAACCAACGAACTGCCTACCAGCCGCTTCTGACCTGACCAGGTGCACCAGGACAACCTAATCTAGTTTGGTAGCACTTTGATTAATTATAATGTAAGTTTATTGTGATGAATTCTATAGCTCTTTGGAGCTTCCATCTCTTGACATATTCACAGCATGCATATTCTACCACCGCACATAATTGCAAAAGATAGTTTAACAAGCTTCTTTGTGTATGGATGGTTCATCTTATGATCAGTATTTGCTACGCTGGGACATGCGTCCTGTGATGCTAGTGAAAGCAAAAGATGAATTTATGGGGGTATGATCGGTGCCTTGGCTTCCGAATAATCCTTCGTTTTAAATATAAGGAATTTTTGGTCTTGCGGGACTGAAAAGTCTAGTTGTGTCTGTATAATTCTTAAGTAGTTTACTGAGGGTTTTCCCACTCGTGATCAGTGTACAAATTGCAGTGAGTGTGAAAGGTCGCAGTGCTCATTGAGAATGTTTCCTATCGAATCAATGTCGAACATGAAGACTGGAAAAAATGCATGTGCACAATGATGCACGAAGAGTGGAATACTAGAAGAGGTGCCCCAAGGGTTTCACTGCCGCTCCCAAGAGAATTCAGGTGTGATTCCTCTTGAAAGTTACAACCTCATTGAAAATAAGTGAACGATATCGAATTGCTTGAGATTATGATGCCCTCAGTATCTACTTTGACATTGCATGTGGCCATAAAGAGGTGGAAGGAAGAAACTTTTGTACTCTTTTTCATGTTGACACTTTCTAAATGGGTGGCTTGACCATGGAGCATGCTGAGCATTTGGAACAAGATCAGGTACAGTGGCTTCATTATGTAGAAGCAAAGAGTTCGACGTCATAAGCACCAAACATGCTTGCACTTCATCAGAATCCAAATTTGAGCTTTCAACTTGAATACAGCAAGAGACATACTTTTAGCTGTTCATTGCTCGGTTTTTCTGTTTTCTCATTAACTTTCTGGTGTTTGTGCTATCGTTGTGCCAGCGGGCGAAATAAAATGTCGTCTCCATTGTTTTCAATCCTCTCCGGACAGGGAAATCGATGTCAAACTTTATCACTTGGGCAAAAGGCCAAACTGAAGATGACCTTTTCTTTTTTTCTATCAAGGAGTGTGATATAACTGGTCGGGGTGAGGAACTCGCAGACATCACATCCTTGTTTCAAGTGTTGTGGGTGCTACTCTTCTAGGCTGTAAAAGATGGAGAATGCTCCGTCGAGCACGTGGTGGCCCACTGTCCACCTACGTCTCAACAGAGCTGGGCTGCCCAAGACCCTCAAGGAAGGAGGAAAAGAGGTCGGTTGTTATCCTCCTGCGCACCTGAATGATAATCTTTCTTAGTTGCACAAGTGAGTTGCCTTCCTGTCTTGAATATTGGTCGTTTTGATCTGTGTATAAAAGGCCAATCCATGGCTCATAGTGATCATTTTGTTGAACTGCCTCAAGGCCTTGGCATTCTTCCGACTGGCGGTGTTACTGTTGTCTGATGTCTCCTTGATTTGTTGTGGTCAGGGGCTGGCAGGGGCAAAAAAACAAAAAATTACATGTAATTTTAACATTTTTTATTTAGCCTATAAAAATTTTAAAAAGTTATATTTTGACTTGTTAAACTTTTGAAATTATAGTTTGATCTCTTAATAAAAAAAATTCTCTTCTCCACTCCTGGTTGTGGTGGTCATTGTTAGCTTTAGATCTTGCGTTTTGCTTCCCTCCAACAATGTTAGATATGTTCTGAAGGGCAAAGAGACAAATCCTATTTTGAATCTTCATCAGGTCCATTTCCCTCCTTAATCCCATTAAAGCAAGAAGCGACATCCATGGGGATTGAACTGAGGCTACCCTTTTGACGGCTATTTACCAGCCTTACTGCACCGAACTTCAAAAAGTATCCGAGCCAGGATCCAACTTGTGGAACGTACCACATGGCTCGAGCTCTTGTCGGGCCTTGCCTCCGCATTTTTGAGATTTCTACCTCCTATCAAGTCCCAATTCTTGAAATTTGAAACAAGGCCACCGTTTAGATCTAGGCATTATCAAGTCTGCTCTAGTCAGCTGATGTTTTTTCGGGTTCTGATCAGATGCGGACTCGTGGTTAAAGAAAGACTGCATCAATTGAAGTTATATGACAGCCAGATTCAGGACTAATCAGAGTGAGGAATGCAAAAGCGTATCATCATTTTAAAAACTTCAAAAGCCTATTACTGACAAGATTCCGGGTTTTGCTTGCAGTTTTCGTAACTTAATTCAAATTAGACAGACATCTAACTCTCTCTCTCTCTCTCTCTCTCTCTCACACACACACACACACAAGAGTAAGCATGACAAACAAGCCCCCCCTACAAGGATATAACATAAAAGCACTATAAAATCCAAAGAATTGCCCCCTTGAGAAAATGAGGAATCCCATAAACATAAAGAAGCCGTGCCCCCTCCAATAGCGGAGCCATAGTATGGCTGGTGTGAGCCGGTTTCTCTATGGCTCTTGTCATGGCCCTGTTTTTCATTGCTCATCTATGGTGATGAACTCTATCTAGCTAGTGACAGCGTCCCCCCCAAAACATCCCACCCACGTCCTCTCTTTCTCTCACATGGAAGACTCAACAACCAAGAGGAGAACACAAAGCGATGACCCAATAAACGATTTACCAGAGGCCATTCTTATTGTCCACCAAAGAGGCGGTGAGGAGATCCCTCCTTTCCTGCTCCTGGAAACTATTAGGTGTTGCGTCCGCAAGCTCAATCTCGATCACGAACTCGCCCCACATCCCGATCTTGATACCTGGTGTCTCGTCACGACGGAAACGAAATCGAGATGGGAGGGAAATGCCCACCAAATCCTTCTTTCTCATTGCGGCTCCATCGACAGTTGCCGCATCGTTCCGCCCTCTTGTCACGCCACAAAGGATTTCAGCCACATGGATTCCATCTTAGAAATCCTCATTCAAAAGGGAGCTCGAAAGCTTGGATTTCTTAACTACGGCGGTTTTGCTTGCCCTCTTCATCCTTGTCTATTTGGTTATCGATCACAGGAGATATTGAAGTTCAGGGGATGCGAATTTGATTGTCGCTTCGAGTTTGGTAGTCCCACCAATCTGCGTTCGATGGCGCTTCAGAGTGTCAAGCTTGACGAGGAGACGATCCGGAGGTTGGTAACTAAACGCGGGTTTCTGGAGGATTTAGCTTTAGATCATTGTTGGGGGAGCTTGCTTCTCGAGATTCGAGCCCGAGTCTCTGGTTAGACTGAGCCTGGCAGGTTCAAATGGAGTTAAGAAGATTGTAGTTGAGGCACCCAAGCTTTCAGAATTGTCGATGAGTTCCGGGGTCCAATTGCAGGAATTTGAGATTTCTGCAGAAAACTTGAGCTCCTTCTCTGCTTCTACTTACCGTCACTCACAGGCTGATTTCTGTGGAAGTGAAACGATAGAAAGTCAGGTCGAGGCCTGAGTATGATAATCAAGAATGTGGCCCATGTTTGTACCCTCAACCTCAGTCGTTTTGAGTTCAAGGTATGGATTTTGATGTTTGAGGATTGCTGCAATTATCAATGTCATATCATGCACGGAGCAATGGATAAATGCATTGTCACAGACAATTCTTCTACGGTAGTTGGTCTAAGTAATCAGCTGATTCAGATGATAGGAACACCAAATGATTGCATATTTGGAGTCAGTCAAATTAGATATTGTTTTCTAATCTTTAGACATTGAGCACTTTGGTTGCCTTCGGTAGTTATTAGTTCATAGCATGTCTGGTATATGAAAATAATGGAAGTTGATTCATTTCGTCTGCCTCAGCAGCTCACTTGAGGATGAATAGCTAATGCTTCCAAGTAATCCAGTTCCCTTGCTGCTGTTTTTCAGTGTTTGAGCGCTGGAAACATACCGAAATGCTTGCCTGCTATCTTCCCTAATATCAAGAAGTTAGTTGTTCAACTGATGCTGGACGAGCGACGGCGGATAAATCTTCTAGTTAGATTGCTCAAAAGCTGCGCTTGGCTGCAAGAATTGGAACTGGTGGTAATCACTCTATTTCTCATAAAATTGGACCAAATAGATCTTCATTATATTTTTCTCTATTGCATTTGTTTCTGCAAATATACTTTGCTGCTTGAACTATCAAAATAGGCATAACTAGGTGCTTGGCAACTGCAAATGAGTCTAACAAGTGTACTTCCCTTGATGGAATCAACTTAAGTGACCATTTTGTACAGATGGTATATTGGTTGGTTGAGCCGAGAGCGCAGTCTGGATGAACTTGGCTGATCCGTAATCCTTTCTGAGTAGGACAGAATACATGGACTTCTAGTACCGTAGAGCATATCACAATCCTCTAAAACATTTGACATTTTTTTCATACAAAAGTTACATTTGAAGACGTACATTTACTGCACTTTTAGGGCCTCCCATATGCAAGCTAGAGACTGATGTTTCCACCCTGAGAATTTATATTGGGATCTGGTTGTAATAGTAAGGATCATTTTTTATGTTTGTGTTTCTTAAAGCATATCCTCTCCCATTGCTGTACTCGAGCAGGCTTGCTTATGAAGAACTCTAAAAGCTCTCAAACATTGTGATGCATTCGCAGCCAACTTTGACTGACCAAACATCATTCCCACATTTTCTGACGACTTTTTGTTGTCGATGTCTTCTGAAGGAAATTTTTATGCCAAGACAAACGGTCAAACCTACGAATCTGGGCATATTCTCTGATTGACATGATCAAACTTCTACCCAAGAGATGAGATGTCTGCCAAAATTAGAATTGAAGTTCCACCTTGCAAGAAAAAGTTTGCTATTAATGACTTGGTCTCTTTGGCTTCTTTCTGTCAGACACTGGTTGATTATTCGGTGAAGAAACAAATGATGTGATATTTTGGAAAAGAAAGGGAAGCTTTTATTATCTTGACCACAACCTTGAACGAGTTCAACTGAGAACCCACTGTGGCGAATTTCAGTTTGGTTTTGCAGCATTCATCATCAAAAGTGCGGAAGTTCAAAAGAGTATGACCATTGGTGGACGCATTTATCCGGAACATGCAGAACCCGCAGAGAGGTTTTTATCATTGAGAAGGGCCTCTCCAGATGCTCAAATTATTATTCAACCCTAGTGGGTCTCCAGTCTTTTGACATCCTTTCTTGGATCCGAGAGGCTATTTCTTAAAGCTACGTATGCATAGGGGACCATCTGGCAATCACAAAACTCACAAGCTGTAAACTGTTCGAGAAAAACATCAAATTTTGATGTCACTATGATTTATCTGCTTGTGGAAACAACCATGTGATTTTTTCTTATTGATTAACGGGGAAAATGTTTGTGCGCACATGCACCGGATGCAATCAGCAAAAGTTACTGTAATATTAATTTACTGGCTTGCTTTTCTTCGTCTAAACCACGTGGCTATCACTACTCAACGTGTTTTTGCCGCCCTAGAGTCAAAATTAAAGAATATGACTCCATAATACCGAGCCCCTTAATATTTTTAAAATTTCTCCATCCCAAATACGAGGAAAATGCTTCTTGGAATTGATCCAGCACTACCACGATTTTTTCCCTTTTTCTTTTCTTTCTCACATATAGCTATCCTGGAGGGCAACAGATTAGGCATATGCTTCCTAAAGGCTTGTAGAAGCTGTTCAGATGGGAATAATGCACCACGATTTCAGAAAGTACATAAATGCCTCGTCATTATATCACAAGATCTAAAATAGATCTGCCTCAAAACTGGTTCACAAAAAGGTGAAAAAAACAATCTGTATATGTTAGAGAGAATTGGCAATGATGTCACCCCCTAGAAAGCAGGAGACGACAAAGGAAAAACGAAGAATATCAAGTCAAACTGTATCACATAGCTCTTCCTTGATTCTTTGTTGCCCACCTCTTCCTTGCCACCTTCAGTGCCTCCTCCCGCTGTCTTGAGAGTTCCCTAAATAACTGATGATACTGCATTTCAATCATATGTAACTCTGACTTCAACTCATCGTCTTCTTCCTCCAATGACAATGTCTCATAGCCTCGTGAGTTTGAAGTGTTGGAAATATTGATAAGATCATTTAGATTGCTGGGGGACAAATCAGGAACACGACCACCACTGCCGTGTTTGCTCACCTGGGGAACCAAATCGACTGCACTATAATATTCAGATGATACACCTGAAGCAAGAGAGTACTGGTCGTCTGCGGTAGCCAAACTTGAAGGCGAATCAAAGCCTCCATGGGACATACCATCCTCCAACTTTGTAAGTAGAGCAACTTCACCTGGCTGTACAGAATCCTCAGTGGAGTTAAGATCCAGGCAAGAACTGCCCAAGTCAGACTGGGATAGAACATCCTCCAAGCCCTTGACAGCCTTGTTTCCTCGGACAGCGTCCCATGAATCACCCAAGTAAAATCGAGCGTGGTCAGGCACTTTAGATTTCGTGTAGATGCAATTTAACCCGTTGACTGCGTGAACCATGCAAGATGGTTTCCACTCAGGCACTAACTTGGAGATCAGGAAATCAATGAACTCAGCAATAAACGTAACGTCCTGGTCCGAGAGGTCCAATTGCTCCACCATCTCACTGGCAACTGAAAGTGCGGTATCGCTATCAAGGTAAAACATGAAATGGACATTCTTCACTCGGCCTGCAGAAAGAGTCAATCACATGACAACACAGCTAAGAGTATAAATAACGTGAGTGTTGGCAAGAAGATAACTGGTGCAGATCATATTAAAACTTAACAAAGGTTGCAGAAATTATGTCTAATAACTTACCACAAAGGTCAGCTATCCGCAGATTCAATGAAACAGAATTAGCGTCACTTTTCTCCCCCTTAAGCTTGAATTCATGGTTCCTGTTAGATCTCTCAAATTCCAAGCATGGGAACCTTGGAGAAGCAGTGGTGTTCCTAGTATTAGCCCCCATGCAGGCCTGATAGTATTCATATTCTATATCCATTGACAGTGGGCCAGAATTTGCCTGAGCAACTGAAGTTCCATCCGAGAGAAAGGAGGACCGACCAAAACTTGATGTTTTGGATGTAACATTAGGTAACTGTAATGGACTGCGGACTTGCTCTTTTAGATCAACGCATTGAAGAAATGGGTCTTTCAATAGTTCTCTTGCAGGAGGCCTTTCTGATGCAGGAACTAAACATTTCTCAATAAGCATCTTCACATAAGGATCCTTAACTTTAGCTAAGGCTGCAGGTTTGATTCCCTGGAAGTGAGACAATGGTTCAAAACAAACATTATATGCAAACAAATCAATTTCACCTCACAAGCTAACTAACTTACAGAAGAAACTTTCTTATAAATCTGAGCAGGATTCCTGCATTCGCTGTAAGGGTACTCAAAAGTGACCATCTCAAGCAAGCACATGCCAAAAGAATATATGTCAACCAGTTCATTGTACTCTTCCTCGTAAAGCTCCGGAGCCATGAATTCAGGAGTCCCTGTAAAAGACATCACACATAGAAACAGAGCAACTAAAACCTAAAAGCATAACATCTTCTACCCAAACAAAAAGAAAAGGAAATGTTCATTACCAATCACACTGCGAGCACTTGGCTGCTGCATAACAGTTGCCAACCCAAGGTCTCCAATCTTTACTTCTCCATGGTTACCATTGACAAATATGTTATCGCATTTCAAATCTCTGTGAATGATGGGTGGATTGTGAGCATGAAGGTATTCTAGTCCGTGAAGAATCTGTCTAGCCCAATTCTTTATGGCCTTCATGTCAACATGTTTGTGCTTTTTACGGTACCTAGAATCATTTTGGGAGTGATCAAACTTGCCGACCTCACATATACCGTTTCTACCTTCGAACCAAGAAAGATTAAAAGCATAAAACTAACACAAGCTAAAGTTAACGAAGGACAAAAGAGGTATATCCCACTTACTGCCTCAAACTTCCAGAAGTAAACAACTCTGTAATTATGTTGATAGTCTTATTCTCCTCGTCAACCCAAGAGTTAAAAAATTTGATGATGTTATTGTGTCTAAGTGATTTCAGCAAATGCACTTCCGAATACAGTCTTTCCAAGTCCTCCGGTGACCGCAGGACATCACCTATTCTAACTTGGTTCCATGCCACTTCTATTCCATCAACTTCATCGAAAGACCTATATCTGAATACAATTGGTTAAGCTTCCAAATCTGACCTCTTAGTCGTTCTCGAAATAAACTACAAGGGAACATAAACAGAGAGACTTTTAAAGGATACACAGTCTTGAAAGCTCCTCTACCCAAAACTTCATTATACTGCTCAACAAAGAAACAACAACCGTAGAAAACAATTAGCGGTTACATACAAATTCATAACAAAACAATTCATCAGAAGAAAAGAAAACAAAGTGAGAAATAAGGCAGTCAAATAAAACTGGAATTAAATACCATCACAACAGTATTGCAGGAACAATTAAACAATCCGACTTCAACAAAATTTATGCAGAACCAATCCGAACTATAGAAACCAGTAACCTATCCACTTTCTTCTGGGCGCCAACAGATTAAAGCAATTACAGCTTCCCGGTCCTCTATAACAACGGCCGATCTAACGTACCCGGATGTATCGACCTGTGGGGTCCGTTTCGGCGATCTCGGTGTCGGGCGGCTCGGACAGTCCAGAATAGCGATCGACGGACGAGAAGCTGTTCAACCTGTCCATCTCGCTAGGGCCGCTCCTTGCCACCACCGTACCACCTACGAAGCCACAAATCCTCAGAGACGACCCTCAGACTCAGCCCGACGCCCCATCTCCGAGAAAGCTTCGGACGCAACGCAGAAGGAACCGCACGCCGGTCGGGATCGATACCTGCACCTGAGACCAACCCCACCGCTCAGCGACGACGCCGAATTCATGGCTTTTCCGCGCGCTCCTTCCATCCGACGCACACCCTTCACGGACGCACGCTAACCGGAACGCTCCCCTTGAGCCTCGTGCGCCATGGCTGCCATCGCTGAGCGGTGAGCTCCTAGAAACTAATCTCTACCATCCACTCAGAAACCACCTCTACAGAATGACGAATCAAAAAAACAACGAAGGGTCTACCCCCAATTAATGGCTTCGAGACCCCCTGATCGATCGAATGGGAGAAGGATCAGGAAACCCCCCCTCCCTCCCCCCCACCCAAAATTTTTGAGGCAAAAAGAAAATTTTGGGGAGCAATCTAGGCCTTAGTGGTGCTGTCAATGGCGCTGGAGCGCAGGACACGGCCGGTTGCAACAGTTGGATGGCGCAGACTCCTCTCCTCCTTCCTCTCTCTCTCTCTCTCTACCTCTCTGTGTTCATAGGAGAAAACCCAAGCCGCCAACCTGTTTTCCATATATAATCTATTCCCCCTATTTTCCACCGTTCCTGGCCTCTAAGTTACAGCATTTATTAATTCTTAATTCTTGTTTATATGAATTAAATATAAAACTGGGTACCTGAAAATGAAATTGGGAAGGCTTTAATATATTATATTGAGCTATATGTGCTTCAGAAAATTATTGAATTAGTTGGGTGCATATTAAATTAATGTGGTATATTTTTTAAATTTTAATTTGGACATTCATATGATTGGTGGGAGTTGATGAGGTAAGCTTTTGAATCCAAATTAGTGAAGGAAAGAAAGAAGATAACGCACGCCTTGCTTTTTGAATTATCCTTTTGTTTTCCAAAGCAACATTTGGTTGGATTTGGAAGACCTTTGATACTTGTGAGCATTATCTTAAAGCACTCAACTCTTCTATCCAAATGAGAAAGAACTTAGGGATATACTTGCAAATGGGGCAGATATAGCATCTTGGTTCTTATCACTTTTTAGATGTTTGAGATTCGATTCTGACTTGACCGAGCTGACTTTTTTGAATTGGGAAAATTTTTTATTCTCATAATTTTGAAAAAGAGATCGTTTTCTCCAATTTTCTTAGAAAATTACATGTTTCAACCGAGGACCTGAAGTGAATCTTTTAATTAATTTTAGACAATATAAAACTTTACCTGCAATTTTTTTCTCAATACTGTCCGTTATCATTAAACTATACCAAAAATGTCTCGAAGCTTTTCATGAAAAATAGAACCCGGGAGAAGATCAAAATGCATGTCTTTTTTTGAAATTGCGGGTACAGAAAGCTGACAATAAGATATGTAATAATTTAACACGTAGGGACAAATTGTTTTAAAAAATAATTAAAATCGACACATGACAACATTAATATCAATAAATGTGGGTTATGGGAATTCGTGAGAAGCAAATATTAAAGGGTTTTTGATAAATTAAAATTTGGTGTAATCTTCAAATTACCTTCAAATGAGGACTATAAGCTACGAAACTAGGAGAATCCAATAGCTACCGAATGTTAAGTGTTTTTACAACCTATAACAGCCAAATGTTCAAAGATAGAGTTAAGCGGTTCATACTTATGATGATCACAATCAACTTATGGGGAAAATGATATCTATTATCTCACGTCAACGGAACAAATTTTGACTTCATCTTGCATCAATTACTTTGAGTTTATCTCATCACTTAGTAGACATCGCCCTAACTTTCATTTATCTTGAAACGAACACGAGAAGATAAATCATGATTTTATTTGTTTGGACGAGATCTTCAAATGAAGGCTTGACTTCATGGTTTCCGAGATCTACACGGAAAGCCACATCTCCGATTTCATGGTTATCAAATAAGTGAATTAGAAATAATCTGTTATGAATTTGATTCCGAATCCGTTCAGTCGGATGTGGTGAGGAAATCCTTGATCAGATTGATGATCGGAAGGTCTCCCTCTCAAACAGACATTCTAGCTGGCCTCGGTTTATATGAAAAAAAGTCACGAATCAATTAGAAAAGAGAGAGCACTGCTAACATGGGAATTTTTCCAACAATCTTTAATATAAAACTGTTTAAATTTTCACACAAAAGGTGATAGAACAAGAACGACCTCCAAAGTGAAAACATAGGAAGCAGATTTTTCAGATTAAATGAAAGGAACGCTAAATTTTTCGAAAGGATAAGATAAAAAACTGCCTAATTATCAAATTTCTTGTTGCTACAGCCGAATAAAATTGTATATCTTTTGAGAAAAAGCAAAAAGGATGTTGAAAATCGGATCCATATTTAATGGATTTTGATCCACGTACCGGGGCTAGGGAATAGGGATACCAAGATGGACGACGAGGAGCACGTAGTACCGATGAGGAGCGATCGATTGAACCCAGCTGGCTCAATTGAGTAAAATGCATTCTTCAAACTATTAAATCCGACTCTACCGGAGTCTTAAGTTTGAAAGCAGTTCCAAATATAACAGTCAATCACCATCAGGTGTTTGGCATGTTGTTATTTGCAGTTCAAGACATGCTACCGAAAGTAAATCGGAGTAATTATTTCTCAAACGTAAACGGCTTGAATAATCACTTTGAAACCTAAATGAGTTCACTGTCAATGTGAAACCTAATCCAGTTTATTCTTAAAGTAGTCTACTTTGATGGGTCACATAGGATTTTATATGGATCTAAGATTCAAAATTTCAGAAATTCTTTTAAGCTATCGTGCTCTTCATGCATTTGAAAAGCTGGACTGGGATATGGATTAGTATGTTTTCAATTATGTAAATCCAATCCTGAAGTTAACAAGTCTGCAAAACAATAAAGAACATTGGCTTTTTTGGAAGCAATTGCTCTTTGCAACCGGTTCCCTGTTAGTATTGAAGTTGGCATCTGTTGAACCTGGAATTAAATTCGAGGTTGATATTGCCACAACTGTCCTCATTGTGTGTGTGTATGTGGGTTGGCAACGGCTCGTTCCAGCTTTACATCGATTCATGTTGTGGCATTGCAACCCACTTTGGAAATAGTTGTTCATTCATTAAAAATGAACAGCCGGAACAATGGTTATTTATCTCTCTGACAATGATCTTCTAATCTTCATTCCAGACTGATCCGAAGCTCCGAGCCTCCAAACCGTATCTATTACTTATTACATGAAATAATTCCCAGTCCATCTTCACGGCTCGAATGCGCAATCATGGATAATATGTTCATATATTATTATATATACATACCAACTAATTGGAAGTTGATAATTTTAGGGGGCATACCATCAGCTGGGGCGTTCGAAGATGACAACCTATACCAAACTCGCAGGTTAAAAGGCGAGTGCATCAATCCTTATCTCTTATATCCTAGATCTTGGCTTCCATAGTGGGAGTCCCTATAGAGTGGGTCCGATCTTGCACGTCAAAAATGCTATTTCAGAAGGCATTAACAACTTATGCGTTGAACTATATGCTCTTGTTCACGCGACATGGAATCATGCATGCACGGACAGCTATTATTCCTCGTCCGGCACTTTTGATTCGGGCCGGCTCCGGTGGTCCCTTGCTGTCTGCTTCGATAAACTACAATTCGATTCGGGTGTCGTCCACCTTCATACAAAGTGTCCACAAACCAACTCTATAGTTCCATATGCTAACACTGGTAGTGGAAGAAACTGGAACTTAGTATACATGCACAAGCAAAACGACGATGAGGAGAAATCGTTCGAACAAAAAAAAAAAACGAGAATCTTTCTTCTTTTTTTATGGCTCCCATCCATCTTTACTATCGTCCATCAGTTTACCCACTACATAAAACCAATTTCGCCCCTCCTCCGTTACAAGTTACATACAAGGCCATTCATGGCTTAACTACAGTCACACTCCAACCCACACAAGAAACTATTGGAAAAAGCAAAAGCATCTCTGAATATTCTATGAATGATTCCCCCCACTACCAACTTTACATCTCCCTCTCCAGGTCCTGTAACATCAACCATCGTTCTGTCAAGTTCCACTAGGAGAAACAGAAGTATCAAAAGAAATTTACAAGCATAACTGAAGGATCAGAAAGAAAGGGTCCATTTAATTCTGTGAAGAATTTATTGGTTTAACAACATTAAGGTATGCATAGTTATAGCACGAGAGTTTAATAATGGATTAATGATAATAATCTGTGTTACTTCAAAGCAAGAGAAGTTTAATCAGCTATTGTGTATGATTGAGATTATGAGAAGAACTGAGTCAGAAGAGGACAAGTACACTAGGTCCATATGCACAAAAATACAAGATACGCAAGGAAACAAAATACTTACATTTACAAATATGCATGCCAAATTTGGCAATTAACAGAGTGCCAGTCATTGCAGGCAACTGAGAATCAAGCCACTCGTGGCACCCTCCGGCTGACTACTGGAACCTTTCTGCTACTCTAATTATGGGTTGCACTGCACTTTCATGAAATGCTGGGAAGATTGTTGCTCCATTACCATTAACCCCTGATGGCAGACCGCACGGGTTTGAACTACTCTTGGACGTTTGATCAAGCAGTTGTACCAGGGACATGAATACGTCCATCCTGGTTACATCCCGATTTGCCTGTCGTGATAGTATAACCAACCAAATTATTAGGTAAATAAAAAGAAAATTATCAGTATATGACATGATATGGCGAGGCCATCTAGGACATGAAACCACCTCAACAATAAAGTGTGCCCATATCTTTCCATTTCGAGCTTCCATGACTCCCTTGAGAATGGTAAGTCCAAATCCTCGAATTATGTCTGCTATCTCCAAAAAGAAACCTCGTTCTTCACATAGCATCTAGGGAAACAAGAAATTGAGCATCAGACATTCTAATTCAAAGGAAATATACTACTGGTGCGGAGAGGGTAATAAGACCATCAATAAGCACCAGACTATAAGCTCCATGCAGAAGATTCTACCTCAATAAGCATTTGACCAGGTTGACTGAGATCCTCCACAATGATAGGTGATACTACAGATTGATGACCGAGCTCAAATCCCCAAGTTGCACCAGCACCGCACTGCAAGTCGATGCTTAAAAGTCAAATCAGTATACATTCCATCTTCTCTACAGAGACATTGGAGAACAATATCTGTTAATCGCAAAAAAAACTCCATTTTTGGAATTTGTGGCTTTTGTGCATAGAGCACACGACAGATGAGACATCTCACCTTTGGCGCTCTAGCATGCTTCAGCTGGTCAGCATGCTTCGCAACGCTTTGTAAGAAAACCATGTGTTTGATAGTGCGGTCCAGAAGAGCATCAATGCTACACTGCAAAACCAAAAGTTTCAGTGATGAGTTATAAGTGAAAGAAGAAGATTACAGGTAAGATACCTTTGCTCCATTAGGGACAATCTCTCGCAGTTCCTTCATGCGGTCTTGAATCTGCTGGCGATCTTTAGGCCGGGGGCGGGTACTTTCTCCAGGTCTAGCTCTCTTCCTGTTAGTCTTGACTGGTTCATCAATTTTCTTCTTTTCACTTAGAGAAATCTCAGCACCAATGCTATGACTACCTTCAACCCAGGAGCTAAATTGGGACATTGAGGGCAGACCATCTGATGGGTAATGTGCAGTTTTCTCATCACTGATATCAGGCAACGGTGGTGAATCTGCATTTTCTCTCATAGGGGATTGTTTTTCAAATTGCACCTGAATGTTGGGCACAGACGTGCCGTTTGCTTTAGTGAAAGTGGACTTCGATAAGGTATCATCTGAGTCACGATTAATAGGAGCACATTGGACCTTAGCAACAACAGCATCTAACAGATTTTCAGAGCACATGTCCAGATAACTTCGATCAAAATTCACTAATGGATGTGCCTCCAATTCTGGGAAGGACACTGAGAGGCTGGCGTCAAAGTTAGCAGGGTTGCCATCTCTTGCCGGGAGTAAGCTATCATCCCAGAATGGAAGGCCATGGGTGCGCTTAAACTTTAGACCTAAACTATCGTACAAGTCCCCATTTGTAGTCGATTGCAAAGGCATGTTGATCATGCTTTTTTTATCATCACATAAGATGCTACTGGAGTTTGAGCTTTCTCTGCCAGTGCCGGAACTAGAAAGGGAGGATGTAGCCATATTATTTACTGGGATGCCTCCAAATGCAGTCTCAGCCTCCATTCGAACAAAACCAGATGACAACGAGCCAGCTACAAGTGCTTCTGACACATCGCTATTCAATGAATTTATCACGTTGTCATATAAATCCAACTGAAAGGAATTCCACGCACCCTGGTCATGGATCATGTCTCTCTTGGAAAGTGTTTCACATGTTAATTTTTGACGGAGTCCATGAGAGTCTGTTGGTTCACTTTCATTTCGAGGAACACAAAATGCTTCCATGGAATAGTAAACAGATGTTTGACCGTTGATTGCTCTATCCGTCACATATTGAGGATTGTTAACAGGAAGAGAGCCATTATCAGCTGATTTGTTGAGAGCACACAAAGGAGTAATCAAGGGTGATGTTGAACAAAACAAGTTAGCCTGATCTTGAATAGCCAACTCTGAGAGTAGCTGATGCTCGATGGCATCCAGAGATGGAAGGCTACTAGTAGATGAACTGATCCCAGGACAAGAATGCTGATAGCAATTGCCAGAAGCAGGATTAGAATGTGAGACTACTTTTGATAATTGTATACCAGGACCCTGAACGGCCGCTTGAGATCTTGCGACAGATGATTTTAATTGGCTAATGAGCTGTGAGGAGTTCATGTCAGATGCCTTATACTCGAGCAAATTGCCAGGGCTTTTAGCACCATTGCGGAAACCGGAAAATGTTTGTGTCAATGAAGCAAGAGGCTGCACATTTTCCATGTCAGGCTTCAGGGTAGAGAAACCTGAAACACGAGGGAGACCTTGCAAATTTACCATCAAATCTTTGAGGTTCTGGCTGCCCAAAGCCATGGTTCCTCCGAAATTGGTGTTTCCCAACATTACAAGAGAAGCATGATTTCTTGGTGGTTCAGAACACTGAGATGACTGATTACAGGTGCTCTGAATAGATAAAGCAGCCTCAGTTAGATCCCATAATTGTGTATTGGACTGCAAATGCTGCAAAGAAACATGAAGCCATCAATGTCAAGGAAAACAATGTACAATAAAAAAATGTGGACCGAAAATTATCTTGTGAATGTACCTTTGGCGTAATTTTGCAAAGCTTAATCAAGAAAGGGAGTTATACTGGGATTCAAGTTTGGCGTTACATAGTAGATAATAACCGCACTTAAATTCATGCATCCAAACTTCCAAATACTCATGGATAAGGCCTCATATACTTGGCGTAGACAGATGCTCATAAAAAGCTATTATACTGTCAACCTGTAAGTCGGCACTCATATATACAACATCTTAATACATGAGACTGTTTAAATACGATCAACCGTGACTAGTTCGCCTTTACTACAGTTTGCTATATTTCAAAGACAAAATACCAACAATAAGAACCGTTTAAAGAATGATACAGGTCTACGTCGGAATGGAAGACGTATTTTTGCCAATTCATGCTGAAACTGAGAAGGGAGGAAGCCTATAAATAACATCGTATTACAAAGAATGTGAAGAATGGATCGATGCATTAACATTTATGTTGGTAGAAAGCAATTAATCTCACGCCGAACAGGATGAACGCAAACACGGCCTAATATGAGACGGGTCAAACGTATCCAAGATGATGCAACACGCACCATCACGGGAATCCATCACCGCACGATCCAAAGTAAGCACGTAAAGGCCATCACGGTACATCTTTACAGACCGCGTAGCCATTTCAGAACAATTTTTATTTTTGTAACATCCCAGGCATCAAGACTTTAAAGGTAAAAACGTTTTTTCATGTAGTAATTCGTTCATTCCAGGCGATCGAACATCCGGCTGAACCCTTTAGCTTCTTAGATACTGGCATCCATTTTTGTTTCCTTCCCCCATTTTTATACGGCTAATAGGCTAATGCAATTACCAAAATGTCCTGACATGCTAAAAGGAGAGACGAAAGCTCAGCAACCAGCGGAAGAGGAACGGAACTAAGAAAGGCTTACACTTACAGGAGATTCCGGCGCGCGAACCTGCAGATGCCGGCACAAAAACCGTCATCTTCTCCCAGATCATGTCAAGGCTCTTCTTGGCGAAGAAGTTTTGATTAATTGATTCTACAGCTATCGAAGACCAACTACGAAGACGTCTTCCTCTGGGACTCCCTCTAGCTATGAGTAGGATGTTTTGAAGCGTCTTCACTTGGAATTAAAGACTTTTCTGCAGAACCCAGAAATAGGTCATAACCACTTCAAGGAGATTTCGCAAGGTCACTGGAAGCACTGAAGCAGAAATACTATAAAAGCCCCAGAATGAAGAACTACGCAGTTTCTGTGAATAAGGCGTTGAACAGAAAATGGCCTCCGAAAATCCGAAGACGTCTCCCGATAAAGGGGAAAGGCTAGTTCTAAAAATACCAGGAAACGCGTATGCGTTTCACAAATCTATAGAGCGCAAGCAAGAGTGAAGGTATTTCCCGTATTTTCCCTTCGGAAGAAACGGGAAAAAGAAAAGGAAAGTGAAAAAAAAAAAAAAAGGAAAAGGAAAAAGTAGTTTCCGGAGAAAGAAAAGTTAGTCTGAAGGAGTTTAAAGACTGAAAACGCGTTTAGAACGGTTAGGAAGGTGCAGAAGACAAAATGATGGTTTTCCAAGCATCGGAAAGGAACAACGACGATATCCTTACTCACACAAGCGCATCTCGAAGCAGAGACGGCTGCATTTAATGCGTCGGACAAGTAAAACCAGTTTTCCGAGCGGTTTCCCGGCAAAAAACCGTAGCTCGTCACCTCACCTCGACGCAATACAGTCGCGTCCGGATCTCTATCACTCTATGATGAAGGAAACACCCGCATTCGCAGCGCTCTCGACTACGATGAAGGTTCTCCTGGCGGTCCTGCCGCGGAAACACACTCGTCTCTCTACCGCTTCGCTCCACAACCGGCTGGAGAGCAGGCCCCGGAGACAGAGATCCAGCGTCTTAGCAGCGGAGAGCGGCTCCAGGACGCGGGATCGTCGCCGTCATCGTCACTGGGAAGAAAATCACCCGCAGCGAAATGCAGAGTAAAACCGACGTCCAGAAGACGCCGGAAAATCAAAAAGTGGTCGTTTTACCGGTGCTGATCCGTGACTAGGACGAACCGGACGCCACCGATCCTCCACATCCTGAAGCGTTTCCTCTTCGGAACTTCCTCCGGCCACACCTTGAGGAGACGAGATCCCTTCAAAACAAACAGACACAAAAAGAGAGACAGAAGGAATGGGAGGGGGGTGAGAGAAAAGAGAGATTTCGGCTCCGTCTCGAAATGCCGGTTAACGGGCAGCGGCCCCCTGCTTATATGAAAAAGATGGCGCGGAACTTTTTTTTTTTTTTTGGCCCCTTTTTCACGCCGCTTATTTTTTAGTTTTATTATTATTTTATTTATTTCATTCGAAAGGAGATGGAATTTTTGCCGGCTGCGTTTTCGCTGGGAACTCCGATATGCCAAGGGCTGTCATATAAGAAAACGCTCCTTTCCATAGAAAATAACCATGCTACCCCCCCGCTCTCCTGATTTCGCCCTTCGCATCTGGAGCAAATTTCCATGCTGCCATCCCGGTCACCTGGGTTCGGCCGTCCCGGATCTTTTCTTCCTCCAATTGTGAATATCGATATGGATGTGGACTCGGACCCGGTATACTCCCGTCGCTGCAGCCTACAATGTTTATAGGGCTGCACAAGGAGCCGAGCCAACTAAGGCTCCCCTCAAACTTGTTCTCAAAAACTAAACTTGGCTCGTGATGGATTTGTTTATAAACAAGTCGAGTTACAAAATACTTGAAACAATAAGCGAGTCGAGTTTGAGTTTTAGGAACTTGTCTCGTTTATATTCGACTTGACTCGCAAACTAGTACTCTATATAATATTTTAAAAACTTGTTTTACGAGTTACACCAGTTAACATTTACAGGTACATAAGCCTGGCATCGGCCCGACCTAGCCGGATAACGAGTCGGGCCAAGGCCAGCCCGACATCTAAAACTAGGGCGCGGGGGCCGGCGTGATTATATTAAAAAAATATTTTTAATATAAAATAATATAAAAATAATTAATTGTAATAAAGTATTATATATATATAATATTAATAGAAATTTTAAAAAAAATTATTATCGAGCCCACCCGAGTGATCCCGATAACGAGTCACTCGAGTCGGTCCGATAACGAGTCGGGCCGGCCCTGGTCTTATTTTTTTGGGCTCGAGTCAGGCCGGGTACCAGGCGGCGGTGAGGCCCGGTGCTCAGGCTTATTTACACGAGTTGAACGAGTTAATGCTTATACATTAACACTAAACGAATTAAATTGATTAAACAAATTGAATTGAAACTCAATTTTGTGTAGTCGAGTCGAACTCGAGCTTGCTATAAAGAGCTGGAGTCCAGTTCGAGTTCAAGTTTTTTGAGTCGAGTTGAGTTCGAACTGACCAAGCTCGGGCTCTACTCGGCTCAAGTACAACCCTTGTCTCATTCATAAAAGGCGTTTTTAACAGCTCAAATTTATGCGAGTGAAGTATTCACCAGCTTAAGTACAATTATTGGGAATAAAGGGCTATTTGGCAACAATAATAACTCATTAAGTACTAAGGCGGTTTTTAGTCTCAAATTAAATATTATTTACAAAATTAACGCCCTAAAAAAAAATTCAGCAAACAAAATGATTATGTTAGAACTTGATTCGTTCCCACCATTCATATTTATCCGTGTATAGATATCATCTTTTAACTTACTCACAAGTTACTCACAAGTTTATAAGGATGAAGACATACCAATATGGAGGATGTTTCGGCTAAAATGTGGAGTCCCCTGCTAAGTAGAAAAGGTCAAAAAGTTCAATACTGTGCCGTTAAAAATAATATGCCAAGAATCTGCCTAACCTTACCATGCAAATAAACAAAAAAAAAAAAAAAAGTGATTTTCTTATACTTGACAAGATAATGACAATTGAAGAAAATATATAAAATAACATATCGTCTATATGCTGAAGCAGATATGACATCACGAACTCCAAGCCTTGTGGCGACAAAGATTTTATGGCCTTTTTCTGATTACATGGATCCAAAATTTGGCAACTTTTGGCAATTGATAGATTCACGAAATCGCTGACAGACGTAGCGTAAGGCAGATAAAAGCAATTGATGTGACCCATGAAAGCGGTGATGTATCCGACTCGAAGCAACGCTATTATGGCAAAACAATGCGGGGTGAGAAAGAGAGATATCGTTTCATTATATTCTTATTTTAGTTGCATATTTAAGAAAAATGAGATTTATGTACCGAATTTATTGGTTTATCTGCTAGCTGCGGATATCGTGTAAGACGACCATCACCACAATTGGAAACTCATGCAAAAAAAAAGGTGAGGGAAGTTTTATATACCATAAGATTGACGACGGCGATTATGCGATAAGGATGATCTTGGTAAGAAAAGACGTAGTATTATATTGTTGAAAGAGAAAGAGAGAGAGAGAGATGGAGATGATTGAAAGGTTTGCTTTTGACTTTAAATCCATGATTAGTGCATCATAATCATTATGATGCACACAAAGTGCACTTAGATTTTCTTGGAGATTTGGTGCTTTTTTATTGCTTGATTTTTTTTTAATGCATGCCATACAGTATTATGAAGATGTAAAACCTTCCAGGTGCCAACAACAGGAGGTGCATTTGCCTGCCCACACTGGTCCAGAAAAATCTTCTTCATCATTCTTACTCACCATTCCACCCAAGATGGAGCTCAGGCGCTGCCGGAGAAGTGACCGGTCCGGCGCAAGTCCACCCACTGAAATCCGAACGGCGACTATGCTCCCATGGCAGAAGGGTGATATATCCCCGGGTCTCGGGCTAAATCCCAAGGCCAGGACGACAAGGGAAGGGCAGGGGCGAAGATGGTACGGGCAAGGACAAAAGGGAAGCGAGCGGAGGAGACCGCTAGCGGTGCGAAAGAGGTTGGTGGAGGGCGAGAGAGAGAGATGACGATGCCTGACGACTGAGGGTGGTCCCGAGGGGTGGCGAGACTATTCCGGCGAGGTTACCGGGGAATCCACCCAGGCCGGGCGGCCGGCGTCTCGGGCGGCGAGTCCCGCCGGTGGTCCCCAGGAGAGAAGGCTTGGTGTGGGGTTCGTAGGTGTCACTCTCTGACCGCTCCCCTGACGCTTGCCCCCTCCCTCGGTCACCGAGTCGACCCCAAATTTCGAAGAGAATAGACAGGGCAGGGCAGTGACAGATTATTTTTTTATTACCATACTAATAATAATATATAAACAAATGAATAAATAGTAACTTTTCTTGGGGCTTGGATGCCCAACTTAATGACCTCGACCTACCTATAACATATGCATAATATTTGATATGAATATACTTAAAACTAAACATGAGGACAAATAAAAAGCCTTCAAAATAGTTTTGAATAATAAAAATAATGGTGTGTGGTGCATGGCACCTCAGCTTGGTGGTGAATGCAGACTGATTTCTTTACAAACAAAAGGTGATTGTTATTGTTGCGTATATAAATAAGGGAGAGGACAAACATGTGAGTGTAATGAACCAATGGGAAGAGCGCGTACCGAGGCACTTGTTCCCGCTTTTCGTATTAAATTA
Source organism: Nymphaea colorata (assembly GCF_008831285.2). Classification (NCBI taxonomy): domain Eukaryota; kingdom Viridiplantae; phylum Streptophyta; class Magnoliopsida; order Nymphaeales; family Nymphaeaceae; genus Nymphaea; species Nymphaea colorata. The sequence continues at coordinate 21,799,864 of NC_045146.1, forward strand.
AGCAAAAATAATTCTTTTTCACTGAAAAAGAAGGTCGCGAGGAGCCCTCGACCTTCGACCCCTTGGAAATTCTAGTCCTTCCTTGCGTTAGTATTTTATTGGGGATATCATAAAAGTATCCGATTTCCTAAGTATTTACTCACGGCCACCTAAATCATCTATTATTACATCTAGCTACTGAACATCATAACTTTGACCTTTGAAAGCGCTACCAATGAAAATAGTGACCAGATGTTATAGTTTTTTTTATTCGCAGAGTGTTCCTCAATGAATAGATCAGTTGTTTAATGTTTCCTCACAGAAAGAGAGTGTGTTTTATCGAAAAAGGGAAGCAAATGGGGCAGTATGCTGTATTATGGAATATAAGTTGGGGGGGATTTTGTAAATTTTTATTTATTTATTTCTTTTAAGACTTTTTTAGAATCGATTATGGGGATTCATGAGAGACCATGATGCCAGAGAGCACTGAGGATTGTAGTGGCGAGACTCCTCGTCGGGATCAATTCAGTGCTTTTGAGAACGGTTGAAGAACAAAACAGGGATGTGTCAGATTTTCTGTGCCTGTGCTTTTTTTATATATACATATATATGTGTGTGTGTAGAGAAAGAGGAGGGAAAGAAGGGCTCGTAAAATAATTATTTATATTTTTCTTCCAACAATAATTGCTTATTGTTAATATTTTTGTATGACCTATATGACTTGTAAGAGTAAAAATACAAAGTATACTGTCTGACTGCTTGGTTAATCTATATCAAAAATGAGGTATATTTGTGCAATATTAAAATCAATATGATACTAAAAATATTTAATTTTAACATACACATTTTTACTTGCATTCTACGGTCATACCATTTGCCTTTTTTTACATGAAATCTACAGCCGAGGTTGGTCATACTATGGAACAGCCAAATATGTGCCACTATGCGAAGCATAAATGACAGCAAACAGAAAAAAAGCAAAAGCGACACCTGTAGGATGACATAATGATAAGGAAAAACTTGTGTCCCCTTATAAGTGAAAATGAATCATAACTATTTTTTCAATGACATTTATTACATATCATTCATTGCCATTTCACTCCTCTCCTTTTTCATCTTTATATACAACAACATTTACTAGACCCATCTTTATGATTGAAAACATTTGAAACAGAATACACGTAATGTCATCCCCGTGCAAGATTACTTGGGATACATGCAATCTAAAAACAAGTTACCAAATAGCTGCATTTTTCATCTCTCTTGGAAACAGCTTCATGTGCATAAGATGCTTTTTTGTTGTTATAGTGTGTGATTATATATATATATATATATATATCTAGAGAGAGAGAGAGAGAGAGAGAGAGTTTTAAGGAATCCACTACATAAAGTGTGTGTATATATATATATATATATATATATATAGTGAGAGAGAGTATTTTAAGGGATCCACCACATAACTGGTCCCAAACTATCCTCTATTCTTGGGGTAGGCAAAGTGAGAAACAGTGGCTGAGCACATAGGCCATGACCAAAGAAGCAAGGTAGGTTGCCCCTGCTATGGTGGTAGCTTCATAGGGTAACATGGATGGCATGATTATCATGTTGCCCCTAATAATCTCCCAGATCAATGTTCCAAAATTTTTGGGCAATACAACACTAGCCTATTCAATAATTTAATGTCAGAAGCTCAACCTCCCAAATAATACTACTTTAAGAGTAAGCTAATCATGTTTAAGATATGTGTTTATTATTTAAAAATTACTAATAAACAATTCTTTATTAACTTAGGAAAAAATGATATATATCATATTCACGTACATAACCTACTGAAAAGCATCACATAAATCTCATAACAATTCTCCATTAAAATATGAGAAATGGCCCATTAACATAGAAATATATATATATATATATATATATATATATATATATATATATATATATATATATATATATATATATATATATATAAAGAGAGAGAGAGAGAGAAAAGTGGGTTTGATGCGTTGGACACCATAGAGGGCTAAGAGTCCCAACAGCAAGGGTGGCATGTATAATTGTTCATCATGAAGTGGATGATCGGTTGGCAAGGCCCAAGAGAAACGTTATCAATCTCAAGCAAAAAATAAGTAATTTTTGGTATGAACGGTGCAACTTTAATTTGGCATGAACTGTTAGGTACTTCTATAACCCTAAGCTGCCCATAGTCGAGGAAAAAAAAAATATACTTCATGAAATAAAATAATAGGAAGAGTATTTAATCATATTGCCCAATAACAAAGTCGAAGCTCCTACCATTTCCATCCTCCTTAGAGTTAGGGGTGAAGAGAAGCTCAAGTTGAGTCAGCTCGAGCTCGGCTCACTAATGAAACCTTGAACTCAAGAATAGATCAATAGAAGCAGCTCGAGCTCGACTTGATTAAGGCTCGACAAACTCGTTCAAATAGAATTGATATTCATTGTTACGTGTTTAGCTCGAACTTGACTCGATTAAGGCTCGACAAACTCGATTAAGGCTTGAGCTTGACTCAACAGTTACGTGTTGAGCTCGAACTCAACTCGATCATTTGAATGAGTTGACTCATGAATTCGAGCTCGACTCGTTAAGCAAATGACTCGGCTCGAACTCATTCACGAGCCGAGCATTAACAAGTCGAGCTCGAGTAGATCGACTCGTTGTAGAGTACCATGTCTGCTCATGAGGGGTGATGACCACAATATATTTCAACTTGCATATCAATGTCTCCTTTTTTTTTTATCATATGATAGAACAACAGTATCACACTTAACAGGTATGGGTACTTTTAATCAAAGGGCATTTCAAAAAAGCAACATTGTGTTGTTTTTAAAGTCATGATACAAAAAACACTGAGAATTCTCAAAAATATTGTGATGTTTCAATAATCTAGGCAGTGAACTAGGAGTTAAGGGAGACAAAGAATAAAACAATAGTTGTCATGTAGCAAAAGGATACATGTATGGTGTGACACAGGAGAATGAGAATCTTGACTTTTGGCGAATGGCAGATATGACAAGGCAAGGGAGGGAGTAGGGTAGGGGCAAGGGACACTCAATTGAAAACAAGGGGCATTGGGATTCTTTGGTCCACCAAGTACCCCATTTCAGGAATGGACACAGCAGAGGGCACAGCCTTTTTCTTTTCTGGAGTGGTCTCCTTGGACCACTCCTGTCCTCCTTTGCCCTAAGCAAAGGCTAGGGCTTTGGCTTTGCCTTCAAAATGGACCACTCCCCCTTCTTTGCCCTCATCTGGGAAAGGGCGCTTCTCTCTAAAAGAGGGTGGGCGAGGGCCCCCCCCCCCCCCCCCCTTGTTGCTTTCTTGTCAGCAAATGCATCCAATGCCAATTAAAAAAAAAAAATATTTCAGTTTGATGTCTCTCCTTAAAAGAGACAATTTTTATATGTGCATACTTCTTAGATTGTTTTCTCATAAAGAAAATTTGTTCCCATTGCCTAAAATTAATGTTTGGATGTCGATTTGATGTTGGCCTGTGAAAAGGTGTATCTTTGGATGCTACCATTGAGCCAGACCCAGTTTTATTTTTATTTTTTTCTTTTAGTGTTCCCATGTTTGTTAGTGCTCTGGAAACACTAAAATAAAGGGGGGGGATGTCATTTTCTTCTTTGAGGGAGATGGGAAAGTTTACCTTGGATTCTCTTGAGTTCTTCTTTCTAGGAAAATGAAGCTGATCTAGCAAAAAAAACACAAAGTTCAGTTTTAAGCACGTCATTCTCAACAGAAATTGAAAAATAAAGAAGAGTTGTTCTTGTACTTTTTTGATAAACCAGCAGAAAATCTTCACTTTGGTAGTCCTAGAGCATTAGGTCAGAGACAGAAAAAAAAAACCAGATAGATTAAATGAGATAATTAAAGTATTTTTTAAAATAAGTTGATGGAAAACATTTACTAAGTTTATCAATTTTTCGGAGTTGAATGGTGTTCACGTGTTTCATAAAAGCATGTTTTACATTAAACTATTTTTACAAATATGATGTTTATATTTTGTTAAAAATATTTTTTAAATAAAAATTTAAAGGTTCTGGTTTTTGTCTCTTCTCCCTCTCTCTCTCTCTCTCTCTCTCTATATATATATATATATATATATATATATATAAACGCTAAACGCATCCACTATATAAAATTTTTGTCGTATTCTCATATATAAACCCAAATAAGGTTCCACTAGCAAATTTGAAGTACAACAAAGGGGAGGAAAGAGAAGAGAAAAGATTTTGCGTTTTTGTTGTCATCGACCCGAAAAGCTTATCCTAAACTGTCAAAATTTTCAAAGCCGGCATGAATATTTTTCCAAAAGCTAGTGGATTCTCAATCTTTGAAACTTCTGGAAGCCATATTTTTCTCCATCTCATTCTGTGAATCCGGCTGATTTCATAACTTGGGAGAGCATGCAATTCTTAGTGGGTCGGTAAAGCTGCTGCTGCTGCTGCTGCTTATAGAGAGAGAAAAGGCAAATGCGAGCTGAAGCATGGACGGAAAGAGGAGAAAAGAAAGAACGAAAGAAGAGCAGCCCTACCAGTTGGTGATGGAAATCGAAGGGGCCGTTCCCATTTCTCTAAGCAATTTGGAACCTCCATTCACGTCCGTTTCTGACCAATTCGAGAGAGAGAGAGAGAGAGAGAGGAAGAGGGGATGATGATTCTGTCTGCTGGAGACTGCAAGTGTACATTCTCTTCATCATGACTTGGAGATACAGGTCAAAATTAATGGACGAAAAGGAGATGAGAAGCGACAAAGGCATTATAAGAGGAGATAAAAGATGAAGATTTCTGCGATCTTCTCTTCCCAACATCCTTCCTTGGCGTTGCTCTCTCTTCCTTACATCATCCATAACATGCATTGCGGAAAGGCACTCTTATCAGTATTATTGTGAAGACGATTGTATACCAAAAGGAGAGGCCAAAGAGTTCTTGCTTTTTCGTAAAGTAGCTCATCCCCATGAAGCCCTAGGCGATGCAACTGTGTGTGCGTGCACGCATGCACGTGTACATGCACGACAGGTGACGTATATTTCTATTTTATGTCTCCCCATTGGATAAGTTTTGGCAAAATCAAAAGAATAATGAACTCCTTCACTTTCTGTTGGTGATCTTATCCAAAGTAATGCTCTCTGCCCACTAAAATATATATATATATACTTCATCAAACAACACTAATGGTAGTAGCCACTGAACATTAAAATGAAGGGCGATGAGTTCGTTGATATCTTCTGAAATGTGATCGATCAAATTGCATGATCCTTGGTCACAAAATTATGCTTTGAGATTGTGTTTGCGTGAGCACCATAATGAATTGTTTTTCCTTTCTAGGAAAAGAGATGCGTTGGATTCTCCAGATCCCGATTGACGGGGGCCGCACCTTGGAAAAGTCTGCCGGAAGCTTCCAGTTTTGGATCGGGATTTGGTGGCACTACTTCTGCAAGTTGCTCAACTTCTCTGCTGGCTAGTTTCGTAGTTAAGCAGCCATGGCGATTGTTCTCATCTCTTTAGAATTCTAGCCACGTTGCTCGGTTTGGAATCATATAAGAGCATTCATATCTACAATCTTGATAAAATTGTCGGCTTGGTATATAATAATACTAACAAAAGGTACTCTAAATACTCGGTTCGACTCGTATAACATTTGTTTTCTTGGACCAAATAGAATTTGCTTATACTCAACAACCTTACAAGCTCACGAAATGAAACTTTGCTATTCTTTTGTGACTTCAACTTCAGTTAAAAACGTCCAAGGCAGCCTTATAATGGACGGAAATGATCTAGAAAAATAAAATATATAAAATGCAATTACTTATTTTATTTAAATGATAAAAAAATTTAAAATTTCGCCAGGAAAAAGAAAAAAGCAGTGGAAGAAGAGAAAAAGGCAAATAGGATGTTTGTTCACTGAACAGGGTGTGCCTGCAGTACCAGGGCAGCAGCACATTACGTATTAAAGTGGGGCCCGTGCGCCCTGGTGCTTGAGCCAGCAAGCCACGTCATCAAGACGTGGGGAACCACTAAGTGGGACCCACATCTGTGGACCCCACGGGTCGGGGGGAGGAAGAGAGACACTGACGTTTCTTTAGCCCTGTGGGGCCCGCCTTTTTTCCTTACGTGGCCGGACATAGTGCCTGGTGAAGAGGGGACAGCTCGGTTGGGCCCCACGTTCTCCGACCCCCCCCCCGTACACCTCATGCCCCGTCACGTCCCCATCATGAGGGGAGAAGGTGGGTGGGACCACTGTGCCGTTGGGGACGTCTATGTGATGGTGATGGTGATGATGATGGAGAACGATGATGATGATATGCTTAAGGACAATGCCCGATGAAGGGAGGAAGCCCGTCTCGTTTCTCAATTCGTTTCCTATGATCATGTGCGAAAGATTATGCGCATGTGCATGTCGACATGGATGGCATATGAGTATATGACCCCTCCATCATCGTTAACTCACTGTTTTGCCAAATACGAAAAAGAACCCCCTAAGTTCCGAATTTCGAACCGCTCCCTTTTCTTTTTGCGAAAAATCTGCCAAACTTACAACCTTGCTTTAGTACTTAAAATTTCACTTGTTTGAGTTAAATAAAGATGGTCGGTTTGTCTTTGTTTGCGAGGAACACTTAGAAAAGAGAAACTATGAACTGTGCTCCTATGTAGAAAACTGGGTTAGATGCATCTTATTACTGAATTGGTGTTAATTTCATTTAGTTGAATTTGGTTAGGAAATTTGAATTCAATTATTGGTTGAAGGATATTTTGGATGAAGTTTTATAATTGGAGTTGAATACTGACACTCCATTGAGATTTGAACGCTTGAACCAGCCATGGTCTCTACACACATTGATCCAAACTGTTTGGACGTGGGTTTGATCCAGCTATTATCGATCTCTATTGATCAAATTCTGTGTGATCACATCTGGATTTGGACTTGGAATTTGAACGTTTTTAGTCGAGTTTAAATTCTATGGGACAGGATCAGAGGTTTGTACGCATCAAGACCGTTTGATTCCTTAATCAACGGCATCCTTTTTTGTAAAAGCCTCCCTTTTCAACTTCATCGCATAACTAACTGTTGTCTTGTTGTTTTTGTCCGGTTTTCAAGCTACAATTGAGCGGACTTTTACCAGGTAATTAATTGCACGCAATGTTTTATAGCATCCCATCTCAAATCTAAGGTTGCTTTTAACAGTTGTGATACTTAGGAGGGCGTTTAATGGTTTGGAATTTTGATTCAAGAATAAAAATTCCGGAATCATAAGTCCTCCTTAAACTGGAATGAAATCAAAATTTCAGGTTTCAGTTTCTTAATTCGAGAAACAAAATACTCTGTTTGTTTAATAATTCTAATTTCTTAAAAAATAAGTATTTTGATTCTAAAATTCCATGATTCTAGACATATCAAATGCCCCCTTAGAGTTTGTTTGGTGAGGGAGAATAGTTCATAACTATTTATGAATGTGCTTCAAAGATTGAGATAGGAAACAACCCCTTATGATTTCTAATTTAAACAAACATGTTATCTCAATAGCACGAATCTCAAATCCAAACTATAAACAAAAACCCATGGGTTTAAGGTCGGATGGAGGAGAGGTCTAGCCTTAAACACATGGATGTGAGATCTTTTGAGGGTATTTGAAAGGCTCAGATTTTAAATTCTCAGGATTTTAGAACTATGGATTTAAGATCTGACCATTTCCCCTTTGATGTTAAATGCAGCCTTTTCTGAATGCAAAAACTAAAATGATGATCTCAAGTGTGGATCTTAGATCCGACCAAATATCCTTACTTTGATCAACCACCATGGATCTTTTGCCACATCTGCAAAAGCATGCCATATTAGAATCATATTAAATTGATAGATTTTCAAATTCGGTATAAGAGATGACAAATCACACATCTGCAACAAACAAACACAACTCTAACGTTGAGGGTCGAAAATTGAGCGTCCATCTAGTGTTTATAAAACCGCTTTAGGGACCGAGTTTGCCGATTCAAGCGAGTCGGTTGCGAATTAGCTACTCATATTAAAAGAATCAATAAAAAAATAAATAAAAAATATGCAGAAAATTTCTTGCTTAAGGACACTATTATTACATCAAAAACTTTTGATCAAAGGGCAGTCCGTATGCAAATAACGAAATGACCAAGAAGTATCGATAAAGAAATAAGTAAAATTATGTGGGCTGGTGTGGGCAATTGCCCACACCACCACCAATATGATAGCACAAGAGATTAGGTTTTCACTTGAACTCCACTAAAAATGTTCAACAAGTGAGTCGAGCCTGAGCTGAGCCAGCCTGTCGATTAATCGAGTCTAATCTCGAGCTTGACTCATTTAGGCCAGTCAGTGAATAATGATCTTCCTCTTCTTCAGTAGAAGGAGAGGCGGAAAGAGAAAGAGAGAGAGAGAGAGAGAGAGGAAGGAGAGAAAAATGGAAAATAAGAAAGAGGGAGAGAGTCAAAGAGGAGAAATGAAAAACAAACCAGCCGAGTCAAGTTTAAACGATGCGAGCTTGTTTGGCTCGAACTTGAGTCGTTCATAACTTAAGCTTGAACTCGACTCGTTTAATAAATGAATTGAGTTCGAGCCAACCGCATACGCGCGAGTTCGAGTAGATCTCGTTCTTGCTCGTTGTACATTCCTAAACTCCACTCATCGAGCTGCAGTCTCGTTTCAAACGCGTGATTAACTAAACGGTTACAGATGCAGCTGCCTCATGGAAAGGTTCAGTCTTACCTTCCTCGTGCAATCGCTTTTTCATACAGAAATTCAATTTTTATGATTTTTTTTTCGTGGTTTTTATATTGAAACAAACGGGGACTAAATATGACTAGAAACTAAAACTACCCTGTTTGTCTTTCTTTGCTTCAAAGTCTTATTTGGTTGTAGCAGTTCCTTCCCTTTTTTGGACATAAGAAAGTCTTGGAAAGTGTCTTCTTGCGTTCAGATTTTATGTCTGTAAATCTTTCGAGAACAAAACTTCTTAATCCTCACACAAGAAAGAACAAAAATTCAGGGTATGTACTGGGAGACCGAGCTTTCACCTGCCCTTCTATCTTGAATCAAACGCGGGTCAAACCTTTCAGAAAGGTTTTCACCCCCATTAAATTTTTGAGACAAACCCGGCCCTGAAAGACTCGGACTGTTTTCTTCAAAATGATATAGAGAAAGAACCCCTAACCGAAGTTTTGATTGGAGAAATATGTCTTGAGCGGGATTCACGCTAAATCCTTTCTCTGGTTACAACTTGCAAGAACAATGAAGATTCACGTAAATTAAGCTGGCATGCAGTTGGCTTCCTCGCCAGCTTGCTTTCATGGAGATGATCTGCAACTGCTCCGTGATCAACTGGGCTAATTGTTGACGACGGCTGTAGACCAATTAGGCACAAAGTGGAGGCTTGCTGGCCTATTACGAACAGTGGCGGCGGAGCCAAAGAAAAATTTCCGGTGGAGCACTTATTCACACATTTTGATATTCAAAGGGGCACTATATGTATGTAACAAAACAAATCTTTGACAATGTTAATGGGCAACTCCTATATATGGCTCTGCTTCTGCTTATGAAAGACTCAATTCTTTGGTGCTTTGGTTGGAACTAAGAATTTATAACTTGAATGAATTCCTTGAGGGTGATGCTTCCGATATGCTTCAATTTTAGATATCCGTATCTTTCCTTTTACAACACAGAAGATTGCCGATTGCCGCTACGAAACTTCAAAATGAAGAATGACTGTCTACCATCCTCGTCCCGTGTCCATTGTGTTGCTTACATAGAACAACAGGTTTAAGTCCGAAGAAATTTAGTTAGCTCAACATCAGGTGGGTCTTGCAGATTCATGCAACGTTCGGCACAGCTGTTTTAACTGGTCTTTTTTGCCTATTGCGCAGGTCCACATCCATTTCAACCATGCAGACTAGGACAAATAAAAAGAAGAGACAGCCTTAGTTAGTTAGATAGATGGGTCTTTCTTTCACTTTCATCTTAACAATAAGCCTAACCATCATCATTAGGCATGTAAATAGAGGGATTCATATTGGATGAAAATGGACCTAGACTGGTCGATGCAGCCGTTCTCTAATACTACTAGAGCAAATGGAATATCGAGATAGTTTGGTCATCAGTTTGATTCCATCAAGTTCTTGCGAAGTTGGTTACTAAATGCGTGCATGCATGGACTGATTAATGATCATAGGGGTCGGTCGCTCTGACCGAAATATTTAATGAGGAAACGTTGGTGCTTGAAGTCATAGGTCAGCGGCACCTACATTTGTTCACTTGTATCCTAATAATTAGCTAACTACGAGCTTTCACGTTGCGAATATTTAAAAATTGATGCCTCGTTAACTCTAATGTTCACAGCATAAATAATTGGCACGTCTTAAAAGCAGTCTTTGGTTCATTAATATTATGTCAATAAATAACTTACGTGTTAAGAGTATTTTGTTATATATATGTACGTGTAAGCTAATATGATTTTTAGTAGTTGGAAAACCAGAAAGTTAATGCGATTTTTGGGCATCATATTATAAAAGAAAATGAAAAATACAGAAGAAAGTTTCAAGAGGATCTTTTGGCCTTCATTTCATGGTGGAAAGACTGAAATTTTGGTACGAAAGCGGTCTGTTTCCCATGAAAAGAAGTCGACTACTTCCGAGGGACCCAGAACTCGATTTCCTTCTCTTGTCGAAGATAGGAGACAAAAACTGAAAACGGAGGCTAAGAGAGAGAGAGGGTGAGGGAGATGCATTTGAAGGCAGGGGGATTGTGGCGGGAGGAGGATGGGGCCGTGGCGGAGGACGAGTCTTCGCCGGTGGCCGAGCTGTCGAAGTCACTGGGGAGGCAGAAGCTCTATAGGGAGGTGACCCTCGCGCTGCGCAGCGGCCTCAGGGACGCCTGCGCCGACCTCTCTTTCCTCCGCCTCCGCGCCCTCCGCAACCTCCTCAAGTTCCTCCGCTCTGTTTCCGAGTCCGACCCCGCCATCCGCCTCTTCCAGCAGTCTCAGTCCTCCACCGATCTCCAAGGTTCTCTCTCTCTTTGGGCTGTTCTTGTCGAAGGTCACTTGTCTTCTCAGTGTAGATCGAGTTTTGGTTCCTTTTTCTTCCGTATTCAAGGCGATTCGCGTTGTGCGTTCTTCCTCTTAACTAGGGTTCATTTCATTGCTTAGTGAACACTGTTTTCGTTTTTGCTTCTTCTTCTTCTTTTCCAGTAGATTTTGTGTTGCTGTGCTGATGTCTGAGCTGTTCTAGATTTGGCAGAATCTGGTGATATTTTTAGCCCCGTAAATTTCTTTCTTGTGGCGATTATGTCGTTGTTTTGTAGAATCGTGGAGTTGATTTAGTTGGACGCTGTCGATTTTTGCTTGGGTGTTGACGGAGTGAAAATTGTGGTCGAAAATCTTTTCAGAACTAGAGGATTGTCAGGAAAAATTATTCTCTGATTGCAGCTTCACGTCCGATCTGCTTATCGGTGGTTCATAATTCGCTCTAGTCGGCATAAACCTTGCATCATGAACTTCCCATTAGGTATCGGAAACTCAATGGGGTTCTAGAAATCTCAAATGGGTAGATCGTGATGATTTTCTTTTCCTTCGACTTTAAGGAAGCAACTTTTGAGTTCTAGAAGGGATGCAATGATTACAATTTACTTTTACTATTAGGATAGAGACTCGTTATAATTCTGGAAGATTAGAACGCTGACGTTCTCTTTATTTTTCCTTTAATCGAAAAAGCGGGCCTTTTATTTAAGGACAATAATGGTTGTGGTGCTTTATTTCTTTAGAATCATGATCTTCTTCTTTACTATGAGGAAAGAAATGGGCGTAGTTTGACCATCAATGTTCTTTGAGTCCGTTTCAGTTGTAATTCCTGCATTGCTGCTTCTTATGTTATTATCAATTCGTTCTTGAACATGAAAGGCTGAAAGACATTTAATACAAGTTGCAACTACTAGATTTTTACTTTTTAGGGTGGAGAACCTGGACCACTTATCTCAGCTTGCCTTGCTCCTAACTTATCTCTTCCTGCAAGTACAATTCCTGCTATAAAAAAATCTGTCAAATTTGCGTCGGCAACAGTGTTAAACCTATTTTGCAAGGCATTAGGCAATATTTGGACCTCTATATCAGTATGCGTTGTTGATTGATGCTTATTGCATTTTAGTTTCTCATCGTTCAAATGACAATGCTAATAAGAATGCTGCTTCTTTTACTAACAGTTTTTTCTTTTTCTCATGATCATGTTTAGCCAGATGCTTGGTTGATATTTCCTCTACCTTCTTCTCATTTTGTTTGGTATAAAAATTTTCATTTCAAACATTTTTCTTCTGTGAGTATTATGGCCCTGTAGATATTTCTCAAGCTTAAGCTCTGTCATTATTGCAGTTGTCCCTGTCCTATATGAGCACACACTGGCAAAGCCGAAGGAGGTTCATGTGCCAGACTTGGATCATATATACAGTGTTGAGCCTCTTCAGATAACCAGTCCAGCCACAGATGGCGAAGTGGCTTTGGCTCTTAGAGTTCTGGAAGGATGTTGTATCCTTCACAAGGAGAGCAGAAATCTGGCTCATAAACATGGAGGAGTGAAGGTAAGGCCTTCTCTGACAGAATGTCTGCTCATGTGATCATACTTGAAAATTGATCTCTTTGGATGCACAAAAGTCTCACGTTACTTGGACTTGCAGGATAATAGTTGCAATCTGCAAATCATATTTCCGTGACCTTCTCATTCCATCCCATGCTTCGATATCTACATCTGTTGAGTTGTTCGAGTAAGGACAACCGAGTGATTGATTTAGAAACTTTAGATAACTTGGTATTGTTGAAAATTTAGGTAAAAGAGTTGGATGAGTTTCCATTTCTGGTCAAAGTATGAACCGGGTTCATAGACTTCTTAGATATCAAAGCACTGATAGTGATAGGATAAATATGGTGAAAGGTTGTGAGAGATAGGAGTTAGCAACTAATTCACCTAACCTGTATGTATGGCCTGTAAAGTGTAAAGTGTAAACTGATAAAGTCTGTGAAAGTTCTTTTAGGATTAGAAAAGACCTTGTTACATAGACTAGCAACTTGTGCGAAATGCAGATATAGGTAGGATTTTATGTTTGTGCTTCCATTTATATGGTTTTTCCAAAACGCAATGATATTCCATACAATTGTACTCTACTAGTCTAGGAAGCAAATGTGAGAAAAGAAAGAAGAAAGAAATTCTTTGAGTAAGAAAAAATGATAGAAATAAGCTTGTGATATTATCTTCATGTTCATTTTCAGACCTTCTGAAAGCAGATTATTTTTTGTAGGTACTTTTGAACATATTATCTACTCGAGGTGTGCTTGAGCAGGGTGCATGCTTGGATGCTATTGTTTCTTTAATGCTTGAATCACCTGCTAATCAGATGGTATGTCAAGCTCAACTTAAATTTAAGCTTGTGTATCTTGCTACTTGAAAAGTGGTTATCGTTACAAACTGCATTGGGTAGAGCACCATTACCCATGCAGTATCATAAAAACAACAAAAAATTTTCAATTAACAAATTCAAAAGCAAGGAGGTACTTTATACATTTAATACTCAAAGTATATTACTGTATGTTCTCTAAAACTATTTGATGCTCTATGCCTATTCATCTAGTGTGATATAAATATTCACTGTGAGAAACAACAATGTATCTGCTTCAGAAATTCAAAAGCAAAGGCTACCTTAGAGGTTGTTTGGTTGCTGGAAGAAGTACTATTTCCAAGAACAGAGTGGTTGGTTCCAGCATGCTTTGTCATGCAAGGCGCACTAAGAACACATAAAGTAGAACACTCTTTGTGTCTTTCAAGCATTCCATCTCCCGCCATGGAACACTTAGGACAGAACGCCCTCCTTATGGAAGAAGTGTTTCCATTCAGCAATCAAACAAACCTTTTTAAAGAAAAATTGCTGTGGCAAGCCCTGGAAACATTATGATCCAACATGTACTTGTAGGCAATGTTATAAAAGCCGTAGCGTATCGCGTATCGGTCGGGCCGACCTATACGCCGTATCGTAACGTATCGCAAACGTAGCGTAGCGTATCGTAAAATTAATTTTTTAATTTTAAAAAATATTTAAAAATCCTAGAAAATAGAGAAAAATCATTAAAAATCTGAAAAAATGAACAAAAAATCAGAAATTAAGAAAAATATATTCAAATATAAAAAAGATCATCATACATAAGGAACATTCATGTGTATCAACGACACATTCAAAAATAAGAAATCAAATCTTCAAGAATAACATATAAGCATCCATCACGATTTTAAACTTGAAAATTTTATAGAATCTTAGGACTTAGAGTCTTAGGACTTGGAGTTTTAGGACTTAGATTACATCACAATTTTATAAGTTCAAAAACATATAGTTATCATCTTTCCTGATTCAACGATAATATCTCCCAAATTGATGAATCCTTGGTTATTTTTTATGAAAATGGGCAAAATCTCTCCCTCCTACGTCTATTGGAGTCTTTAAATACAAGAAGAGAGAGGGGGAAGAGTGTTTAAACTTTTAAAAAATAAAGAAATATGTGTTTTCTCCCGTATCGTACGATACGGGGGTGTATCGCTCGTATCGTACGATACGGCCCCCGTATCGCACGATACGGGCGATACGCGTACGATACAAATGCGTATCGTGTTTCAAACACGTATCGTATAGGTTTTCTTGACCTATACGATACGTATCATACGATACACGTCCGTATCGTACGATACGGATAACATTGCTTGTAGGTAGTTCCTACATTGTATTCTCCCTTTTTGTCACCTGAAATGAAAGATGACTTGTGGTAATGACTTTGTTCATGTTTTTCTGCATTTGTATATTATGTTTTAGTGTCTTCTTGTTGTGGCGTTTGTAAAGCATTCCATGCTTTAAGATGATTCGCTTCATAAAATGTTTATGTTCACCATTTCACAACATGCTAAAACGAAAATTTGGGAGTTTGCCTTCTTGCTGTTAGACAACATTGTGCTTTGTTTTTTTTGGAGACTGATAGACAAGATGTTACTGTCAATTCAATCAAAAGTTTTTGAGCAATTTTATTCATGTTGAAGTAGTGTAATATGGACATTGTTATTTGTTCAAGGATTTTGAAGCAGGACATGGCATTCACAAAGTTGCAGAACTTATAAAAGATACACAAGTGAATGAAAATATAAGGTATGATTTTATCCTCTCATCACAAGCTGTTCTTTGTGTTCTTTCTTTTTGCGTACCATTTTGACTCAATTGTTACTCCCTTTGCTTTGGGAAACCAAGATAATTGTTTCTTAGGTGATATGGTAAAGAACTATGGCGGTTTATTTGTTTTCTCTGCATTATGCAATGCTTTTTTGATGGCCATGTTGGATTTTGCTAGTTGTGATGCTGCATGGAAAAGGAGATCCTTCCTTTATTTTAATTCTTCTGTTCATGGCCCTTGATTATTTTGCTTTTTCTTTGATAGATCTCCTTTGTTCTAAAGTTACTTTCAAAGATTGGATTGTGATTTAACTAATCTAGTGTGGGTCATTTATTTGGGTTCACACTGCGAATTCCACACGGGTAAAGACCACGATCTGCTTCTATGGCTGCTATTCTTTAGCTTTTCAAGGTAGCCTGTTGAGCGAAAATATGGAGTTGTGATTACAAGTGAGTTACCTTTTATGAGAAAAACAGGTATCAATATCATAAGGATGCGAGCCTTTCATTATCAATTAAAGATTTGATTCTATTGAGACAAAAGAAAAGCTTTTAACTAGAAACTTCCTTACTGAGACCATTTCTGATTTCTATTTTGGCATACACCTTGGTCATATAAGCTCTTTGTAGTCTCTGCTGTCTATTTCTAGCATGTACCTTCTCATGAAAACGTTTGTGAGCTGAGGGTTTTATTCCTCATTCCTTAAGTTCATCTGACTATCACTAACTTCTTGCTACTTTTGTGGATACAATTGTTGCATTTCTGAAGCCAAGTTGAAGGTCCTCAATTTTGTCATAAGCGTCTATTCTTCTTCCTGCTAGCATTATGTGTTGTTTGTGCTTCATCGACTTCTAGTCTTCTTGATCCTTCATGTCAAATTTCATCTATTGCCTGTAAAATTCTGGGGACTTCTCTCCCTAGTGAGTGCACTGTTTTTGCATGAAATCCAAAGTTTGGTTTCTTGCAATAGGGTGACTGACTCATCAAAGTATTTTGTGTACCTGATATACCACCTTAAAGAGTGTATCCGTTGGTCTTAGTTATTCTAAGAGTTAATTAATCTTGCTATGCATAAATCTGCCCTTCATTTCACAGATTTACATGCATTGCAGAATTCAGATATTACAGTAAAAAGAAAGAAACTATTGGCAGCTGGCTTACACATCCAAGTACTTCACTTTTTTCAGATTAAAATGTGGAGAGTTCTTACTTTTGCTGGTGGGGCATGTTCTTCCTTCGGCGAGCAGGCATTCTGCGGCAATGTTTGATGGCCATAATGGAAGGGACAAACATCCCTTGGCATCTGCTGAAGAAGACTTGAGGCATCTTCTTGGGGAGAAATGCGCATCACTCATTTGGGCAGCGAGTCAGTTTGGTTCGACGCTGGACTTGGAGCAGAGGCAAACGGCGCTCCAGATTCATGCAAGTAGGGTGCTTAATTCGCTGGAATTGTATTCGGAATGGGACTGAAACTCTTGACCGGTTCGAGTAGGACTCCTTGGTGCGTCCTGAACGCTCACTGCTGTAGGGTCATTAATTTGGGACACCTTTGGGGAATGCACGAGAAAGGTAAAAGGAGAAGGGCAAAATTCATCGAAGGGCTCTTGTGGCGCCTGAGCATATGAAACAGGCGAATTGGCAACCTGCTCAACTGCATATACGAGGTTGTAGTAAAAACCCTTTGCCATGTAAAGATAAATTTGGCGTTGCATTGTATTATTATGAAAACGGAGTCACGAATAACTCTCTCGTTTACACATTTGCACGTGAACGCAAAGAGGCGCCGGAACGAAAAGTGGTTATCCATCTTCAAGATACGCTTCTAGAGGGGAGGTGATATACATGTACCAGCACTTTTTCAAGAGAAAAAATGTTAATACAGTTCTTTGCTTTAGGGCTGGATATGGAACGGATTCTACTGGACATCCACTCCAACCTAGTCAATTTGGACGCATTTGCCATGTAAAGATAACTTTGCTTAGGTTTGTGTTCGATTCAGAGGAAAAAATCAATTGGGGTGTCGATTAAATTCTAGGTTTGGAGTTGTCTTTCCCTTCACATGCGAATGTAATAAAAGATAAAGAACCAAGTGCACAACGAGAACTTAACCAGGCGTCTCAAACAAAGTATGAAATTGAAAAGCAGGTAAATCCGCGCAACTGCCCCACTAGACTTACCCTTAAAAGAGCATTTGAAAAAGAGCAGTTACCATTTTTTTTTTCTAAAATTCATTGGCAATGGTAAACATGGCTTTTATTTAACGGTTCTTAGGGAAGTTGAGTTTAGCTTAAGAAATGTAAAAACATGAGCCGGAATAAGGTCTGTAAATGAAATGTGTGCCGGAAAAGGAGCCAGCTCGTGCTCTTTATTCAGCTTATAGAGTTGATCGACGATAAACTAAACTAAGCTTGAAGGCTTAGTTCCATGCGCTTGTTCGGCTCGTTCGCTAACGCAACATCTGAAAAGGCATTTACACGAGGAACAGGTTGGCGGGTCAACCGCAACATGCTTGGAATCAATGGTTGCTTGACAAAGATGCAGAATCTCATTGCAGCCAAGTCTATTTATCAAAGTACCATAAATTAAAGAAGAAAGGTAAGAAAGCAAAAAAAGAAGCTCCTTTAGTTGAGGAACCTATTTGGCTCTGACTATCATCCGTCCAAATGGAAAGGTGGGGAGTATTGAGTGCGACCAGCGGTTGCCGCATCTTCATGCATTCAAACCATCTTTTAAGAAGTCAAAAACCTAAATATTGGTATTGACTCATGAAGGCACATGGTTTGACCAATCTTCACATGGGGAGTTTGAGTGCCGATCTGCATCAGTTTGTGACCGCAAAAAATGCCACTGTGTAAAAAGAGATCACTATTGGCAGTCAGCTTCGACGTGACTAAGGGTTAGACTGTCAACTTGTGAGGGAGGAGCAAGGGTGTCGATGGAAGAAGGATAGTAAGTGGAATCCTTATAATGAAAGTTGAATCAGAGGAGGAAAGGTGTAAGTGGAATCCTTATAATGAAAGTTGAATCAGAGGAGGAAAGGTGTGATGCTACTACAAATATATGTCTTTAGTGGATCTCAAACAAAATGAGTCATTTTGAAATGGGATGAGAGGAAGCCGGTTTGGATGGCTGGCGAACTCGTCGAATTGACTTGTGACTGAATGAATCTGGTACCCTAATGGTGGCTTTACGGCGACGCGTTTGGCTTGGCCTGAGTCTGACTTCAAAGCCTTTTCGTTTCATTATTAGGTCAAGGGAAATTAAGGTTCTTATCATTGACAAGTACCCCGGTTGACATACTTTACTTTGGTCTCCATAAGCCTGTAGAGGTCCCTACCTCCTCTTTATCAACTACACTAGGCTTCAATTACTCCTTTTTTTGGCTTCTTTACAACCACAACAAAGGTGTTTGCTGTCTTGAGGGGTATAGTGTATGTGCAAGTGGTGAGGTTCGTGGGTCGGTGAGAGCTCATTCGTCAGTTTTATTCATATTGACATTATTTTTTTATATTATAAATTGTTATAGATGCTATTCTCGAGTTAGAGGGAGTAACCGTAAGTTCACCCAAGTTTTGATGCAACTTTAGACCTTAGAGACAAAGGAAGGAAAGAGTGTTTCGGCTTATCACCTGAGCAGTGGGGTTTCCTCTTACCAGGGGTTGATACAAGGGGGTTGGCAGGGCCTTGACTCTCCTCAAAATTTTTATATAAATATAAATAAATAATATATATATATATATATATTAAGTCCATATAAAAATTTTAAAAAATTATGTTGAGACATATTAAAATTTTGAAACTATACTTAGCCCACTTCAATAAAATAAAATGGCCAAGGTCTCCTGCATTTATAGCCTCCTTGTACGGCCAGGTAATGTTGATTATATATATATATATATATATATATATATTTATATATATATGAACTTGAAAGGCCGATTCTTGCACATGATTTTTGGCCCAAGTGATTACTCACACCTTTTCTACATTGAAGTAGGGTTAAATGAGAATCATTATGTGGTTGTTTTTCTGCAAGAAAAAAAGGTAGTGGTACCCTTTTTTTTTTTTTTTCATTTATTGTGGTTATCGAGGAACCGTTCTTTGAACGTGCACATCCACTCGACCGTTGAGCCAATTCATCCCTGAACCAAAACGGAGTTACCGAAGCCATGAAACCTGTTCTATAGTCCGTGAAACCCTAGCTACTCCATTGGAAGCAAAGCAGGGTCTTTCACTCACGCCTGGTGAAACAAACACCCCGCAGCCGAAAGAGGTTCGTATGAAAGATTTACTTTGTGCGGCTGAACCCTAATCTGGGAAAACTTTTCCATGGAACTTTTCCCATTTCTAAATATGGTGACATGTGAGAAAGCCTGACTCCCTAGGCCCTAGGAGGCCCAGTTCCATAGAACTCGGGTGTCCCATAACAGCCGATCTGTACATTTTCATCCTAAGGTTCAAAGAAAAGAAGAACAAATCGTATACTTTTTTGCAGAAAGCACCAATGATAAAGGCTGTAATAGTTTTCTCTTGCTGAGAAGGGTCTGTTTGGCAACTTTTGTCACAGAGAAAGAGAGAGAGAGAGAGAGAGAGAGAGAGAGAGAGAGAGAAAAAGAGACAGAGGGAGGCCATTGTCAGCCATAATGATCGGAGTACTGGTGTGGGGTCTGCCACCATGGGAAGTCAGCTGGGGGAGGTGGACACCATTAAAAGCAGGCTTCAAATTATTAAGATGGCCAACTCAAGATCCATGAATGCGCCATCATATAACTCACTACGAATTCATGAACAACTCTCTCTACTTCCAATTAGCCTTCTCTCTCTCTCCCACGCACAGCCACAGACACACGGATATCTTGAAGCCTATCCCAACCTCCCCTAACATGCACATGCAAGACCTGAAATATGCACGAGTTGCAGCCATATTGATCACCTGAAGCTTGCTTCCATCGAAACCAACCCACCAACATAGAAATTAAACCTTTCATTCCCACAATCAAAGCGAATCCTCGTCATAATAACAATGGTAAGAAGAATGTATAAGAACAATATCGGTAAAAGGATGAAGAAGGATAAGCAGAATAAGAAGTGGGAACTTCAAAGAAATTGAGGAAAACAAAATTGTCATTCAGTTTTTTTTTCTCTTTTGTACTGGATAATGTGGCAGTACTACTGAAACGAGCATGTGTAATTACATATGCACATTTTGAAACAGGAATTGGATTTATGTACATATTGTCCAAAGAGAGCCACTAGGGTTCTTAAGATCTGGTTGAATATTATGCGGAACTCCAGCTTAGAACATGCTGAATAAGGAGAGCACCTTAATTTTGTGCCTCAAGCACTGGTTCTTTGCCTTCTACATATCAATCCCTAAGAACCATACAATTGCATCAAAGAGACTTTTGAAGCAACTGCAGTAAAAAAGGAAGAAAAAAAAAGATAAAGAGCAATGCTAATGAAGCTTAATTATGAACTGCTTTCACCAACTGCTCTAAGGACAGATGATAATCCATGAAACGGAACACAGGGGAATGCCTTCCAAGCCCTCCAATGTAGTCTTAGTATCTCCTTGGCCTTCTGCTTGGTCTTCAAATTGCATTCTGTCTGTAGCACCATACACAGCTTGAAAACAGCACCCATGTCGACCATTTCTTGGATCAGAGAAGAAGACGATGAATACTTGGAAACCAACAGCAGCACTCTCACTGCCTTCTCATTTGCGACATGAGAAACCCTAAAGATCTTCCTCGACACAACTGCAACACTGGCAGGGTGAGCGAGGAAGGCTTCCCTGCCCTCCGCTCTACCACACAGCAATTCGAGCACTCCCAACATGATCTCGCACTTCCTTCTCTCATTATTCTCAGCCAGGAATTCCACGACAACAGGCACAACGCCTGCTTCTACTGCCTTTATCCTGTTCTTTCCCCATGGGCAGACCTCCATGAGTATCGAAAGTGCGGCCATCGTCGCCTGGTTCGAGTTCTGGTCCTTCAAGATTTCCACGATTCCGTCGAACAGCTCCGTTTGTAGAGACATCAAGTAGTTCTGTTGAACGGATTTGCAGACGGATCTCAAGACAGTGGCAGCGTGTACTCTAGCATTATAACTCCCTCTCTGTAATACCCATGACAAGCACGTTATGAGGTCCATACCGGCAAGACGAGTGGCTGTCTCTGGTGACAGATGAAGGAGAGAAAGAGTGCTCAATGCTTCTTCCCCAATGATTTCACTCTGATCAAACTGGCTGGCGACGTCTTGAGCGTAATTCTCCGCTACAAGAGAAGCCATCACCGGAGCCAAACCTGCTTCCTCCATCAACCTCTTATTGGATTCATTCTCTTTCAGTAGAGACCTGATCTTCCTAAGAGCCTTCAATTGATCGGAAACTGGGGATTTGGCCCCGTCTATGAGCTTCCGGACGTTCTCGCCGTCGATGGTGGGGGTCGTCTCCAGCAGGCCCTCGGCTTGGCCGGCCAAGGGGTTGTCGCCAAGCCATGACTGGATCAGACGGAGGAGGGTGGAGTTGGGTGTCAGTGAATGGTCCGTTAGCACTTGCTTTGTAACAGGACAAGTCTTCTTCTTGTAAGCGAGGAGCCATTTGTGAATGCTCTCCCTGTCGTATGTGATGCCGGTGCAGACTGTAACAGGGTCCATCATGATCTGCAGAGAGATCGGACAGATGAAGAATGGAGGAATTTCAGGAACACCATCCATTGCAGACGGTAAGCCCTGGTTTCTGAATAACGCTTAGAGGGAAAGAGATAGAGAAAAGAGAGGGAGCGGAAAGGTTGAAGGTGGTGGTGGCGGTGGAAATTGAAGATGGTGGTGGAAGTTAGGAGGGGAGGTATTAAATTCTGGGGACTCCCTGGGGATCACAGCCGACTCGTGAGCGTTATGGATGGGAAGAAGCAGGAGGAGCTAATGTTATAAAAAGGAGAGGAAGCCCTCCGTCTCTCTCTCTCTCTCTTGCACACGGACAAAGGCGTTTACCAGAGCTTCGGTTTTGACCTTTGCACGTCACCAACTTCTCAACTTGGCGATAGCTCAGGTTATGGCTCTTGAGCTTCAATGGCGTCAGCTTGGCTCAAGTCAGCAACTCTGCTTCGATTCCGGTTGATGTGATGGATCCCAGATTCAGTTATGTTGACGAAGACAAAGGACCATATGGTTTCGATGTTAGCTCTAATTTATGATACATTTAAGACACTCTAATCTTAGTCATTTGTATATTCTTATTAGCACACACTAGTATCAAGATTTTTTGTTTTTTATTTATAGAGAATATTACAAAAGTGTCAAACATTTACATATACAACAAATAAGTTTTTTATTTTGAAAAAGAATTTCAAAGGAGCTGCCTACCATTTTGACAAAAAAACCGATACAAACACTCATTTTGAAGCCAAGAATAATCTTTCACCAGTGTAAAGAAAGAGTGGTTGTCATTTTAAGTTAAAAACTACTTTTTGTATATCAGAAGACAATAATTCCTTGATAATTTATCTTCAAAAGTTGAACAGTTGAGTGGTAATTGAAAAATAAAACAGCCAAAATAACTATATGTTAACTAAGTACATCCTATTAACTGCTCACATTTATAAACATACCCATTTCAAATCAGAGAATGAAAAATACACACCAAATATTTAAATAACCATTTTAATCTTAAATTTCTGACAACCTTTTTAAGCAACAAAAAAACAAATCTAAAACTAGAAAGAAATCGCGTGGCCTTGTGCCCATATACTGAAAACCTTGCCATAAACATCTCTGTCATTCACTGCAAAATTTTAATCTTCTCATCTAATTCCATTAAATGAGCAATAATATTTCTGCGAGTTCTTTATTGCTTTCTTACCACAGATTTGGCTCCACGCATACCAAAAAAGTTTCCCGTTCTTTTTTGGTAAACAATAAAAGTTTGCACGTTTAAGATATTTTTCCCATGTTGGTAAACGTTGGAAGTGAACCAGCACTGCTCGAACCGGGCCTAGTCAACGGTCTGGTCAAACTTTCAGCCAAGAAGCCGAGCCAAGGCTGGAGCCGCGCCTTCTCGAAGTCAAACCTGACGGGTTTCCCATGTTGATTCTGCTTTTAGCTTAAAAAGTTATTCAAATTGCATAATTGGTCAACGCCACCGGCCTCAAGTTTTGGGGTCGAAAAGAAAGTCAGCTCAGCCCACAGGCCATATTAGTGGCTGACGTGGCCCATCCCAGGTTAACCAAATCATCTAGTGCCACGTGGGGCTCAATATGGTAATTGCAAAATTTTATTTTCAAAATTAATTTTGTTTTTTTATATGGACTTTTTAAAGTAATGTATTCTGATTATTAAATATAGTTTTGCAAGTGAAAAAATTTCAGTGTGGGTTTTTGGTTATTCGGACACTCAATATAAATCTGCAATTAGAAAAATCATAGAGTGTGACACTCGATGTCAACAGTATTATCTCAAGAATAAGCTTTCCCTTCGCCACTCGAAGGGGATATACTTTGTGGGTACCCATAGTTTTGAATATACTTGACCTTTCATTCCTGTTATCATGTCGGATGTCATCAAAGCACATGAGCTTGTTGCTTGGTCTTGGGGGAAGATGATCGGTTAAATATCTCTTCTGTTGAGAAATTTAATAACTAAGTTATCAAGTCGAACTTCCAAAAGCTACTTTCAAAAGGTTGTTTAAGAGAAAATCTTGGACTTTAAAATTGATCACATTCATGGCTGAGGTGATGAGAAAGATTTCATGCTAAAGGCTTTGATTATGTGGTCTATGGCGGCGCCACCGGCGTCAGCCCGGCCTGCCTGATGCCCAGTCTTAATCTAGTTGGACGACATGTCTTTATCTCTGATTCTAACCTTAGTTTTTAGACACCAGTCCAATTTGGATATGGCGATTAGATTGTAAAACATAATTATTCAATGTTCAATACTGATTCATGTTTAAATAATGGAATTCCTTATTAAAATTAGCACCATGAATTCAGATTTGTTATAAGATCCTTCTTGTTTCAATGACGGTTGAATTTGACAACTTCGAATTTAATTCTATTATTTTTTCACCGGAATCCAAGCCTGAATTAGGCAATATCAGACTAGGCATTGTCCGATTTCGGATCCAATGCCTTGACATTCCTGTTACAATTGATTAGATTCGGATCCGGTAGAATACCCGACTTGGAGCAGAGCTGACCGGATACCTGGATCTCTCTGGAGGATCAAAGTAAACGTGGATCCGACCCGATAGCCAACGGCGGCAACCGGCACGGCCTCGATCCTCCGCCCCTCCTTCCCCTCTTTGCCGGCGCTGGGATTCCCGGGTAATCGAGTTCCTTGCCGGCATGAATGCGAGGGAGAGAGGCCGGCCCCCGCCATTCCTGCCTCCCCTCAAGCCCCTCCGCGTTCCCCGCCACAAGATACATCAGGTAACGGGTGTCGATTCCGGCGAGTTCCCGCGGCTCCTGTGGGCCATCCGCAATTCCTGTGTGGTAGGCCTGGACGCGGAGTGGAAGCCCGTCACCTCCCGCAACTCATTCCCCATTGTCTCGCTCCTCCAGATCGCCTGCTTACTGGTTTGCAACGCCGGCGAAGGTGAGACCGGTGGCCCCGTCGTCCAGAACGGCACAGTCTTCCTTGTCGACCTTCGCGCTCTGCCCCTCCCGACCATCGTCGGGGCACTAAGGGAATTGTTCAGCTCGCCTAATATTCTGAAGCTAGGATTTAGGTTCAAGCAGGATCTAGCCTATCTTTCTTCTACGTTCTCCTCTCAGGGATGCGAGTCCGCTTTCGAGAAGGTGATATCGAGCCCTTTTTCTTTGCTTTCCCAAATTTCCTGTTGGTGTATGTGAATTGAAAATGACTTTTGGTATTCTTCTATGGAAAACACTAATTCAGGGATTAGATTTGGGTCTTGGAGGTTCACATTTCGGGGCGATTTCCATGGTGCATAAATGGCTTACTATTTTTTACGCTCGCGAGTCGCGATGGATTTGAGATGCGCCGCTTTTCATTCTTTCCTTT
The DNA here is from genome assembly GCF_008831285.2 of Nymphaea colorata. Taxonomy (NCBI): domain Eukaryota; kingdom Viridiplantae; phylum Streptophyta; class Magnoliopsida; order Nymphaeales; family Nymphaeaceae; genus Nymphaea; species Nymphaea colorata. Next base: position 21,825,093 of record NC_045146.1, read on the forward strand.
ATTCTTTTTCTTCTCTGGCGGGTTCTCCTTATTGGTTCAATCGCTTTAGGTACATTCATATGATTAACCGTATTTAGCATTAGTCATTCTTTGACCTTCCTATGAAATAACAGAAGTAAGAAGCTATAAATGGCCTGAACCCGATTAATGAATGCTGCATAATATTTAAGGTAACTCCATATGGTAGCTTTGTTATTTTAGACATTGCACGCGTGTAATGAACTGGACTCCGCTGGAGAAAAATTTGTAGGTAATGTAGTTTAAAATTCTCTACACTTCTGGTCTAGGTCTGAATGGTTGTTTGTGGCTAGAAGTTCTCGAAGAACTTTCCAATTGCCCCTAGCTGTTCGGTTCTTCATTTAGATGAGGTCCAAATAAAATCGAGTTCTCTGACTCTAGATATTGGAATAAAAATGCCTCAATTTAGAATACAGATGGGGTTGTAGTTGCTTCTTGCCTTCTTGGTCATTTTTTAACCCTTCACGTAGATGGTCGAAACTCAAGCAGAAGAGTGCGTAATCGTTGGTTTCAAGTTTCAACTCTTTATGTAGTATATAAGCAATTGGTTGTTGTTGAAATAGAAGACGATTTTATTGATTATATTAGCATCATCCAAATTGTGACTGGACAATCCTCATATTTTTTTTGATGAAGTATTTCTTAATGTTTAAGACAAACAAGAGTTGATCCTCTGGTAGATTATCCTCCCGATGTTCTTGTGATTTAAGGAAACTATAGTGGAAAAAGGAAAAACTTTCATGGACGTTAATGTCTAAGACCTAGAATTTGTTGGATGTATTTTCTTCCTTTTCTTATTATTTTTTAAATTGCTGGACCAGATTACCCGCTCTTCTCACTTAAAAGCTCTTCTCACCATAAAGATGGATTTTGAAGAATTTCAAATGTAGCATATTATAAGATTTCTGTCATGCATAGTGCTTTGAAACTTCATAATTCTCAAATCTTCAGTTTTGGAATCCTGAAAAAAAAAAAAGTCCTTTAGTAAATTTTCATCATGCACCTTTTTCAATGAGGAATCAGTTACGGGCATGTAGGATACTGTACCTTCCAGGACCAGCTGCACGTCATCATTTTGAGAAGTTTGACTTTCAAAACTGTTTTTCCTTACAGTTTTGTCCTTGTCACCGTTATCTGGAACCCATTTTTCAGTTTTCTTTTCTTTAACCGCCACAGGTTGAGCCTTATTTAGATATTGCAAGCATTTACAATCTTTTGCACAATAAGCATCACGGAAGAAGGACAACACCAAAGCAGAGCAAAAGCTTAGCAAGAATTTCTGAAGAAGTGCTTGGAGTCCATCTTTCCAAGGTTTGCTCTAAATCTCCTTGTCATTTTTGTTTTGATTCTTCAGTCAATATGAATTGCTCTCTTTTAACTTGTCTTGGCCTTGAATTAAGTGCTTCACTTTATTATGTGGGAAAGAGTATGGTGCATGTTAGCTTGGTGGATGTTTCCTGAACTTTTGCTTGCTTGGCGTTCATTTACTAGCTTCTTAACAAACACCTGCAAAGAAAGAAATTGCTTACTGTACCCCTGCATTTCCCTTGTTGCCCTTTGTCTACTTGTATGAAATGACAAGAGTGGGAGCCTTCTAATGTTTTATCACTTTATGTCAATATCTATTTTGTGCTTTAATAGTTGGCCGACATTCAGCATATGCTACATTCATGAATATGTAATTAAGCAATAATCTTTCGTTCGCATCTGAAAGTGTTTGCCATTTATGTTTCACATGTGTTAGGAGTAGAAACCTCTGATTTAAATGTTAAGAAGCCAATGTTATCAAGAGTTGGACTTGCTTTTTTTTTTCTGTTTACTGCAACTTGTGCATACGTACACATGTTTGTGTATTTTCAATATTATATATTCAGTTTGAGTTGAATATTCTTGTTAGATTATTTATTTTTAATAATTTCAGGAGCTCCAATGCAGTGATTGGTCACATCGCCCTCTTGATGAAGATCAGATTCTGTATGCTGCAGCAGATGTGCACTGCTTGCTTGAAATATTTATCATCTTTCAGTCCAGGTTCCTAAAAGGAGGTATTCATTTGGAAGTCATGCTATACATTATCTTCATATTTCATAGTGTGGTTGTGGCTGTTCTAGCTTTGTAGCTATCAGCTACTAAAGCTAACTGAAGCAATAACATGCATGGTTATTTTTTAATTTTTAATTTTAAAAGATAAAGGAGTGTCATCTTTGGTGACTTTTAACTACCAATACTTTTTTGTTAGGTTTTTGTATATGCCATAGCTTCATTCTCTGTGTCCTTAATGATGCACTAGCCAGTATAGCATCTTGCAACTTGCAGGGAAGAAAACACATTAGGAGTGTATGCACTTGATCATCTGGAGATTCTCTGGGGTTCATATTGAGTGAAATTATATTTTTAGTTATTTTGGAGTGCTGCCCATCGTTTCTGGAAACTTTTATCTTGGGAGCTCGTTTCTGGCGATTTTCTTTCAAAAGGTGGAAACTGAGCCTCCAAAAGTTGATGTCTTTATCATGCAAAAACACAATTTCTAAGGCACATTTTTAAATGATGGAATTTTAGTGTATGATTTCATATGTTCTGCCTAATTATGCAAGATGCTGACTGAAAAGAAAATAGGAGGAAAGAGCAAATTTTGTGACCCTGCCACTGATTATTCTGTATTTTGTTGTGTTATTTCTTTTCTGTTAGTCTCATTTGTTTAAGTCTAAGCATCTCACCGTAGTGCTCCATTTCCATTGTTGCTGGGTCACAGTTACAGATACATGTGTAAGCAACGAAATCGCACTAACGAGGAAGAATAATGGGATTTTATCACGAACCCCGGTTCTCATGGAAGGGGGAGTCCGTATTCTAGCCATGAAGATTCTGACTCCTTCTGGAACCGTTATGATGGGATAGGAATTTTGATCACCATATTCAGAATTCTTGAATCTCATGTTTGGATTTTTGGTTCTCCTAAGAATCCTGATCCTAAGATGGAAGATTTCAAGACTGACATCTCATTCCCTTAGGAATCTCAACTCTTATGTTCACAGTTCATGATTTCTACCAGAACCTCTTCTTTTTCAAAGTTCTGGTATGCCTGCTTATATGGTTTCCATCCAAGTCACAGGAGTTCTTCAATAAGGTCCTTGTACTCGTGTCATCGTACTGACACAGCAATGTGGATACTTGGACACGCCTAGACACTTTCTGGATCGAAACTGATCCAAACTACTTATATTTACATGATTTAGCTTGTTTTTCATCTTAGTTTTCATTCTGTTTTGTGAGTTCTTGATTATTAGCATCAACTGTTTATTTATATCACTTGTTCATTTAATTGTTGCTTTCATTATGGATTTTTTATGGTATTTTGTATATATACATATATATACCCTGCCATACCCATACCCAGATTTTCTGAAGTTGCTGTGCCTGTACCCTCATCTCTATACCTGAACCTATACCCGCACCCATGGGACTTAGATTCCATGTTACTTCCAAGTTGATGCTTCATAGTCAAATTGCTTCCGACTCGCTTGTTGATTTCCAGTTCTAAAATTTCAACGGAGTCGTTTCTCAAGTAGTTTTACACTCCATGGATGGGAAGTATGAGGCTGTTCCAGTGATTTTGACTGGCTACCATTAAATGATCTAGTTTTGGTTTATGTTCATTCCTAAAGATACCTTTCCTTCTACAATTTCTTTTTCCTTAGGTATTCTCTTTGCATTTCCACGATGCTGAAATCTTTCTAGGTTTGTCTGCTGTTCTTTGTCTTCACTTTGTCATTATTTTTTGGTTTTTGATTTTTTGTACCATTGTACTGTTCTTTCGGTTCAGTTGAACCTTGTATTATCTTTATATGGTTGAGATACAATTATAATCTTGTAAAGTAGATCGATCTTGCCATGTATGGTTTTGGGAAGTTTATTTACTAACATTGGCAAGATTAAGTGGGCGATATTACCTTCTCATACTTTGATAATGTGACAGGAAACTTGCGGCTTGACTTCACCAACCTACAATCTATGATTGCTGTTGGATTGAATGTTATTTTTATAAAAGAAGATTCTAATCAAAATCTTATCACACATAAGCTTTTACCAGCAGCAGATATTGTGAAATTGACGATCTCTAGATTTCTTCCAAGAATAAATGATGTATCTGTACTATCCACCCCTTCTGCACAAGGCCATTCCTTTGAAAGTTCAGTCTTAAGAATTTCAAATATCTATGGGGAGAAAATCCATTTGAAAGAATCTGATAGAAAACCTAAGACTGCTGGTCGAAGAGGCAGGAGGAGGCAAACCTTAAGAGCCCCAAAGTTTGATCACGAACTGTTAGAGGACAACAGTGATGGGCAAGGCCCTGCTCCATGGGATTCATCAGCTGATGGATGTCCTAAATTTCTCTGTGATGTAATGGTAAGGAGCTTGAGCATTTTCTGTTCTCATCCTTGAAATAGGTACCATATGTCTTGTAAAATTGAGTGACCATCGATCTGTTGTTACACTTTAAGTTGAGCAGTAGCTTTCTTGAGTTGTAAGTCTGAAATTATTAATTGATAGGTTGATACATAAGTTTGGAATCCAATGCTTGTGTTGGTCGTAAGTGTTTGATAGGAGCAATCAAAGCCTAATTCTTGTTCTTATGTGTACCTTCTGGTCTGACCTTTCTCTTTATGAGCATCAACTCCATTTTATGTTCTTCAACTGGCTTATCTAATGTTTGCCGTAGAAAGATCCCTTCTATTGCCTAATCTCGAGTTCACATATGACCTGATAATGACTTTTCTGTTACTCTAGCATTCATCAGATGCTTGATTTGATCTAATTGTGTCTTTCTTGTTGCAGATAGAAGGCTTAGCTAAACAGCTTCGCTGTGTGGGAATAGATGCTGCAACTCCACGATCAAAGAAACCTGAAGCCAGGTTTTGGACATTGTGATATATACATAAAATTAGTTTGAGTGGAGTTTCTATTTTTGAAATATATAACATGATTTTCCTGTTATTGACCTTTTCCTTATCTTTTAGGCAGTTGATAGAGCAGGCAGTAAAAGAGAACAGGGTGCTCTTGACTCGGGATAGAAAGTTGTTGAACCACCAATATTTGTCTAGAAATCATATATACAGAGTGAAAAATCTTGTTAAGGAGGACCAACTGATTGAGGTATTTATAGAAAGAAGATTCTAAAACTCAGTATTTCTTCTCTTGTTTTCGACAAGGAAGCTGTTATGAGACCCTGAGAAACATTGCCTTCCTTTGTTGTCGTAATCTGAATGACATGGTTACCTGGTGATAGAGGAGCTATGGTGGTCCTGCATCCCATCTGATTGTTAACCCTGGTAGCATAGCGATGCTTACTGGAGATATATTGTGGAAGCTTGTTAAAGGAAGCTGATCCTACCTTGATGCATTGGAAGTAGATAATTCTTTATATAATTTCTGCAGATAAGACCGCGCAAATTGTTTCATGTCAATAAGGTTTGATAAAATATTGTTACATCTAGTCGTCTATTTGTGCAATTGAGTCTCAGAAAGGTAGTTTGTAATGCATAGCTTGTTTGACATTGTAATTTCTTTCATGGTTCAGATTGGTTTTGTCTTTCTTTTCCTTTTCTTCTTTTAAACAGTGTAGACAAGTATCCTCCTAGGTTTAGATGTAAACTTCAATCTTTGCCTGGATTTGGAACACAGATAGGGTTCTTTACCCGAGTGTCTGGTTCCATCTTGGTCAACATTTGGTTCACAAAGTTCTGGTGCTTTTTTTTTAGCTGAACTTTTGCTGGAACCTGTTGAATCATTCAGGTTCTTATCACCCGTTATTGTCTCTGTATAGGTAATTGAGACATTCCAATTGAAAATTTGTGAGGAACAGTTGATGTCAAGATGTATCAAATGCAATGGGAGGTTCATTCAGAAGCCACTAACAACTGAAGAAGCTATTGCAGCTGCAAGGGGCATGCAAGTAATTCCTGAGTGCTTGTACAACAGAAATTTTGAATTTTGGCAGTGTGAAAGTTGCGGTCAGCTCTACTGGGAGGTGAGAACTTTTCTATTGGTTTCAGCCCATCAGGAAACTTATTCCTGAGGCTCAAGAGACTGGTAGAAAAATTAAAGCTCAAGACAAAATACTGATAAAAGAATGTTAACAACTGACACTCAATATGAACAATCCTTATGCTTACTGCCTACTGGTGGGTAGGTGGTGCTGCTGGTGCACAAGTCCTAGGTTGTGCATTATCCTTTAATTGAACTGTTGGTTTTGTGTCTTTTTATTGCCATGTTTCTTATTAAGGGCTGCGTCTGATTTTGTTTGATTTTTTCTCGACTCTAGCTGAAGTATTGTTCTGCAGGGGACCCAGTACCACAATGCCGTGCAGAAGTTCATGAATGTTTGCAAACTACAGAAATGATGTGATTTCACGTGGATTCATCTTTTTCCCCAAGCGGAGGCCTTCTCTATTTAGACTTTTTTGCACCTAGGGCATGACAAAATGGTGATGGCGTACATGCTTATTCTGGCCATACTGGTGCTTCAGAAAAAATCAATGCAGACAAAGTTTAATTGTGACTAGTGATAAAGTTAATTGTGGCTAGTGGTTGAGGGCGTCTGTTGTATGTAAATAAATAGTAAGCAATTCAGTTCATTGAACAAAAGAACACGTATTCTTTTGGTTGGTTTAGATTCTATTTGGCGAGACTGTTGATACAATGTAACTTTCAGTTTCAACTTTCAACTCTCCCTCAAAAAATGGATTAGACATGGAGACATACATTTCAAGCTTGGAAACAATATCGGATGCCGAAAGTACATTCAATGAAGAGGCCTTGCTACAGCTGCATCTCTGAAGCAGGTAAAAACTTTCCTTTTCTTGTTGTCATGTTGTATACGGGATATGTCAATTGAAAATAAGTTGGAAAGAGGATTGATGTGGATGGTAGTAACGTCTGTGCAAGTCGGTGATCTTTTAGCAAAGCGCAAAAGCACAAAACAGTAGATTCTAATAGTCCACATGGGCGGGACACAATTATACATGGGGAAGTAGTGTAGGCCCAGACAAGTACGTGAAATGTAACTATTTTTTCTCTTCTCGATTTGGAAACTGTCGACCTGCCTCATGAAGCCGTCTACTTGTGAAGTTTTCTCCACCAACCCACCGTCCAAGATTTGAAAAGTGTCTCCAGAGGGGTTCTGGGTCTATAGTAGCCCTTCTTGTTTTGTATTGTAACCACTTCTTATGCTTAGACAGCAAGGAAAGTAGCCTTCATGAGGGTTGGTATAGTGGGGCAGGCCTTGGCTGTCATGTTGACATTCAGGGTGCAGTTATCATTGAGCCTCATGCGTCGCACAATCTAAAGCTGTGGCACATGGTGCGGGTTCTGAGGACACGGGTGAACAATGCAACTTTCATGAGAAATGCAGTTTATGGGTGAACAGTGTATGGAGTACATTTCCAGACACTTTGTCAGGTTTCTCAAGACACTCCTAAAACTGTTTTGACAGCCCCAGATACAATTTACTTCAAGATGGCAATCAAACACGAGGTGGCATAACTCGCTTGTCGACCTATCCTTCTCATTTTCTTCCTCCACAGACGGTGTATGCTTATCAATCTCCTCGAAGAACCATCTTCTGTGGCATGCCCGTCGTCAATGCCCATTGCCCTCAGTGAAGGCACCGTCTTCTTACCCTCCTCCTCGCTACGTCCTTCCATCAATTGCTGCTTTTGATCTTCAGCACTACCAAAAGGAACAGAGAGCAATTTTCGAACGGATGAGAAGGGAAACTGGAATACGAGGGAGAGGGTTGAACTACGAATGTCAAGGGAAGAGCTGCTGAGGTGTTGAGCAAGCAAACAAGAAAAGGGCAAAAACTAGAGGAGACTAATGAAGAGGGCAGAGATGGGATGGGAGGTCACTTGGGTTGTTGGAAGAGGAACTGCGGTGGGAGGCCTGGACGGAACAGAAAGGGGTGATGGAGATCATGGAGAAGCCATGTGGGCACTATTCCTTCCACCTGTGTTGCACTTCCACCACTTCCCTCCCTTGTCCTGCTCCACTCATCCTTTCGTTGCTAATCAAACGATAAATTATGGAGTTAATTCAAAATGATCAAACAGCAAATTGTCATTTATTCAACATAAAATGGTCCTGAATAATACCCGCTTTAGATATTATCAGATTTCTTCACTTTGAACAACTAATACAAGACAACCAAACATGCTTAATGATATACTGGCCGGAGCAATATTATGATGAGTGGCATAGTGAGCAACAAGGAACACTTCAGGGATCATATACTCACAAACAAGTGAATATTTATACACGTATATATTTAAGTTATCAGTAAATAAGTCAACTACCTAAATGTTAAAAGTCGAATAATTTATTTGTTTTATTACATAAAAAGTTACACTTAAATCAAGTGACCGGAATCACTAGGAGTGATTGTAGAACCTGGTTGGTTAGTAGCTGACGCAGCCAATAAGATTCTCGGCTTAAACTCTCCAGTGGAATTATGAATAAGAAAAGTAAAAGAAGAAATTGAAAAAGTAACTGAAAGAGGTTCAATTGAAGGAAATGAGAAAATAACCCCATTTTTTGTTAATAAAGATAAAGGGTCTAGCATCCATGCAGCCTTTCTCGGGAAGAAACGGAAAAGAAAAGGATAAAAGACACAATGCTGACATGACAGGCCAAAGTGTCCAATATGTCTGAATGCAAATAGAAGAATAGTGGATTAATGGATCGAAATCCAGTTACACAAATTTGGATCTTACTCGTTAGATTCATATAATTTGGATCCAAATGAAAAACAACAAAAAAGTGATCCAACTTACGGAGGAAGTTTGCAGCTCTGGCCAACACAGTGATGCTCAATGGGCACTGTGGCCGCCGTTTGTCACCCTAGAAGATCTAGAAGTACTTTGGCTTTTCCTATTATTTTTTCCCTTTTAAAACCTGTCGGCTGTCGTTGCTGTTGCTGTATCCCGAAATCTCGTTCCGAAAGGGAGTTGGGATCTGCTCTGAGTCAGTACCCCATTGGTTTCACGGCCTTGATTCCGGCCAAAAAAAACACAACCAGTTGATCATCAGATGTAGGACGCCGTTCAAGTCGATGGCACAAATCAAGGGACAAGAAGATCTTCACGGTGAATCTCTCCACCACATCTCATCCAAACCCAAGAAAGACCAAAACGCAAGTGAAAGGAAAGAAACAAGCACAAAATGAAATTTCCATTTCCCTCGTGGGATCGCGAAAACGACGTTCTGCGCGTGATCCAAACGTCCTCGACGGACGGAAGCGATGAGGGTGGTGGTGGCGCTGACGTGACGGCGGCTGCGACCTCCCCGAAGGGCGGCGTGCCTCCGGCCCCAGGGGAAGGAAACCGACAAAACAGCCGGCGCGGAACGGTGGGTGGCCGTGATCAAGGCCATGTGAGGGCAGTGGCAGACGCACTCTGCCGCGGGCCCCGCTCGATGGGATTCCTTCCTTGTCCGCGAAGCATGAAGGCCCCTCCTGGGTCCCACTTCCACCATATGCGAGTACACGTGTGCCGCAAATGGGGGGCTTTCTGCTCTGTGGGGCCCGCTTCCACCCACACCCACCGACCCATGACGCATCGTTTCATAAGATTCATTCTCCCCGCCTCTCCTTCTTCTTCTTCGTTCGTTTTCTCACACTTTCTTTCTTTCTGTGGTATATTTATTATTGTGGGTATATGTTTTCATGGGCCTATCTTGAAACAACAAAATCCAATATATATGTTTATATAAAAGCAATGTATACCCGATTGTCAGTTTGATTTTCGTGAATGTTATGTGCTAAGATTGAATGAGCGTAAGCCGCTGAAGGTACATTATCACTACCACATACTCGAATGCATGCAGTCTTAAATTCGGATAATGGAGAGATTCAGCTTCACTTGAGTGCTAGGTTTGGCTCCTGCTCATATGAAAAAGCAACGGCTAAACGTTTAAATTGAGGTGGGTTAACCAGAGCTACAAATTCAAGTCAAGGAGTCAGACATACGTAAAATTCTCCTTGAAGTGAAGTGAGAAGTGATCAGAGAGGACAGGGAAATGCTGAACATGCTTTACATGTATATATTGAGATTTGGACGACTGAGGGAGTGCATGTGTGGTTCCGCCACGGGTGAGAACCTGGACAACCAGCGTAAACTTTCTTCGGCAGGGTCTCTTGAGGAGGAGACTGATTCAAGCCAAATTAAGCTAAGCAGCTTTGTCTACAGCCCTGACAACGCCGACACAAGACACCAAAAACTACGGTATAATTGTCGCTGGTCCCACTGCAGAAGAAGATGCGATCCCATCTCTGATTGAGTTTTCTCCTGGTAGAAGTTAGAACTTCCCTCGATTTTCTCCAATCTTTCCTTGCCGATCAGATCCCATGAATGTAGCCAACATGCCATCAAGTTACCATGGACATGCTTCGGATTGTGTACAGTAATGCAGTATAAACGTGTTTTTCAAGTGTTTCTCAAACAATCAACCGCCCACGAGTACTGGGTAAAATTTATATGCAAACAAACAATACATATTTGATCAAAAGACTCGCTCGAACCACTGTCAAGTCACCTTACTAAATGGCTCCATGCCAAATAACCCTCACAACCGTGGCTTTCTACTCAGAAACTTGTTAAAGTCGAGTCCGACAAATTTCTTTGTTGAAAGTCCTGAAACTTAAATTTGAAAATAGCAGATTAAGTGTGTCGAAAATCTTGACTATATAATCAATAATTGGAGGCTAAAGTCTAACCTTCTTGCAAGATAAATGAAATTCATTTTCACCAGTAGTTCTAATGTGTATATGCGTGCGTGTGTGTGTGTTTATATATATATATATATATATATATATATATATATATATATATATATATATATATATATATAGAGAGAGAGAGAGAGAGAGAGAGAGAGAGAGAGAGGGAGAGAGAAAGAGGCCTTTTAAAACCACTGCAATATGGACAGCAAAGTTTTGCTTTATTCATTTATTATCCTTTTTGCAATCAAAAGCTTAATCCTAGTCCTTTTATTTTTTTCTGAACTATGCATTTCTCACGTGTCTTCATGCAGCTGCTGTTGGTTTTCACTGAGATGATGTTGGCAGGAAGCTTCCGATGCTTTTGACTAAATCTAACAGAGGAGCTCATCTCTTGCATGACAAAACCCCGCTTGAATGTCGTCTGTTTTGTCATTATCGAACATATTTTCCGCTGTTCTGGTTTTCACTGAATGATATGAGTGGGACCAAGGCTGCCCCTTGTGATCTTTATCTAAAAGAGAGAAGAATATTTCTAAGATATTAGGCTTACCAAGCAGTTGCAACCTTAGGTTCACGAGCTAAGTACATTGAGAGAGGCCAACTTCAAATTTGGTACTTCAACAATGGGAAATCCGTCCTACCATACCAGAATAATCTGCAATCATACAGTACACTAATGCAGTGAATTCTATCATATTCTGTTCTTTAAACACAAGTTAATCAATGGCTTTGCTGTTGTGGTTTAGGAAACAAGTCATAGATAAATTATAGTGCAGCAAAAAATTCTCTCCCCTCTCTCTATCTCTCTCCCCCTCTCTCTCTATCTATCTATCCATCTTTCCGCTTCTCTCTCACACACACCCAGACACAGATTTTTTTCCTTCAGAGATGATAAGTAACGAACAGTAGAACGCCAAAATCCTGCGTCCTACTTAAGTTCGTTCATTTTGGTGCATATGCAATTGACAACAACGAATCGATTTATTTGATTATCACTTGGTCCTACGGCCTCTCTTTACCGTAGGGGGCTTAGTTTTTCTACCTATCGCACGGAGTTTCACCTTTCAGACTAGAAACTAATATATAGTGACACCAATTGTCAATATACTCATGCTTGTCATTGAATTTGAATTGATACCAATATTTCACCCATGCTTCGGGTGTTATCTTAACATATACATTTGCATATTAGATTAATTTGATGTTGGAAATTAAAATAGATCTTTTGATTATCGTACTTTTTGTATGACATGCTCTCTTCAGGACTTTTTACCTCTCTAAAAACATGCATGTCATAAAGAATTGATGTTCCTAGCCAAATCAAGGTTACCATAAACGAATCCAGGATTGTTACTAAGCAACGGCAGACAAGGAAAGAAGAAAAAGAGTTTTTTCTTCTTTCTTCTTCTTCCTCCTCCTCCTCCTCTTCAATGTGCTAATTTTATATGTGGACATGGGTCCCCTAAAGATTTTCCCTTCCCACAAGTCTATTTATCTATTTACCCATGACTCTGTCTATTCTTACCTTCCTCTATTGATCCACAGTCACCAACTCCTGTCTACACGCATGGTCTTTATTGCAAAGACTTATTCTTTATATTTATTCATTTTTCCCAAGATCTTTGCTATAATATATTTATATTCCTTCACGTCATTTGTCATATCTTAGGAAATCGATCAAGAAGAGATGGAAAAATCTTGTTCTTGATATGGTAGTCTCCTAAACTAAGATCAGCTACTAGATCCAAAATAGGAAGCAGAAACTGCCGCTGTATTTGACTAGAAGTCCACTATCAAGATAGAGACTAGAGAACAGTAGAGACAAAAGGGCAGTAAAATTAAGGAGAGTACGTACAAGCTACCCTAGTCCATAATGCCCTCTCTAGAGATTTGGCTTAATATTGTTCTCATATATAGAGTGCTTAAAATAGGCTCGCCTTGTGAGGCAAATAACTATATTATACGAAAAAGGTTGCTACCTGGTTCTCTTGCATCCGTTCTACTTGTGGTCGGTTCCTTGTTTCTGAGGATATTAATCTTTCCTTCCGAAGCATTTCTTGTCCTAAGGGTTTCCACAAGATACTTTCTCCAACGAGAGTGCTCTCCATGGTTGCTGGTATTCTTTTTCCATAGTTGCTGGTTCCATGGTTGCTGGTGTTCTTTTTCCATGTTACTCAGTATTATGAACATGAAATCCTAAGACCTAAGATCTAACTGCTACCACCACCTTGTAACTTTTCCAGTTTGTTTATTTTATGGCTTTAATGTGTTGGGCAGAGGGAGGGGAATGCGTGCTAGATATGGAATTTTTTTGCTTTTAATTTGCAGCCTTTTAGTCTTCGTACTTTTTACAGTATTTTTGTATTTGGAGTCAACAATATAATGGCTCTTTCCTCCACGAGGAAGGAAAGAAGAAACGAAAGCTGAAAATTAGAATACGGCTCTTTCACAAAATTATTTTGGCTTGTGCTTTTCTTCTGCTAGTCCCTATTCAAGCTTTCAATTTTGGCCATCGAAATGGAACCAAGTATGGAGACTTCTAATCTGAATCTGAACCGCACTACAATATGTTAAAAACAAACTTTCAAATGTATGCACATTAGATACAGGATGTCTATCTAACAATTTCAAATGTGAGTGCATTAAATAAACAAGTGATTATCAAGTGGATTTTGAAACAGTAACATGTGAACCATCTACAATAACGACAGTAGAGTTTATATAAAACTCGGCAAGTTTGAGCATAGCCAGTGAAGACATCGAAGGTGGTGCCCCCCAAGAATTTTGGTGGAAAGATAGTGGGAGAATAAGACTGCGGTAGCCGGAATTTGATCACGACGTCCGGCGGCGAAGGGTAGTTCGACGGACGTCTCAAGATTCAAAGAATGGATGTGGTGGTCAAACGTCGGGGAATAGGATATGTCCTCCAAGTGGGGCCCGCATGTGCACTGTGGTTGTCTGCCAGCAGAATTTGTCGCCATCCGGCCCCTCGCTGGGCCCTACCATCTCGATTTCTATCCCCTCAATAATGGTCAAAAACCACGTAGTGGGTTACCTTGAAGACGAAGAGCCACCGCAGGAATGGAGGAAAGGATGAGGGAGTGAGGTGGAGATTCTTCACGGCTTTCACATTCCTCCTCTCGTGTGCAGCGTTGGACATGGAAGCTGAATAAACTCAAACTCTAGAGGACAAAAAAAGCCAGAAAATAAAATAAACAAGCATAAATGAAACAGTAAACAATTGAAACAGACAGAAAACAATATGATTGTGTCTGTGTGCGAAAGAGAAAGAGAGAGATCAAAGTATGACTGTATGGTACGTGTATGAACACACTATACAAGCACGTACTCTCCCTCTCTCTCTCTCTCTCTCTCTATCAGAATAGGCCGACCGAGACTTGAAAACAGCCACCACCAGAACCGACTTACTCCTTATAGCCCCCCCCCCTCTCCTGCCTCGCTCCTTCTGTTTTCTCCCCCCTCACCCTCTCTCTCCTGCTTGCTTGGTTTTCCTTCGCCACCAAGTTTTAGCTGCTCAGTTCTTTTTCTCCTCTCTTCCTCGTGCTTGTTGACGATGATGAATATGGTGCCCTGGCCACAGGTAATCACGCAGGCTTCCCCACCTCTCTCTCTCTCTCTCTCTCTCTCTCTTTCTCCCAGTTCCATTTTTTGCTGATGCAAATCTCACTCTGTGTGTGTGTGTGTGTCTGTAAATCCTACATGACTTTTTGAGGGAGGGATTTATCCCGTGAGAATTGCTTCAAAATCAGCGAAAGAGAGAGAGAGAGGGAGAGAGAGCTGTTCTTGCTCCTAAAAGCAGACCAGAATGTTTCGTCAGCTTCTCTTTCTATCGTTTCCTTTTTCTAATTTTTTTCTGTCTTGCCTTCTGTGTATTTTGAGATGATGTGAAATTAATTAGTCATAAAAAAATTCATGCAGGAAGTCGGAGCTAAGCCCCTGGAGGAGATGGTGTCGCCTTCGTCATGCTCATCAAGATCAATGCCAGAGAGAAAGGCGAAGCCCCAGAGGGAGCAAGCCTTGAACTGCCCAAGGTGCAGCTCCACCAACACCAAATTCTGCTACTACAACAACTACAGCCTCTCCCAGCCCCGCTACTTCTGCAAGACCTGCAGAAGGTACTGGACGGAAGGTGGTTCTCTGCGGAACGTGCCCGTTGGCGGCGGATCCAGAAAGAACAAGAGATCAATTACCAAGAAGCTCCCCGATATCCATTCACCCATTATTTCCGACCCCTTCTCGCACACCAATGTTGATGACGGCAAGGAGGTCAACTTGGCATTCCCCATTCCACGGGACTGCCACTCTCACCCCACCAAGGCACTGCCTTCTTCTGAACTTCTTGATTATGGAAACCCAGCTTCTTCTTCTTCCTCCTCCTCTGCTCTCTCAGCTTTGGATTTGATGAAAAGTGAGCTTCCTCCTAGAAGTTTAGGGTCTTTAACGTCAATCCAAGATGCCAACTTCTATGGCCTTCCCGGTTTTGGCTTGCATGATCTCAGGAGCAGCATGGGTATCGAGGGGTTCAGCGGAAGTGGGAATTTTCAAGATACTCAAGACAACGGAAAGCTGGGCTTCTCTTTTGAAGATCTGAGGCAACCTTCTCATGTGGAATCAGATCAGAATGCTGCCCAAGCAGTTGGAGGATCTGCATATTGGAATGGGATTTTTGGAGGGGCACCATGGTCCCAGGTAGCAAATTATGGGCTTTATGAGAGTTCTAGACTGACTCTGCCATGACCATGTTGTTGATGGTCACGTTCATGCTGTTGGATATGGCCATGGTGGTAACTGATATTAACATGGAAAATAGGAAGTGCCCACTAGTTTTCTTCTCTTTTTCATTTTTTTTTTCCTAATATTAACATTTGAAGCTTCTTTTAGGTTGGCTTCTTATAAGTATGTCGGTTTCTTGGCTATGTTGATTTTGGGGTGTCTTGGGATGAAGGCGGGGCAAATGCTGTTGACATTGCCCAGGTTTTTTGTTTCACGGTAGGAATATTTAGATCCTTCCATGGTGATGGAATGTAGGAGTTCTAACTCTTTGAAAGATGGGAAGGACAGTGACGAACAGAAGCAAGAAAGTGAAATTGAAACTTAGTACATGTCTGTGGATTGCGAATAATTTGTTGTACCCACTATCTGAAAGCCTGCATTTGTTTGTTTCTTTATGAAGCGTTCATTCAAGAGAATATAATGCGATTTCTCTCTTTCTCTCTCTCCTTCACAGATGTGGTCGAAAGCATGAGCAATTGCGATCTTCGAATTGGGAGACATTTTGTTTCGTTTTCAGAACCAAGTTTGATGTTGAAACTCCAACCATTAGCTGAACGGTTGGATATAAACAATGGATCCGTATTCATACCAAGAATTTAGCATGAATAAGTGTATCAAATTAAGTTGCAGTCCAGTACATTCGAGTCAGGAATATTTTTGCAACGTATAGAAGTCTCAAGGATCAGAAAGCTAGCTAGTTTTTTGATGATCATTTCAGGATCATCGTTCTTAGGATGCAATCAAACCATAAGCTGCATTTGCGCATTTTTAGGTGTCCCACACCAACTTTTAATGCTGGAAAGTAATTTCGGAGCTGAACAGGTTTGAAGTTTGAACCCCCTCTTGAAAGCAGACTCAGACTTGAGCTAACTCAGCTCTGAACCCTCTTGAAAGTAGCAGTAATACCAAAGATTTGCTTAAGATTTTGCGACTTTTATGCATTGAGGTAGAAGCCCAGAGGTTGGCAGGGAATCATTTACGTCCCCACTTCAAAGGGAACACAGAAGATCAGCATGACAGCTCACATGCCCTCCTTGTACAAATCCATATTTCCTTTTCCTTCTCGAGAAAAGAAGAAAAAGAAAAAGGCCGGAGTCATGGCAGATCTTCATAACACTATGTTTTTATATGTCATGAATCTCTTCTACACCTCAAGTCTATCGGTCGTGCTTTTGCCTTGAGTCTTTGATTTCAAGTTTGCTACGAACAAGGTACGCTGCCAGATCATGTCCTTTAACTTTTTTATCATGGAAAACTCAATTCCTTCTTCATTGCAGTGCTTTCTTTAAAGTATTCTTTTACTGATTGGGAGCCCAACTTTGGGTTATTTTATGCCTCAAAGGAAGCCAACTTGGGCTGCTGAACTGTCAAGCCACCACGGCTTGTTTGCTTTTTGGTCGACCCACAAACATTCTCCTTGATGGGAGCGCCACAGAATTATACGCCTTCACATGGCCCCCTATTGTTTTGGGGCGTTTCACCTGTCTTTTTTAACACCTTTGTCAATCGTCGGTTGTCATGGTCCTCCCTTGAGGATGGTTGGCAATTGAATTGAGTTAGCTGGAGCCTGAAATCGGTTAGGCTCTAACTGGGCTCATCTTAAGTGGGCTCGACACCAACTCACAGATAATGAACTTACATGCTAGTATCTCAACTCAGCTTTAGGGCTGTGTCGACGCTCAAGGGTGAGTTCAAACCCTCGATCATTCAATCCCTTTATTCAATTCCTCCCCTTAGGTTGATTGGCTTCGACAAATGGGCTTGTCAAGCAGAAAGCAGCTTATGGAACTTAAGCTAACCAAGACTCAAAATGACTACGTAACTGTACATATAAACTATGATATAGACCAAGTCCTCGTCCTCACGCACTTCAATGAAATAACCAAATAATGAGTACATTTGGTGCTATAGATGAATAAACTGTGTGTAGCTGAAGATTAAAAAGCTAAGGCTGGATCATGAGCGCTCTTTGGATATATCAATTTCTGACAAGGTGTCCTTTCACCATGATAGAGGTTGGATTCAGAGATTAAAGTTGAAGAAGGTAAGGAGTTCAATATCCAAGGCACGGGTCTGACTCCAACTTGCCTTGAAGCGGAAACTATAGATGCTTTTAACTGCATGAGAAAGGAGTTCAAAGTTCAAACTCTTCTTTTTAGGAAGAGTACCTCTATAACCTAATGCAGCTAATCTTAAGAAAGACTGTTCTTGTCAGGGCCATAAGTTTTGAGAAATTGGGTTTTACTTTGACCCACTAGGGCCTAGGCCAACAGGACGATTTTACAAAATTTTATTTATTTTATCCGATATTGGTCTGCCTTGAACTTTCAATTGCCTTAATGGCTTAGAAAGAAAATCTCTAGGTTAAATGTTATATGTAAATACTGACACTATGTTTAATAATTTCCATATATATACTTGGGTCATAACACAAGCATCTAAAATCAGCTGAAATTATAGAGATTAATTTTGGGCATCTGCTTTTGGTTTATAAATCACTCAAAATCCTTCTAGTGTGTGTGTGCATATATATATATATATATATATATATATATATATATATATATATATATATATATATATATATATATATATATATATATATATATATATAGAGGTTCATGTAAAACTGTAAAACCCTAAAAGATAAGAGAGTACAGTTATACATGGAGTTCCTCGAATTCTGTTCTCCCTTTCTTTCCAAGGCTACTAGGTGTCAGCAGTGTGCAGAGTAAGGAAAGCACAATCTTCATTGCTGTCCAGCAAGATGCATTTACAAGTACAAAGTTCATGATGGCACTCATATTTCATATCCTCAGGGGAAGAGAAAAATGTCTGCAGAGGGTCTTACAAGAATAATGTGAAATATTTGATCTCTTAGTCAAGCACCTACATAAACATTATTCTATGGCTTTATTAAAATTAAGCAGTTGATTATGATGCTGACCATACCTTCTAATTAATTATAATTAACGGCCGACTTGCCCCTTATTTCTTCAATCAAAGTTGTGTGACATGAATTTCTTATTATCCGTTCTTTGTGGTTCGGCTGATGTCTATCTCAAAGATACTTATTTAATTGGATTTCAGGATCGTTTGCATGTTTTATACGGTTAAAAAAATAATATTCTAGAAAAAGCCACAATGGTATGTCAATTGCAGGAATCAGGGAAAACATCCGATGTAAAAGGGCATCAATTCTTTTTTACTGTACAGTTAAGAAATATATATATAATTCATTTCAAGTTTATGATTCTGAATGACCAAAAGTACGTGGCAGTTAAATCAGTACCACTAGCGTTAATTTTAATTAAATACAGGACTTGCGGATTTGGCCAACTAATACTTACGAGTTTTAGTGTTGTCTGACCAATTTGACATAATCTCAAACAAAATTTATGTTCTAACTTTGAACAAGAGCCCTCCTGACATTGTAAATCTATATATGGTTATACAGGAAAAAAAAGAATAAGCACAAGTTAGATTTCATGATCTCGATCCTTATAGAACTTATTGATCAATTTGAAATGGATGAATCTCAAGCTCTTAAGAAATTTGATTCACATATTGGTTTTCGATTATTTCTTTTGCCAACCTTCTAGATTTGAGTCAACCAAATACAACTGTGAAATCAACTTTTAAAAAAAATTCCGATGAAACTAATTGAGTGGTTATAAAATAGTGGCAAGCTAAATTCACCTACCACATATATATATATATATATATATATATATATATATGCGCGTGCGCGTGGGACACTAGCTAGATTGTGGCTACAACAAGAATCTTGAGTCCTTGACACTAACCAATATATCTTTTCGATGTTCCATCTACTAATTAAATGTGACAAGTCAAGAAAGAAGAAGCGAAGGAGATGGAGATGTATAAATGAGAGAGAGAGATTCGTCGCGGTTGTTTTCAACATCTGTCTGCTTTTTCATATCTAGGTAACTTGATCTTAACAATTATATATATATATATATATATATATATATATATATATATATATATATATATATATATATATATATATATATATATATATATATATATATATATCTAGAGAGAGAGAGAGAGAGAGAGAGGGAGAGAGAGAGAGAGAACAAAACCATTACCAATTTTTAGGTAAGATGATTGTGGGAAAAAAAAGGAGAAACTATTTGACAACAGTAATATTCTACTACTATGCATGAATCTACCCATGGTAGATCCATGGAACTCTGTAACAAGTATTGTTACAGTGTTCCATAAATCAGCTCCATTTTTTGGGCAGATTTACGAGGTGTTTTACCATTGTCAAACGCCTCATAAGTACACTTATAATATTACGCTATGATGGCTAAGATGCCATATTAATCGAACTATGTCAAGCTAAGTTGCGACTTGGTGTGCATTAGCTTTAAGAGCAGTTTTTCCACATACTTAGTCATGTACCACCAGCATCTGGTTGTCAGTGCATCATATAGCAACTACAGAGGCAAATCTTATAAAATTAAACGTATGGTTTAAATCGTTGGATGACATAAGCATAAATGTAGTGATCAAATATCAGTTTGTACAGTTAGAGATGGAAGCTCACGCTGGATTCGAATGAGTTACAAATTATCGAAGAAAAGGAGGAGAAGTTTTTATAGCAGATTAATTAGGGCAAGATTACTCACCATGGAAAAACACCCATCCTACCAGTCATCACTCCATTTCAGTGGGAAAGCAATACATCAGGTCAGCCCCAACATACACGGTTCCGCTGAGTTTCACCAACCCATTGTTGACTATTGTATTCCTCTCGACCATAACGTTTGCCACTATTGGTTCAACACACATAAAGTCACAAGCTTCCTTTTAGAACAATACGATATGATAATTAATTGTCACGAGAATATGATTCCCTCAACTACATGTCAATCGATTTCCACCGCAATATTTTATCAGCTCCTCGACCCCGCAACATTTATCAGAACATGAAAAGGCAGATAGATGCACAATATATATATATATATGACACATAGAAGTTGGATAATTGGACATATTTAGAAATTGACAAAATCCTCGAACCAGATCTATACCACTTGAAAACCTTATTTATTATAGGGCGTCTAGGGTGATGTGAGTTTGCAGATGATCTGCCATGACAACCTATAAAGAAATGAAAAGTTTACAAGAATGCTGAGTTTTGGCACCTCAACAAAGACATATGCCCACCACTTGGGTTATGGTGTTCGTTTTTAAAGGGCCGCTTCAGCTACTTGGCGACAGTTGGTCTATCTACATGATTATATTTATTACCCTTTTACGGACAGTAGCTCGTCTTCAAACTCCGTTCATCCGACTGGACGACGGATTGTGCTTCAATATGTTATCGACATCAAGTTCCATTTTTATTGATTATGATTTAAGTTTTTCAATGTATTCCCTCCGCAAAGTTCAAAATTTTCACTCGTCCAAACTCTGTTTTTTCTTTCTAGTCCAATGCCTCAGAAAAACAGATGGTTGTTCTCTTTTAGTTTAGACATTCATTAACTGGTTGAATGAATGCAATGGGGCAGCAAGTTAGACAAGGTGTTCATTTGGACCTGAAATCTCCCTGATTTGCCAAACATTGCTTTCCTTTTCTTGCTTTCACAAAGAATTGACAGCTCTGACAACGAACGCAGAAAAACTTGCAAACCAAAGCATTACTTTAACACCTTTGTGAATGAACCCAGAACAAGTAACATACATATTGATTGCCGAATTCAATGAGATAAAATCTAACCCCAAGAAATAAAAGATTCCTTCAGTGTCAGCAATTAATCAAGAAAAGCTTGAAACTCACAACACCCTTTCGCTAAGATGATCACTTTTGGCCGATCATTATAACGCCAAAGCGTATATAATAGTCGAACCGCTTAAATTTCATTAGAGGAATTGTTCATGACGCATCGAAAAACAAAAAATCATTCCACCGGAAAGTGAAAGTGAGACAACACATGAAGAAAAATAGACCAGGAAGTGGTAAGGGATAAACATCCAAGGTCATAAATTCAAATTCAGACAAAAAATTTCCCAGCCTAAAAAGAAGCCGCCATTGAAATCCAAAAATCCCTAGAAAAAACGAAACCAGAGCTGCAGGATACTTACAAACAAATTCCTAATAGCACTGTGCCTAAACAGGAAACCCTTACCCTAGAGCAGAAACCACGAACTAGAAATGAAAACCCACAAAACTGAAGACAAAGAAGTGTGAAAAGGAATAGCAGGACCAGAAAATTGAGAGAAACGATGAAGAGGTGAATTGATGTTGGTGGGCGGGCAACGTGGCTCAGATGGAATTTGTGAGATCAGAGAAACCCCGGGAGGAATTAGTGGAAGTTGCGGACCTCACCAGAACATTGGGTCAGTGGATCTTGATTCCTTTAGTTTGGTGGATCTGCCAAAGAAAGTAGAATCCAACCATAATTGAATTCCGAATTGGTCGTAGTCTCGCATTTGAGTCTGCAATCCAACAAGAAATCTGACCTGTTGACCTGTAACACGGTCTTAGGTTAGTTAGACTTAGATTCAGTTTGAATAAGTTATATGTCGGACTGGGGTTTAGACCCGAAATTGGCCAAATCTGATCGAGTAGTTAGGCCTTAGAATATCTTCATCTGACCCGAATCTGAACAGGAACTATGCCATTCTAAACAGATCTAATCTATTAGAATGAGCCCAAACTCTCACTCTTCCCCCATCCTTCAGGTTACGAGGGTTTTGGGATGATGCTTCTACTATGATTCAACTTATGTATTGGTGCAAAAAGGAGAGAAGAGCACCATCTAGGCTGGGTTTGGACTGCATGGACCTGGTCTGTGTGAACCGGCTTGCCACCGGGTCCAAACAAACTCCAAGTTCATATCCTCACTTCCGAGGCAAAAGCCCACCAGCCTCTGCGCTTTGAGATCTGCAATATTTCATGTCAATGTCTGGTTCTGATCTGGTCGGATCTAGACCTAAATCACATGATCCGAAGGACAGAGAGAGAAACCTGATTCACATGAGAGCCAGAAGCACCACTCCTTAAAAGGCATTCTCTTCAGCTGAGCCATGCATGATTTTCGATTCCAAATTCGATCCAGTTTATTGTGCTGGGTCTCCAGAAAGTCAACTTGTGATGAAAAAAACCACATCTCACACTTCTCTCAAATTTCACCAGAATATGAGAAGTGTAAGCACTTGATAAACAGTAATTCATGCCAATTCTGGCATGAATAGCCGGACATAATGGTCGTGAACTTGAAGGGCAATTTTTTTGGAAGGTGATCCATTTTCATGTATATGACAAGGAATCCTTTCTCATGTTAAAGTGAATCAACATTGTAAAGATTCAATCATTCGGGAGTTAACGAGAAAATGTACTAGTAGACCCTTTCGGTTTTGGTGATCATGGTGCAGCGCCAGACTCTTGTTTTATTAATGTTGTGATCACATTCTTATAAAAATTCATCTAACTATCAAAATTGAGCTTTGTTTTTCAAGTCCAAATTGCACTTGAACCCCATGGCTCGACAAACTCAAAGAGAGAGCGAGAGAGAACGAAAGATGCGGGTGTGTTTCTAATGCATGGAGATATAATCATTTTCAATCGCATGGAAATATCTTTGCTGATCAGGGCTTAGTTAGAGTCCCATTATGTTTCAGTATTGGTTGGTCACTTGAATCGATTTGCCTGATAGGTTGTAACTCATGCCACTTTTGACACTTGAAGCCTGCTTCAGTTTGTTCGGCAAATTCGGTTCTCTTTATAGCCCGGTAGAAGTCCACTAATCAGTTCTTTAAATTTGGCTCGTTAATTTACTTGCTCAGTAATTTTGGTCAAGTCCATTGATGATATCAATATCAGGATCACACATGGATCTCCATAGAATTCTGAAGCCATGTCAAACTCCGAAGTGATATAAATGAGTTCATCAAGACGTCACTGCACCCATCTCCGTACTGGCTGATACATAACACAAGCTACTCTGTCATCTATACCATTTCTCGTGATGAATGATCCTTCAACTCGGGGACATAAACGGGTCCGACTCTCAAGCACCATTTACCTGGCGATCTAGCTGGGAATGATCGGAGGTAAGAGTTGAAGAAGAAGTTTCAATTGTTGTTACATTTTAGAGTGGTAGATCGGCAACTGAATGCCCCAAGATGTTATAGAGTTAAGACTTGAAGCAGAAGTTGAAGTACTTTTTGTTGGAAAAAAAATTAGTGGTAGTCTTTTATAAGTAGGTAAGATGGGGAAGGAAGGAGGTCTTCGACTTCTTCAGACTTCACCATGTTGATTTTCTTTGGTACATTGATAGGAGATAAGTTTTAGTATCCAAGCAATCAAACGATGACTAAGGGTGAGTTCATCGGTATGCATATATATTTATATATATATATATATATATATATATATATATATGCATGCCGATGAACTCACTCTGGTGAGTTTCAATGCTCTCCTGATACATGGTTTAATTTGATATTAATGTGTCAACCATGCATGTACGTAGTTATCTTCATATCTAGTGTATTTATGACTGAGTTCCACTATTCGATTCAAGAAATGAAATGTTGGGCTATGCTTTCATAAGAAAAGAAAATATTCTGGCATGAATAGTGAAACCCGTCCGCCTCGACTGCTGTAGTCTACTTTCTCCAGGACTTATTCCTCATACTTTCTACCTCACATGAGTTTTGTCATGTTGACACGCAAATAAACGTATATTAAGAGTACACATTTATATATGCTATATCGTAATTCAAATATCCAAAGCATCGCAAACTTAGAAAGATACATATCTTTAGTTGATCGTGACTCTTCGTACACAAATGGAATATTTTTTCCATTCACCTATTTCTGCGATAAATTTCTTGTTAATGACTAAAATAATTATTTTGCAGCCTTTGCTTTTGCTTAAAGTTTTTTCTTTTTAGGACAAGTTTTTTCTTTTTGGGACAAATATCTCAAGCACCTTTCGGATACATGCCAATTACTTTTCTAACATCATTTTCAAAGTATCCCAAGAAATCTTCCCATAGTTATCATATCTAGTATGCCAACTTTTTACAATAAGTGATGCATATTTAGAACCCGTTTTGATTGGAAGAGATCGTTTGGCATTAGGAACACTATATATTGTTTATAGAGCAAATTTATAGAACACTAAAACAACCTTTTAAAATAGTTTGACAATAATATCCCATAAATCTGCCCCCTAAAATATGACAAATTCATAGAACATTTATTACTAGTGTTTCATGAATCTATTTTTTTGAGATGGATTCATAGGACAATAACAATATACTGTTGGCAAACTGTTCCTAAAACTAAAAATCTAATATCTACACCGCTTCCAGGTAATTAATTATGCCTGCATATGGTGGTTCGACACCGCAAGTTTTGTGCCATGTTTCTTCTGGCACCCATGATCATTGATCAAGTCTCTGTATGTGATTCATTTTTGCATATTTTATTCACTCAAAACATGATTGAAGATCAGGGGAGTACCTATGGATGTACTTGACAACTCTTGGCATTAATGAGTTGTATCTTTCAAGACTATGAAAGAAAGCTGCATCTTTCGGCTGCACCACTTAACTCCATTCTTGATTTTCCTTGGCTGTGAACTGGATCACAGCGGACTGGGTTGTGGCTGGTGATGCAGAATCATAAAAGTCGATAGGTTTTGTGAGGCTGGCGTTGAGTTTGTCCCTCTAATGAGCAGACAACTCGAGTGCAGGGTGGATCTCCTGCCACTGTACATGCATGTTGGGGAGATTGGTGATGCCCACACATTATTTTAAGGGGATAAAGACTAAGTTTACTAGCATCTGTTTGCTACCCAAAAACAGTAGCCAAAGGTACCACGGCACTGCATGCCCTAGAATCATTGAACACCATTTTTCTACAGTATTAAGAAATATTCGTTTCATCTAACGCTTTTCTATTGCTTTGCAGATCATTGAGGCCGTCTTTCTCTCTCTAGGCAACTAGGCAAGGCCTGATGAATTAAGCATGATGTAGATTTCAATTTCTTTGAGTTTTCGTTTTTCTCTTCTAGGGTTATGACAGATTCGTCCAAATTGACATCATATTTATGAGCGTATCAAATGCATGTCTCTGCATTAATTAGAGAGGATGTCATGCATGAGATTCATGTTGGAATATCTATAAATCGGATAATCTACTACCAGGTGACTGTATTTCTATAAAAGTCATACGCATGTGGGCACACACACAAACGCAAAATAAACCTGAAAATATATATAAGAACACACGAGCTTGCTTGTTAAGACCAACTTTTAAACATGGTTTCTTATATATAAATGCTTTGAAGTCGGGAGACTGTGTATATCTTTTTATATGTTAATTTTTCACTGAAAGGAAAGGAAAAGAGAGAGAGAGAGAGAGCGATGTTTCGGTTGAATGAATATAGCTGCAGTGAAAATGCCCAAGAGATCGAGTTTTTACTCCTCTCACTACAACAAATTTGGAAATCACCAACCCGTAATTCGGGTTGGAGGTCACTAGCTCCGAGCGAAAAGAGCGTCGTCAACGTCGTCGTGAAGATCGCGTCACTGCTTCATCTTCGATGATTTTTCTATCACGCCGTTTTTTTCCATCGCGTCCAAAACAATGGCAACACCATTATATTGTCACCCAGTTTTGGCCCTTGCCAACGTAAAACACCAACAAAATAATTTCTAGTGTGAATCAGAAAGCTCTCCATTACCAAAATTTACTTTAGTTCAAAAATGTTAATGGATCCTTAGAAAGCAAAAGACCAGATCTAAGTTTGTAAAATAATTGCAAAAATGACGCATACAATAATATATCTAATAACTCATGAAGCGCAGGAGATCGATCTGTACAACGAAATCCGGTCGCCTCCATTATAGGAAAATGCATATGCCAAGGAGCATGGCCGTATGCAGAAAGTACGGGGAACAGGAACAGTTCTTATCCTTTATTGAGAAGACAGACAAAGCGAGTACATATTAGAGGAGTCGCGCTGTTCACGTAAGGACCCTTTGATCTGAGCCCACTTGGCGTAGACTCAGCATCAAATGCGTAGAAAGCTTGTCTGCAGAGAAATTTAAATTGCTTTGGATTCTGCCAGAAAGCACAGCCACGGGCCACGGCAAAGTACTGTGGGAGGTGGGGCAGAATGACAGGATTAATTTGGTGGTATCTGAGGCTGCCATGGCAGAGTATGTAGCAGATCTTTCTTGCTAGGCACAGTTTTGACAGGCAGAATCAAGGTGACATGACCTCAAATTCTAAGCCTGCAAAGAACTTCAGATGCCGATTCCATCTAGTGTGCTACTTCGCGTTTTCATTTTTCTAGAAGGGCATCTGTTACTGGGAGATCATGTCCCTTGCTGATTCTTAGCTTTTGTGACAAGATCCCTTCTTTTAAATAACTTCAGAGTGTTTCGACATTGTGACAAGATCTTCCTCTTTAATGGGCACGGAGTAATATATATATATACATTACAGACTTTTTTTTTCTTTTACAAATTTAATCTCAAAAACCATCTCGAGGAGAATAGTGCCCTTGGTGGGGCTGGTGGCGTCTTCAAATTCATTCTCATATATGTTACCCCTTGCCTTATGGAGGTAGAACGCGACATAAAGGTGAAGGTACACTATCTTTATTCCAAACACACACAGTCCTGGACCAAGAGGTATGAGGTGGGTTGGATTTCAGCGGTATACAAAAGGAGATTTTCAGAAACTTCTCCTATGTTTTCTGCTTATGTCCAAAATTATCCTTCAACAAAGTGCAAGACCATCCTTTGGAGCAAATTTAATTAAGATGAATAGATTGAAATCAATAACTAAGCAGCACAAAACAAACTCTCCTATCAGGAGAAAGTAGAAACAGTGGAAAATAACCTTTAAAATAATGAAGAATGGACTTGGAAAGCTTGAAAAGGGAGGCTGGATTTAGAAAATAGTTCTTAAGGTGGGAATTGTTCTGGAAATTAAATAAAAAAAAGTCTCAGAACATTTTTATTATAAGAAAGGTCGTCCCCATCTCTTCTTTAAAGAGAATAAGCTGCCGGTCAATATATTGCATGGGACAAGGACAGAGGCACGAGGGTTGCAGCTTCGCACATGGCCGTGCATGGCAGCTTAGGATGCATGTTCATGAACCAAACCTTTTAGATCTTCCCGATCCTAATTTTTCGTGGTGAATAGATCATAGAAATATGCATCTAGCTGTAACGAAAACGTTCCTGTTTTAATTAATTTTAGCACATGTATGAGGGGATGCATTTTCCTTTTGTTTTTGCATGAGAATATTTAATACAAAGCAACCCTCTTATCAAGGGGTACGTGAATCTGTGCTAGTGTCGGTCTCAAGCTTACAAAATGTAACACCAAAAATTAAATGAATAAAGTGAAAACTGTATAAAATTCACTTGGGAAAAATAGTGGGGATAAAGATTAGAATGAGGACGAAGATGGTGGTGCCCTGTTGAAAAGAACGGATATGAACTAAACGTCAATGAATGACCCTGACATCGTTTGTCTTGACATAAATGCATTTTCTCGGCATTTTTCTAATAAAAAATAGACTTTTCAACGTTCGGTTATTTTTATTTTTCGGGTATTTATTGCTCTATATTTATTTGGTTTTGAGTGCATGTGGACTGTTTTGAGCTAGAAAAAACCTTTCTGTATTCGTTGGTAAACATTTGAATGTGTAAATATGTGTCAAAGGGAAATGTGAAGATAAAAAAAGAGATAGAGACTTGTTGACATTCCACCAAAGTATTAATAAATGCATAGGCATTAACATCTATAGTTTTCTTAACTTCTTTGATTCGTAACTTCTTTGATTGGTGATTTGATTGGAGGTCAAAATCGCCCCCTAAAATCGCCCCCTACTTTATGTGTTCGGGATTCAAGGCTATTTTAAGATGTGGGTAGGAAGTGAGACACAGTTCCGGTACAAAGCATCTACCTTTTATCGTTCCGCACATGAAAACATTGAACTTTTACCGGTAAGACATTGAACTTTTACCGACTTACCAGTCCGACCAATTACGCTAGTGACTTTTTCAGTCCTTAACTTCTTTGATTTGATGCCACCATTGATAGAATGCAGGATAGAAATAAAAAAAGATATATGACAGTGCATTTTTTTCTGCTTCATTTCTCTCCTTCGGAAACAATTGAAGATGTTGATGTGAGGTCCAACCCCATCTTGTCACGAGCACCAAGTAGATTTAAGTGTTGAGCAAAAAGGAAATTAACGCACAGTGATCTAGAATCTCATAGTTGGAGAATCGAGACAACTATTAAGAAGATTTAAAAGGAATATTTTTGTCGTAATCTAGAAGGTAGGAAGATATTGCACGATGTGGGCATATTCTGTTTAATTAAGCTGTCAATTTTTTCAATTCCATTGTTGTGGAAGGTTGGTAGATGCAGTGTTCTTTGCAGCATTAATTTCGTGGAAATACAATAGTCAAAGATGGCTTCTTTCTTAAGGAGCCTTCTGTTAGCTCAGATATCTTGATTCCAGATTTCATGGTTATTTTTTTTTTCTTTTCAAACCCTAAGATCTTTTTACGCCATCAGCTTGCTTTTGATTGAAAGATAATATTGATGACCGTTTGTGAAGAGAACAGAATTTGATTTGGAAAAACTTTCTATCCTCCAAAGGACTGACTACTTTTCCCAATGGAATCGGCGAAAATCTGTATATACATTTGGATATTGTCCATTAAAATCCAATCTGAGAGCCAATGCAGTTAGTTGGATTTGATAAGAAAATTAATCCAAGTCTGTCTGCAAATCAAAATTTGTATTGGTAATTGTTGGACTTCCTTATCAACAGTCTATGGATATCTGAACTGGATTGCTTACAAAAACTGAATTTGACTCTGCATAAGCTTGTTCATCTATATCCAAATATGGTGACATGAATATAATCACGTTATTAACCAGCAAAAAGCCGAGAAATTAATGAAGTGAATATTCTCTTCTAAGTGAAGATTCACATGATCTTCACCAGTCAAAGAATTCACATTAATCAATAAGAGTGACTATTAAAATTTTTTGCCAACAAGTAGGGCTAGTTCTTATGAATGCAAAATTTTTTAATGAAGTCACTCATATATATTAAACGTATTCCAAGCAAAAATAGTGGCCACTAATGTTTTGGTGGCAGGCAGTCTTCAACCTCCCCGGTCTCTTCATTGGTTAAATGTGTCGAATTCCCAACGTTATATTCGCCATTCTTTTTGCTTTCAGGAGAGATCAGGATTGCAATCTTCTCTTTCGATTGGCTGAAACAAATAACTGACGTCAAACCAATAAACGATGACAGAGAAAAAAGAAAGCGGAAAAGAATGGGACAAGGAAAAAAGATCGTCTCCATCGTTTGACAAGGACCTCAGTGTTGCTCTCATTAATGGAGGAGAGAAAGAGAACCCAGAAACCCAATTGCGTTTTTCTTCTTTATCCTGGAAATGTACAGATAGCACCCAATAATTGGTGGAGAGAAAGGGAGCAGGGAGACCCAAAAATTAAATTTTCTTCTTTCCCATAACTGTACGTGTAAGACAAGAAGTTTCCCTATGAAGGCGTCTCGACTTTCTTTCTCCAAGAATATATTAACAGTCATGTCGCCCTGAATTGAGAAGGCAAATGGACTTCTTCAAAAAGTATTGAAAAGGATAAACATTGTCAAGTCCTTATATTTTAATCTAAAATAAACATTTCCACTACAATCAGTTCAAAAAGTTTAACATGGTAGCTTTTGATTAACTTCATTAATAGCTCATTTTCTCAAAACTAAAAAATTCGTTGTAATCCACTTTTGACTTAAAAAGTTTACACATAATATATATATATATACTTATTTATATATATATATATAAAATTATGACTTTGGTTTTTTAGAGTCACCCAGTCATCTAATAAGGGTCGTCCAATTTATTATGATCGATGATTAAAAGAAAAACAAAGAAAAAAAGATAATAGTTATTTTCGTTATATAGTATTACTCCATATCTTTTTTTTTCTTCTCATTTTTCTCTCATCCTCCCATTTTCTTGAGATGAGGAGCTCTAGTTGAAGTCCTCTGACCATCTTGAGTTCCATCCACTAATCTAATGCATCAAGTGGATGCAATTAAGTACACCATTTGATGCATTGTCTCGATTAGTGTGATGTGAGAGGCCGGAGGATTTCTCCATCCAAAGTCGACCAGATAAATTCATAAATCCTATACATGTGTACATATATGTGTGTATGTGTGCCGAAATTATGAAATTACTAGAATTAAGTTCATCACCGTCTATGTGTTAAGTATGGAGGCTTGAATCACATTTTCGTTTATCAAGTGTGTCATATTCAAATTACACTTGCAAATTAATATCAGTTGCCATGCATGTGCGTGTTGTATATATATATATAAAATGTAAAGCTATTATAAATAAAATAGATGTCCACAAGGAATAGAATCTACAGAAAATATCGTGGAAAGGTTTGTTCCACTGAATTTTTTGGGTGCTTCATCATGAAAACAAAGACATCCTGGAACTTATTAAAGATATAATTTTATAGCTGTTTGCCGTAAGTGGTGGCTTTCAAAGTGGCCGTCTACTTATTCGGTCGGTACATTCATTATTAATTGCACTAGACGGCAACAGGTATCGGTATCTTTGTGATAAATTATGATCTTCATTCTTCCCGTCACATATATATTACAATACTATTGGTCGTTGTCTATATTCTATAGCATGTTGCACCAAGTTTCTGATAAACTTCTCTTCGTGTGCATGTGCCCCGCTGTTCTGAGCTTTAGGTTAAAATGCAATCGATCATGCCATATACTGATAATTAATGCACGAGTGCAGAGAAGATCCATGTATCAAGTCCACGTCGATGATAAATCTTTCTGAGTCTAAGAATTTCTTCGCGAGTTCTTGATTATTTGAAACAATAGTTTCTAATATGAATACCTACATTTACCAGTCACTATAAAACTAAGAGCTTAAATTAAAACTGGTATCGGCAAGGAATTGCATTGAGAAGGCATTTGATATATAGATATATAAGGAAGACATTGGCTTCTTGGAACACATATCAGTGCAGCACTTAATCTAAGAATGCCATGTTCGCGTATTATTAGAAACATGTTGTGATTGAAGATGTTATTCTTAACTCTTAACAATTAAAGATTGAATGATGCTCAAACTATTAGGATCCGACTTGGAAGTAGAGCAACCCAAAAGAATTGTCATATTGTTTTATTTAAAAATAAGTGTTCTTTTATTGTTGAGGAAATATAATTGGAGGACAAAGCTGGTCAATCACTTGATTTTATGTACCTGAGCGAGCGATGGTGTTCTGAGCGGGGTTTTTTTTTTTGTTTCTTACTCGAGGAGACTGAATCCAGGTCGAGATACTTTATATTCGTCTAATCTACCTACAGGGGTTTGAAATGACAGATTAGATAGTAATCATATAGGTTAAATTTCATACGTACAATGTACCAAAAGTGCTGACGCTGCATTGCTTGGTTGGTGGAATGCTAATTATTTGACGCTCTAAACATCATTTTCTCTCATGTAGCTTCCAAACAACAGTAAGCTATGTATTTCAGTTTTCTAATAGAGTGAAAAGAACAAAAGAAACTGTCCCTTTCTCTCTTCTACTTTTTCGACCTGCAAAAGCGTAGGTTCAGCTTTGTGAACAAAGAAAGAAGATGCTAAAAAAGAGACCACCTGCTCTGCAGCTTGAGCTGTTGGATAGTGAAGTAGAGAACTCAGGATCGAATTTCAATCTTGCTGTGCAGTTTGAGCTTTTCAATGGTGTTCTTCTTGGCGAAGAACGGGAACGACTGAAAATTTTCTTTTGTGACCAAGAAAGCTCGAAGATAGGTAACTGCTGGACAGAAAATGCGATGAGGGAGGATTAATTTGCAGAGTGGAGCCAAGATAGAAGGAGAAAAGCTTGACGATGACAAGTAGTGGCATGCAGCCAAATTAAATAATTGTAGGTCTAGAAACCACGAGACTAGACAAACAAACACATATGTAGTACAGTAACAGTTGTTGTTGTTGGTACCACCATATATAAATCTACATATAATATATATAACGTCATTGGTTACATTTTTACTGTATATATACATGTCCAAATTCACTTAAATAGAAAATTTTCATGTTCTCACCAACAATGCCAAAAAAATCTCCCCCAAAATTCAACCACCACAGAAGAGAAAAAGAAAGGAAGCAATTATTTAGTTTTTAAATTGTACATTTTCTCCATCGAAAATTTTCTGGTCATACGACAAGAAAGCATACATGAGCACATGCAACAGCTGTACAGTCGTATTGGTTGGTAAGAAGATTCATTCATTCATTCACTCTCTCTCTCTCGCTCTCAAATGATTAACTGTGGCCCACGCTGTAGAGTTCATCATGCAAAGAGATAGTGATGGAAATGCAAAATCTGCATTCCCATTCACATATTATAAATTACTTAAATTAAAGACTGCCATGTTTTGGGCATTATTAAAATTATATTTATTTTATGTATGTTACATAACACAACATTTTTGTTAACTTGGATTGATAAAGAGTCAAGCAGACATGGTAGGTTTAATTTTTTCCATCTTTCTTAAAACAATGGGATTTTGTCAAGTTTTCCCTGTATCATTCTTTCTCACCTTCCTTTTGCTTCCCACCAACCCAACCTCCAGACAAGCAAGCTAGCATCCTACAGCAAGCGTCTCTCTTTCGCATATCAGTATATGCCTTTCATATCCATGGCCATGTGAAAAAAAAAATGTGAAAAATATCAACCCAGTTTATTGACAAGGTGGGGGTTAAAATCGAGTATATATCAAAATTTTAACCTGTTTTAACTTGAAGGTACTGATTATCAAACTTGACATGTGAAACCTTTGTCAATATTTTTTTAATGTTTACTTAGAGGAAATTGCTTTCGGCATAAAATATCTCAGGTCATACCCTTATACATCCACGATTTTAGCTTGATTCGAGTTTTGAGTGGATCTACGGTATATCTTTTAAGTCGGGTATCATGTTTCCACTATTTGCAACCATAGGATAATACATTAAAGTGTGATTGCAACTACAAGATTCAAACCACGGATCCCTTGAGTGTGTTGGATTGCATTATGCCCCTTGAGGGCCTTTGTTGGTATTTAGAAATGATTTTGGCAAAAGAGACTTTTGGATTTCTATTTTATAAACTATAGGAACAATAGAGAAAGAGTGGAAGAGGATTAAGAAGGGAGATAAGATATCTGGGGATGTCAGCGGCCATTTGAGGTGTGCGAACCAAAGGTTTCCACACTAACGGTCCCATCTCCGAGTGGAAGTAAAGGTCTAACCCTTGGAAAACACGTGACGTCTGATCTGGCTAAGATCCATCCCATGGATTTGGCTCCTACAGGCAAGACAAGCCAACCGGTGATCACTCTTTTCCAGGCGAAAAAAATTCCGATTCCGAGAACCAACGACAAGATGATTGCCATCTGAAGTTTTACTTGGGAACCCATTAACCATGTGTTGGTGCACGATGTTTGCCGAATTGCACGCGGTGAAGAAATTAAAAAGACTTCTCGGGTTTTGGCCTTCAATAACTAAATCTGCTCTTCTATTCTTTCTCTCTCTCGCCGGGAAACGTAATCGATGAGGCCGGCGTTTGATTAGGTCATTTGATGAGGTAAGAGCTTACCAATGTAATGACAAGCGACTCGCTTGAGAAGATGATCGATCACATCTAGATTGACACATACCCCTCTCTCTCTCTCTCTCTCTCTTCATATATATATATATATATATATATATATAAGAGATATGTGTGTGTGTAAATAGATAGACATTAGGCTTTCATGTGTCGGACTTATAAAAAATCTTCTTAATTATTTATCTTAAAATGGATGACTAAAGGAAAATTAAGAAGAAAAGTTATTGATGCTAGGAAACTAAATATTATGTTTAATCTTTCTCCTTGATTTTCTTTTAGTTAATCCATCTTCAAAACATCAACAGCAAGCATAATTCCTTACTAGTCACAACCAACAACTGCTATATATATATATATATATATATATATAGCAGCTAGAAATTCTTGATTGAGAGGCACTTTTACATAAAATTATAAAATTTTAAGGGGTAATGAATCTATGAATAAGCCCGCATGGGACTTAGACCCACCTCAAATTAAAAAAAAAACATGTAAAATTAAAAAAACATCACTTGTTCTATATACAAACTTTGAAAAATGGTATTTTTGGCCTAGTAAAATTTTAGAAACTTTAATTCGGCCCGCCTCATGAAAAATTTCTGACTTCGCCTCTGGTCGTCAATATATGAACAACCAAAATTTATGTGGGTTGGTGCGTGCAATTGCCTATAAAGCCTCTACATATGCCTCCACTACTAATTATCAAGACAATTTGGACTTCTAGATTTATTTCTCTTTTAGTTAGAGTATTAGAGTTAAGCGGTAGTGCTCAAGTTATTAAGATTTATACAAGTCAGGAGTTGAGTTCGACACAACATTGCGAGTCATAATTAATTGTTGGATGTGTTGATGCTTTTATAGAACATGCATGCACTTGGATAAGATACTTTAGACGCCAATATATGCTTAAATCGATGGCTCAAATTACGCTGATCTTTGGAAATAAAGAATTCAAATGTCTAAGGACAATGAATCCGGTACCATGCCATGTCCACGAGTGGACGGATGATAAAAAAAGACTCATAAATGTATCGGATGCAAAAGGAATACCTCAGAATACTTTTGTTCAAAGGTCCACAATGGGTCCTAGGGGGCACATCTTCCCTAATTATATGATGCAATTTCAAGGATGTACCCGATTGGTTCATTTAGGCATTTAATCATTTTTGTATATATAACGACGACACAATATTGCTCAAAGTAGTAAAAGAAGATGAATATGTTCTACAACATTACTGGCTCAAAATTTCCTAACTGGTCCACTTCAATAAACAAAATTACTAAAAATTAAACCCGCACCCTTGAAAAGATTGTCTGCGTATATGTGTCACATAAATATATATAAATGAATTATATGTTTTCATTAGTGGGATATTACTGGTTGGTAAAAAATTAAAAATATCCCACAAAAGCACCAAGGATTGTTGCTGAAAACACTAATGAGTGCTGATGCATCATAAATTGTTGGTAATGCTCATGTGACAGATTTTTAATTTAAAGCCATCTGACAATGTCTAGTATCGTTAGTAGCTAATAATATACACATACTAGTTTTATTCTCTCTCTCTCTCTCTCTCTATATATATATATATATATATATATATATATATAAAGAAAGAGAGAGAGAGAGAGAGAGAGAAGATAAGAAGATTTTTTGTGGATTGTATGAGGAAACCAACGAGAATCAAGAAGATTTCGGGGGTTTGATTGAAGAGTTTTGAAGAAGAAGATGGGGTAAGGTAGGAGCGATTCGGTGAACAAGGACAGAAGTAGATGGTGTTTTTGTTGGGAGGTGACCACACAAAGGGAGTTGGAGGCGGTGGTCAGTCAATTTTGATGTGCAGTACAGGATTTGGGCCAACAATAATTGGAAAATGCGCTTCTCCATTCACCATGCATCGCGCTATCTCATTAATTTAAAGCCAAAAAGCTTTTGGCAAACATCAATGCAAGTTGCACAACTTCCTTCCATCCTCCTCGGAATTGCTTTCCATGCAATAAACTTGGTTCACAAGGGAAAGCCAGAGTTATTTATTTCTTTCCTGCGCATAAAGTCAAATATGTGTGACTGAGACCTTCCTTTTCCCCTCGAAGAATGCTCAGCAATTGGCAACTGTTGGTGGTAGTACCACCACACACATTCAATTTCGTCCACCATCACGATAAGGTTGGGGGAGACGAAGCATTGAAGCTAACAATTCACAGGAATTGAGGCATTTGAACATATATATATATATATTCCCAATCTAACAGTATTTACCTTTTAGGTCACACACGAAATGACTTGAAGTAGATCTCTAAAGAAAAAGTTGGGTCCTTATCATTGAAACGAACAAGCATAATCCTCCCTCTTTCTCTCACGAATACATACAAATATATGCATTTGTACGATTCATATGCCAATGAAAGGCACCTTTCATAGCCACTATTTGTCTGAGAACTGAAGTTTCTCCCAACACATATATACTCTCTCTCTCTCTCTCCCTACCAAATTTGATTTCTGTGAGTGGTGCCCTTCAATCAGCATTGGAGTTTCAGGGTTCAAGGCGAAATCCGGCAGGATTTCAGGATAAGGGTTGTAGGATTTCAGGATAAGGGTTGTGATTGAGCTCTCTCTCTCTCTCTCTCTTTCTCTCTTTCTACTCGAGTTAAAGGATGTACTATAAACGAGTTGAGGTCTGACCTCTTTTAGTCGGACCTCGAATCTAATGCTTTTTACAATATAGTATGGATTAGAGATCTACACGGAGGAGGGGTGGGGTCATGCTGAAATCTACATATTGTTAAAACTGTGGATTGAAGGTATCGTCGATGTTTGATCCCTTCCGAGTGAAAATCCATGGAAAATCAAACGCAACCTAAATATTTTACAGCTAAAGCGAGTTTTCCTAAGTACTGACTGACATTTTAAAGGAAAACAGTAGCCACTTGCTGGATTTACTTAAGATATATATATATATAGAGAGAGAGAGTCTTATCTCATTTTTTTTCCCTCAGGGTTGTTGGCAAATGTATATGAGGGCTCAAATAAAAAGGCTTGTATTGTATTGTATGAGCAAGTGACCCTTTAAGGTGAAAACGAACTCCAACTTGAGCTTGTATTTACGCATATATAGTTGATAATAGAATGAAAATAATGGTGCCTTCCGACTTGGATTGTGCCATTAATTAATTAACAGCTTCTGCCGACTGTCAATATCGAGGGACTCTGGGGCCACTTCCTGTCTAATTGCCCTTTGTTTGGTAGGCTTGTACGTTGGTCTAAGGAGAAGACGATGGTACAACGACCAATTTCCTTGAATTTAATTCCTTTTCCATTCACGAGCACACATTTCCTTTTTTCAGTTCAACATGATGTAACATTTTGATGTTCTTCCCCAAAAAAGAATAAGGTTATGGTACTTAGTAGTGAACTTTCAATTGCTAAAAGGAAATTCGTGACAATATCGATCTAAATCTTCAAATGAAAGACATGTATGGTCAAAATGGCATCGACAAAATCTAATTTATTAATTCATTTTAGCTACAAATATGTTAATGATGTACGTGCACAATTTAGTAAATCTGTAGTCGCTTGTAAGAAAATGAAGGAGAAGAAGATTATTAGAGTCTAAGCAACTTTTTTTCAGTTTTAGAAATTTGAAACTCTCTCCTTCTCTCTCAAGTCGCTTGTAATATTAAGAGAATCTCATAAGCAGAAGTCTAACCAAATTCATGATTTGAGACCAAATTCAGGTAAACCAAACGCGTCCCTTAGTCCCATCTCAAGCAACAAAAGCTTAAAAATTCCTGAGACGGCTGACATAGCTAGATCGAACGTAGGTGCGGGGATGACTTGCTATCACTGACATGAAACTGAACAGAGAAGAACCAGCCAAGCATGAATGCATGTGTTGTGGGAAAAAGAAAATCATATTTTTAAACAAGGGAAGCGTGGATCTCCTTTTTGTCGCTTTACCCTATAAATAAAGAGAAAAAAAGATCTAGGATGGAAACGTACTTCGCTCGCCCACCAAGAGTTAAATCAGTGCAAGACAACAAAAGACGAGTCATGACAGGGCACCACTTTCGCCGGTGATTACCGGACGGGAAATTCTCCGGTGACCTAAATTCCGCGTTGCTTTGTTGTCCGATACCCAGCGTGCACTTTATCGTCCTCACGTAATAAACAATTCACAACGCAAATCCTTGTGTTGCGGTCGATCATACACGTGTTTACTTTTCAACATATATGTATGCAGAGATAGAGAGAGAGAGAAAGTTGACACCATGACATCCGAATCAATATATAATATCTTATTCATACGCCTTGTTGGCATGAGCTTCACTCTGCCGGCCACAATAATTTGTGTGCCAAGTTGATGGGATATTATCTAAATCAAAACCTGCAACCAGCATCTCCTACAACACATCAATAACCTATATATATATATATATATATATAAAATCATTTTTAAAGCATAGTGAACATTTTTGTTAAAAGTGGTAGCAAAAAGTACTGTCACTTTACTCTGTTTCCAACTAACTTGTAGTCTATTTTTTCCCCTCATGAATATGGAAGAGACTGTGTAGATCATGTCTTATATAGACAACCTCATCATTATGTTTTCCCTCTTGTTCCCTACCAATGAAATATGCAATAAGTATTGCCTCTTTGGCCTTTCAAATAAAAGAGGTCTAACCCTTAACACTCAAACCAGAGAGAGAGAGAGAGAGCTGGTGTGGCAGTTAAGTATTGGGTTTTAAATTTTGTTGTAGTTACTATTATGATCCATGAAGTTAGCTTGTGGGAACTGACAGTCAACTATGGTTTTGCAATTTGCAGATAAATTTAGATTTACCAACCATCAAACTTCTAGGGAGATGACATCTAGTTATTGGAATTAATGGATGTTACTTTCATTTGGAGGAATTGGGTCTGTACATATTTGATCCAAGTGGATTGTGAACCTTGCCAAGTTGACAAAATGTCAAGGAATTAAAAATCCATGGTCAGATCTACGTAGCAACGACCGAACCTATCAAAATTCTAAATGGGTAGTCGTTAGAGTTGTCTCTACGCATTCGCCATGCAATTTGCCAAGCTGATCTTTTACCGAATTATT
The DNA here is from genome assembly GCF_008831285.2 of Nymphaea colorata. NCBI lineage: Eukaryota > Viridiplantae > Streptophyta > Magnoliopsida > Nymphaeales > Nymphaeaceae > Nymphaea > Nymphaea colorata. The sequence continues at coordinate 21,864,532 of NC_045146.1, forward strand.
CCGTTTGGAGAGTTCAAGATCTTACATTTACCATCCAGTGACATCTACCAAGCGAGCGATAACACACAAATAATAAATTTAATAAGTAATTAATGAAGGTAATATTATATAATTAGGAACTTAATAGACATGCATGTTTCAATTTGCATATCGAATGAATTTTGTTGTGATATGAAAACTTGGTTCGTTAGAAACTTGAAATGAAGACTGAAGGATGATTCTGTATTTTATAAATTTATAAGTTTCAAGGGCGAGGAAGGGCACGGAAAGTATATAAAAGTTGTTGACCTGCGCTTTGACGATCATGCCCCTTTCCTCGATAGGGATTTGCTTTGACTACTGGGTCCGAAATAATAAAAATATCTCTGGCCCCGCGTGAACTATTATTATACGTTAATAGCGCCTGTTATTTTTGTTCCTCTCCGGTACTCCATTAAAAATGAAGTATCCTTCTCAGGTGAGGTGACTCACTCTGAAAATACCGCTAAACTACCTTGCCCAACCATCAAAGACCAGCCTAAAACACACTTTCATTCATCAGATTTCACCCACATCTCTCTCTCTCTCTCTCTCTCTATATATATATATATATATATATATATATATATATATAAAATTTGTTTTTTGAAACTGATTTTTCTAACATTTTTACATGCTCAACTGAATCGGTGATCGGACGATTCACTGACTTTTACAGCTCACCTAATTCAGCTCACTAATGTTTGACAACTATTCATTCACACATACATATATATATATACATCTTCATGTACTATTTTCGATAAAATTTTCAAAATTATATCTTTATGCTTTCATGGTTTTCAGTTGAATTGAGGTTTGGGAGATATATGGTACATTATTCAACTCGAGTGTTCACGCTTGCTACCATTTGCAACCAAGAAACATAAATCTTTCAACTCGAGTGTCACGCTTGCTATTATTTGCAACCAAGAAATATAATACACCAAAGCCTGGCAACAACCTCAACTCGAGTATGAGCTGCCATGCACTTTGGCTGCTCTTAAACTTGATGTAAATCAAACTAAATTAACTTTGTAAATGCAATGAACAACATATATTTGTTTTAAAATAATTTAATATCGTGCGTCATCTTAATTGTCAAACGCATAAAAATATGCAGCCTGGGTTTACCAAAAAAAAATCTGATGAGCTCCCTCAAACGTATGCATACGGACGTGCATTAGCATCGTATTTGAAAGTTCAACACGGTAAAATAATTCCTATCATTTTCATCTCCTTTCGGTCACACCTGGTCAATACAATACACAACTGGTCAATAAAAAAAAGCGTTAAGCGAATTTTTTTTAGTTCTTGTTACGTGTTCGACTCGAGTACGTCCTATTCATTTCTAAAAAGGTCCATAGCATAACATAATTTGAGAATTCTGATTGCTAATTCAATTTCAATTTATTGAATCCATTTGTTAAAAGTCCATACAATAACAGAATTATGAAATTTGATTGCGAATTCAATTTCGATTTATTGAAATCCGACTAAATCCCGAAGTCGAATAGAAATAAAATATTGCCGGACCCATTAAGATCGGCACAATGGAACGCACTCAGCCAAGGTGGCGCGGACCTGAGCTCGTGGCCCGCTTCAACCGAGGAGGGGATACATCCGTCAATAACTCCAAAGTCTCCTACCATTTCCGTCCAACAGCAGAAAGCAGAACCGGAGCAGCTGCGGTGTGCTTCGAGGGAGATGCGCGTCATTAACGAGAAAGCCTGGTAGCCTTTGCGTCCAAGAGTGGAAAAGTGAAAAAGATTAAAAAGGAGTGTAAAGTTACGGCCGTAAAAAAGGAGGCAGCACAGCAGGAGGGTCGGGGGACCGAGCGACGGCGGTAAATGGAATTCCCGCGAAACAGAAATAGGGCAAACATTTCTTCGTAGTTTACTTTTTCCTTTTTTTTTTTTTTCTGTTTGTTCGTAATTTTGGGGTATTGCCGCAGCCCGCAGGCCCGCAGTGTAGTGTCTCTCGAGTGATGGGCCGGCCCATGTTCTGAGATCTCGAGGGCTTCTTCTCCTCCTTTTTAAGAATTTCCTCGCCTTTCCTTTCCTCGGGAAGAATTCTTGGGCAGGGAGGCGGGGAAAAGGTACCGGAAGGGAGAAATTCCGTCCATTTTTTTCTGGAAGTTGTGACGGTGCTCTTCGGGTGGAGTGGTTGGATTATTGAGGGGTTTGGTTTTGAGTGTAAAGACCCAGAGGTCAGAATTTCCCCTTGTTTGAGAAAACAAGAGGCCTTTCATTTGTGATTCATTCGTTTCGTTCGGTTGGTTTCGGTTCATTGATTTTCCTATGCTTCGTTTGTTCGCCGGAATTGGGCTTTTTCTTGGATTTTTTGGGGTTTCTGTGGTTTCCAGGATGTTAGGGTTAGGGTGGGAGTGGAATGGGGGCTATAGGGATTGATTGAAGGAGATGCGGGGGGAATGAAGGAGGAGGAGGAGGAAGATGAGGAGGAGGAGGAGGAGGAGGAGAGGTTTTTCGATTCGAGGGAGGAGATAACGGCGACGTCTGACGCGTTGGACTACGGGGAGGTTTGTGATCTGGGGAAGCCCGACTTGTTTGCAAACCTTGGACGGTCTGGTTTCGAGGTGTGGCTCGGCAGGCCGGAGAGTGTGCGGGAGCGGCGTGAACGGTTTCTGCGAAGGATGGGGCTAGATCGGAGCGAAGAGGGGGAGGCGGAATCCGGCTGTGAGGGCTTGGATTTGGTGCGTGTGAAGAGGGTGGAGGATTGTGAGGTGGTGGAATTTTGGGATTCGGATTCGGGGAGCGAACTCTCGTCCGGACATACCTCGACGTCGAGTAGGTTGGAGAATAGCTCGTGCTCGTCGATGGATGGAGTGGGGAATGGAATTGAGTATGGTCGTGGTTTGGATTTAATGCTTAGAATTAGGAATCTTGATGATGGCAGTGAGTTCATGGTTGATGAGAATGATGAGGGTGGAGATCTAGGAAGGATTAGGGAATTGCGTTCCGATAGATTAGTCTCAATTGATGAATTTCATATGCATCTTGGACTTTCGCCGATTGTTCAGCGGCTTATGAGGAGAGACGCCGAAGAAGGAGTCAATGTGGGTGGCGATCTAGAGGATATGGTGATCAGGAGAAAAAGGTGGTTAGGAGGTTTGATGGCGGCCATCGGTAGTAGACAGAGACGGCACAAATCCTTTCCGGATGATCCACCGAGTATTACTCGGGATGCTCACTGTGGGGATATGGAGATTGCAAGTTTTGAAAAGGTTAAGGTGCATCGTATTAGGAAGAGGGATAAGGAGTTTTCAGCAGTTTATCGAACACAAGAGATACAGGCTCACACCGGGGCGATTCTCACCATGAAATTCAGTATAGATGGCGAGTTTCTTGCGACTGCCGGCGAAGATGGCGTAGTGCGTGTTTGGCAGGTGATTGAGTCGGAAAGATCTAACGAACTTGATTTACCTGATTCTGACTCTGCTTGCGTGCACTTCACATCCAATAAATCTGCTGAATTGACCCGGACTGCGGTCAGCAAAGATAAAAGAGGAATATACAGTAAGAAAAAATCAAGCGCTTGCGTGGTTATCCCTCCCAGGGTTTTCCGGCTATCGGAGAAGCCTATTCATGAATTCCATGGACACAGCAGCGATGTACTGGATCTCTCATGGTCTCAATCTAAGGTACTTTGTTCTCTTTGTTGGTGCTTATCTGAGTCCAATATTGCATCTCTTTTCTCTTTTCAAATTGCTTATATTAATAAGAGACTGCCGATTTCTCAATGCAGTGCCTACTGTCATCATCCATGGATAAGACTGTTAGGTTGTGGCAGCTTGGATCAGACAAGTGCGTTAATGTGTTTCCTCACAATAACTATGGTATGTCTGATCTCAAGTACTGTCTAGAAATTCATCGACGTTGTAGATTTCAAGTAATTTATGAAGTATTGTCTCTTCAGATAATTTGTAGATTGGAATTTATATGTTACAAATCTTCTTTATGCAGTGACTTGTGTCCAGTTCAACCCCATTGAGGAAAATTACTTCATCAGTGGTTCGCTTGATGGGAAAGTTCGGATTTGGTCCATTCCCAATTGTCAAGTTGTTGATTGGGCAGATATAAGAGATATAGTCACTGCAGTTTCTTACAGTCCAGATGGACAGGTTTACATCTCTGCTTGCTTGCTATTGTAATGCTATAAAAGTTGCATACTTATTTAGTCAGATACATCCATAGCAACCAGTCTAACGTTTTCCATGCCTTTCTTCTCTATAAACAGAGAGCGCTAGTTGGCTCAATGACGGGAAATTGCCGCTTTTATGATGCATCAGGTACTATCTCGCAATCCAGTTTTCTTTCTTTAACATGTCTGTACATTCTTCCATCTCGTTCCACAGCTCAGTTTTAAAACGCCTTCAATCATATGGACAGGCCTTCTTTTTTCCCCCTTATGGTTACTCTCTGCAATTATATGCCATCTTGTTAAGTAGGTCTTTTCCCTTTGTTAATCCTTCTCCCTTCTCACTACATGCTTCCAAATATTAAAAAGCAATTACAGTACCAAATGAAACTCTCTTCACAAAACTGTATTTTCGCTGCCTCCTGAGGTCGTATCTACCGTCTCTTTGGTATTCTTCCTGATTTTCATTGGTATCTACAAAATTCTGTAATAAAGTCAAAGTCCGCTTCTCAGACCAGAGGTCGTCCTTTCTTTTGTTACTACCACCGTCTTGTCTGTTTGTTTGTCTACTGTCCATGTGTAACTTGTTTTAACATGTAATGCACATAGTCTTCTACCAGTCTTCTGTAATGCACTCGTACGAAAAGGAAAAAAAAAATGTAGTTTTTTTTTTTGAGATTAAGGACTAACTACAGGTTAATGTTTAATTAGAGTGGTTTCTCTCTCACAAAAGTTTTGCATCCTATAATCCATGGCATATAAAGCTGTTGTCAAAGTTTTGCCTTCAGAGCATCCTTACGAGAAGGCAAGAAGGGCATTCTTTTCTAAATTAGCTTTGTGTGGTCGATGTAGGTCATTGTCTGCAGTTGGATACGGAGATATGCTTCCAGGGGAAGAAGAAATCTCCGGGCAAAAGAATTACTGGATTCCAGGTAATACATTCGTCCGTTATCATATACCATCCTTCCAATTGCTTTTCATAGTCATCGCTGGTTTTTATGTTCTATCTTACCCTCTGCCTTTTCCTATGTCCTGACGATGAATTTTTCCTCCATCTCCCGCTCTGCAGTTTCATCCGAACAACGCTCAGAGGGTTATGGTAACTTCTGCAGATTGTCGAGTTCGAATAATTGATCAACTCAACATTGTCTCCAAATACAAAGGTAAATAATCTCTTTATTTGGCAATGCATTTTTCATTGTTTCATGCATTTCATATTTTCATATTTCTTCAAAGTCCTTTGTATTGAACTCTATTGTGTTTTCAGGATTCAGGAATCCGGCAAGCCAGATATCAGCATCATTTAATTCGAATGGAAGGCACATTATATCCGCAAGTGAGGATTCTCACGTCTACATGTGGACATACGAGTCATCGGAATCCCCTGTCTCCAAGCCAACAAAAAGCGTTCGTTCTTGTGAGCGCTTTTATTCAAGAAATGTCTCTGTTGCAATGCCCTGGTGCAGCCCAAAGACCAAAATTCCCGTTTCTATTTCATCTGGTCCTTTCGAGGCTCGGTATAGAAGTTCAAGTGACTCGCTTGACAGCTCAGAAAATGGTTGCCGCAGCTACTGGGATTCTTGTGACAGCAGTCCGTCGACGACCTCATCATCTCCTAACAGGTTGTCAGTGGCTCATGGATTCTTCAGTGACGGTCTTGTTAAGGGGTCTGTAGCTACATGGCCTGAGGAAAAGCTGCTCTCGTCCTCGTTAGGAACAAAATTATGTAGATCTCAGTGCAAGTTCCTCAAGATTGCTTCCGGTGACAATGCTGTGGTGCCGTATGCGTGGGGTTCGGTTATTGTTTCTGCGAGCTGGGATGGACGTATTAGTTCATTCCAAAACTTTGGTCTACCAACACAGCGCTGAATCGAAGCCTTGGAGATGATTTTGTGCCTTAGTGTAAAGGCGTTGGGCCAGTAACTTTTATCTGCCAACTTAAGGTTCCATATGTGTCACCGCCATGGTGAAGAAGGTGAACGGGTAGACTGCTAAAGCAACAGGAGCTCTGTGGTGAGGACTGGAGCATGTGATAATCTGTTGTGCCTGGCCATGCCAAGCAGCAGGAGATAAGGCTTTTCATCACTTTCTTTGAAGAATGAGTGCGAACTGGAGAGCTGTTCCCTCATCAGCCCCAAGCAGGAGGCAGGCATCCTGAGGTGCCGGAAGCGCCATTGAAGGGTTACCTGGTTGGGGTCACCCCCTTGATTAGGAAAGGTTCCCCTGTATTTATACAATTCTTTTATTTAACATAGAGAGAAAAAGGAAAGTAATTAGCGAGTGTGGAAGAGGTGTGTATACGTTGTAAATCAGCCTTTTTTGCTGGTCAGTGTTGTGGGGAACGTAAATATTGGTAAGGAGGAGATATGTGGATAAGAGTTTTTGTTTTTCCCTTAAGTATTGGTTATTTTCGTTCTCACGGTGATAGATTCTGTTACCCACGTGGTTGGATGTAGCGGCCCAAATCGTCCAGAGTTCCCAGTGGAATACTTATTTTTGGTCTTACCTGCAATTTGCTGCATTTTCCTTCCCCCTCGCCGCCTTTTATGTATACATAGTCTGAATAACTAATCCACGTCTGCCCCCTTGAGTGTCGTTCTGATTGAACACATCCCACCAATTGTGTGGTGGGAGCAACTCATTTTAGAAACAGCGGCACGGTTTTAGGTGCTGAGCTCATCAGGATCCATGAACTTCCAGAGTATTGTTAGCTCATCCACCCTCAGTTTTGATGGAGTTTGTTGAGCTGTCCTGGTTTTGTATGGGGATGGTGATACTGAACCGTGGCACCCACCAGTTTACTGCTGATAGATTTATAAGCGGTGACGAAATGCTGAAAGCGGAATGCTTACAGAAAGCACTGGCCCACGCTTATCAGAAGAATGCGTCCTGATGGGTGCTGTCCGCCATTAAATTTAGTGCAGGGGGGCTTGTTATGTTTCTTTTTCTTTTCCTTCCGCCTCCTGCCTCTGTGAAAGTTATTTCAAGTTTGCTGATGACAGTTAAATGGCATTCCGGGAATGTGCCCATCACAGTCTACGGCGTTTCGAAGTTCCCTTGCGAAGAGGAGTCAGTTCATATCACACTGACGCTAAGAAAAAAGAGGAAACAGGACACATTATTCTGCAATCTTCCCTCAAAGTATAGAATACCAGAAGGCATAATTTTTAATAAATTCGATTGGTGTGCGATGTAGTCAAAACCGTAGCTACATGCCGACCTTGACCATATCCTTTTTTAAGTTGGTGCATCCAATACCGTGTCTAATTTACTGGTGCCTTTCACATACAGTGGAACAGCACCAGATCCATGCAGCTAAAAGCTCTGTAGAATCAGAATAAGAAGAGCCGTCGTTCTCGTGCGGCTCTGTCAAGTTTACCGTCAATCAAATCCAGTTTCGCTGATGGAATGGGGAGTGTCTATGAGGAGAAAACAGGCGCGCAGAGGCACGTGCATCTAATGATGGACGGCTGACCTTTTCTGTGCTGCTTTGTCGCAGACGTAAAGAAAAAATCATTTCATATTATGGCAGAGACGACCTTGCTCTTCACCAAGCTTTGACATCACAAGTGATGCTAGAAAATAGACAGATTAATAGTATGGCCAGTAGAAAGTCTGGCCGCAGACTTTTTCCAGGCATATTCCCCTCTATTTCCTGCGCCCGTCCTTGTCTAATGCCCCTCCATTGAGAGCGGCTACCTGCACAGATGGTTTGTTTGTCTAACTCAAGCTTTGTTGTTTGTTTATTTAATCGTTTATTTTGCTTTCAGATATAAAACAAAGAATGGTGAGAGATGCAGCCAGCCTAGGTCACGTTCGAAATTTTGAACTGTCTCTTTCCCGTATTGTTTACTGAGTATTGGTGAGTTTATTTTCATTCCTAGACACAGTCCTTGGGTTCTTTTCCCTCTGTAGCTTCTAGAGACAGTAACATGGTAAGTTTGTCCTTGATTCATTTACATTCTTCTCCTCCCAAAGTAAAACTTTTCTGGGTATATGTCTAGTTTCTTAATCTTTGTAAGAAACCTAATAATTTGAACCAAAAACTGAGGGAGGGTGGGGGAAGTCAAATGCATGACAGTAAAACATTATTATATGATTGTCGGCAGTGCTGATACCAACACAGGTTGGCGTGGGAAGGAAAAAGAGTTGATTAAATTTCACTGTGTAATCGTAGGTCGTTGATTTACTCCCTCCAAATGGCTCTCTGATTAGACAAGCTTGCCTCCAAATCCAACCATCTTTGTAACGCCAGCACGAGAGCCTTGAGAGGGCCCAGTTCTCTAAGCAGGGGGTCAAAGTTAATTGAGGTGTATTTGATTGTGGCCTTTAAACCAAATTGAAAGATGAGTAAAGGAGGATGCAGCAGACCCTTAAATCTGTTCATCAAATATTTTCAAGTGCAGAATATTGTGCCAATGTCCACTATATACAACATGGTGATTTGGTTACAACTCCAACAATAACTGTCTCTCTCTCTATCTCTCTGCCGCCACCAGTTTCCTGCTGCTGATTAGCCGCTCTCTTTTTCGGCAGCATTTTTTGTTGCATCTTGCGCTACCGTATTTTTTTTTCGTTTTTCCTTGTTCACATTTTTTTAGCTTGCTCATTTTTTACATTTTTAGTAGCCTTTGTCATCCAAATCTTATCTTATTTTCATTTTGTGGGCTCTTTCTCTCTCATGACCTGTACATGTGTTCTTATCTGTGTATGCATGCCATGTGCGCAGGTACATGGATATGTACAAAAGATGTGCGTGTGTGTGTGTGTGTGCATGGGCGCGCGTGTGTAACTGAGAAAAACAGATATCTTAATTGATGAGCAGGGGAAAAGAAAGCCAAAACTGAAATGCTGTAAGGACTTGACAACTGGGAGGGATCACTTGCAAATACTCGTATACTTGGAGCAACCCACTATACACTCCGTTTAAAGTCATGGAGAAATTACTTTATGGTCCATCGTTGTAAGAGTGGTAAACCTCAAAAATTTATGTCCGGATAGATTTGGCAACGATCAATATAAACAGATTCCATTTTCTCATAAAAACTAAAGTGATCCCTAAAACAAAATACTTTTTCTACTTCCCAACAACCACATCACACACCCACTCTGATTTGGATCGGATATTCTAACAGTTCCAAAAAAATCAGAAATGGAAAAACATTTAATATCTAATTAAAAGATGGATGTATCTCATTTATATATGTGGAGTTTGTATAGTACTACTTAATTTCTGCAGTTACTTTTTCTTAGGCTATCAAAGGGTGTTTGACAATGAGAATAGTAAATGTCACTATTTCATGAATCTGCTCTAAAGATTAGGTTAGGTATAATGTATAGAGAGAGATTTACGAAAGAATCTACAATAATCTTTTGGGCAGATTCATGAAACAGTAACAAATCGTTACTTCACGCTGTCAAACGCTCCCTTTAAGAAACACAATTAGACATGCCAAGAGGAAAGGAAGTTGGCTTGCAGAACTTGCCAAGCATCATCTGCAAGTGGGCCTTAGGTGTGTGCCAACTTGCTGCATTATGAACCTCATATTACCACCATTTAGGGGGAAAAAACTCCTATTGCAAACGTTTCGAAGATGGAATTGCACATGGCTTGATGCAACATTTTTTGGTGCTCTCCTTTAATCAATAAGTGAGGTGTTAGCCATTTTCCAGGTTGTGTAATGCATTATAAGCAAGTTTAAGCCGAACGAGTATCGATTCAAGAGGGCTCACCAAGATTTTCTTTTTCATGGTACGTTTGATGTCAAGAATGTGCTTATCCTTTTGATTCCAAAAAAGCGTATGTCCTCTTAGGCAGAATTCATTTAGCCTGTGATAATGTCGGGAAAATGCCAAAAATTATGCACTCTCGGTTGGTTCAACAATTGGGCTTCCTTCAATGTATATGAAACTCATGGCTCTTGGAGTGCTGAGATTTTGAACCACACAGCCCACCAGCCAAAATCATATGTATGTGTGTGTGTGTGTGTGTGAGAGAGAGAGAGAGAGAGAGCTTTTTTCCGAGCATGTCGTCATGTGTTTGCCCTTGAGGAATGTCCCTTGATTTCCTGAAACAATCTTTTTATGGAGTGTAATAATCCTCTTGACCACGATTGAAACGATAACTCAATTTGTTCACAACATTGTGATGGCTAATTGGCCAAGTTGATTCAGTATCATATGACATTTTTGAGACCGTTTGACAACAATAATAGTTTGTTACTGTTTCATGAACCTGCTTTAAAGTTTAGAGTAGATTTATAAAACACGATAACATAATATTCTACGAATCCATCCTAATCTCTAAGGCATATTCATGAAATAGTACCAAACTGTATCCATTGCCAAACATCCCCTTTGGGATCAGTTAATACTAGAAGATTCAACTCTCAATCTGCCCAATTGATGACAGAAGTAACTTTAATAACTTTGGAGATCCCACTTTCTATGCCTCAGCAGTTCTAAGAAGAACAGCTTGCAGGAAAACCATCAGGCTGAGCTGCAACATTATTTCTATTCATCATAATCGTTAAGTTCTTAGAAGCCATTGGCTGAGAATTCGCTTGTTTGTCCATAGTCATGACCAATCACCTTGGCTTTACATATCATGTTGATCTGTATCTTCTCTGATAAGAGAAGAAGCCATTGGCTTGAGAAGCAAGCATTATTGTATTGGTTTATATATATGTATATACCGGTATCTTCCAGACAGTTTTTTACCAGACAAAAGTGGAACCGTTTGGACGGTTAGATTTAGGTTGAACGGATGGCTCCGATTGATAGTGTTGTCCCGCTACTTTTTGTATCCCCTTTTCCCCCTTGCGTTAGAGACCAAAAAAAAAAAAAGGTTGCTCAAAAAAGAACACCGACTGTTCGCTGGTAATAGTAGTTGATCAAATCACCAACTTCTACTGCCCAATGGACGTTTTTGACTGCATTCTGTGCAGATTTTTCAATGGAAAATCAAAGATCTAATCACATTAAGTCAGATTCAAAAGAAAAGCCTATAAGTCAGATCAAAAGACTAAAGGTTTCAGAGGTTTAGGTCGATTTTTCCGACCAAAAATCGTTGGTCTCTACCGGTTTTCGGTTCGATTGAGTGCCTAGAAAATCTTCTAAACTAGTGAAAAAGCACATACCAGCCTCAAGGGTCGAACAAAATCACTCGGTTTTATAATTATAGTAGAAACGGCAAAAACAGGAAAAGCGACTATTGATCCATCAAATCCACATCTAGATGTGAATTTTCTCTTGTAAAACACTAGCTTCCCATTTTAGTTGCGTTTAGCAATTAAATCACTCAAAGAGTTGGTGATTTTAAGATTAAAATATCTGACTTTTAGGATGAAAAATGGCTTTCTCCATCTGAACTAATGGAGAAGGAGAAAAAAAGAGATCAAGATCGACCCTTGTCTCAACAGAGAATGCACGGTTCGACCCTTTGCCCGCTTTTTTTGCCCTTTTCCAAAACAAAGTTAAAACGGGTATATCCTTAAGGTTGTGTTTGTTTCATTGCGGACCTGCGATTCATGGTGATCTGAATATTTATGAATCTAAGATCAAGCAATCCTCCATCCAACCTTAAATTCATGACCATGCTATCGAGATCATCCTCAGGTTTCAAAAAATACACCTTTTTTATGCAACCTCAATCATAAATCAGAGGACACAACTTAATTGATAATGCTATTGCTTCTATTATAAAATAGAAAGCTCTGTAAATCATATTTTGACAGCTTCAATTTGTTCTTGAATGGTTTCGCAAAATGGTAAGTGGAATGAATATGGATTTGCATAATGGTAAATGGACCAACGGTAACTAATTATGACCACAAAAATCATGCATCAAGCTGTTTCACTATCATTAGCCAAGGTCGATATATGCACATGCAATTTCAATGCAAATTTGCCCGCATAGAGACCTTCCTAATTAATTTGTTGCCAAAGACTAAAGAATAACATACAACGATAAAACCAGCTATAGATACTCCTTCTCAGTGGATCTAATTACTAAAGAAATCAAATATATAATTTAAACGTCATCATATAATTATCCACAGTTTGAGTTAACCACATGTTTAACCACATCATATAATTATCCAACGTAACGTCCCTTCTAGCTAGAAAGACTTTTTGTTGAACACTATTTATCTGGACTGCAAACAATGGATGCACGACATTCTAGTTAGTTAATGGGTGTACTACATCTCACTTAGGTCCCAAAGTAGCACTGATCCTGACGACAAAGGGAAAGGGGAAGGGCCCTTGGCCTCTTTGGGGTATCTCCATCTTTCAGCTACAAAGGCATTTCATGAACTTATTGGTTAATTTTCAGAACCTTTTACAGTTAACTTTCAGCCTAGTACATCAATTTTGCAAATCTAAAAAAACCTTTCCATAAGCTTACTAATTGTACATTTGTTAGTATAAAATGCTGAGGAATGTTATTAATTATCGGCAAGTATTGGCTGATACTGATCATTTATCAGCCCTTGAAGACCCGATAAACTCCATACCAACTCATGTCGAGTGTTGTAGCCCAATTTTAAAACTTTGATGAATTTATTTTTTTTTTAAAAAAAAAGCAAAGGAAATTACAAGAGCCTACTCGAGCGTATTGAGTCAAGCTCGTTTAACTCAAACTCAACTCATTTACAGACTCAATTTTAATTTAAGCTCGAACTCGACTCGACGACAAAAGAGTCAAGTTCGAATGGAGCTTACCCCGAGCTCTACTCACTGAACAACCCTTACTTTAGACTAAAGGTGATTTTTTTTAAGCTTTTTTAATTTTACTTTATCCTAGTAAAAGAAGAATTTTCTCTTTCATTTCTTCATCACATTTTTAGATAACGTGAAAAAACTCAGTCAAAGCACTTAATGTCATTTCCAGCATTGTACTTTGCTTTTGTTTGGACCTCAGAACAAAATCGAAAGTAGTGACTGAGGAAAACTTGATGAACAAGCAGAAGCAGAGAGGAAAGGAAAGAGGCTGAATGAATGAAGACAGACTTCGCACTTAACTGGGAAGCTGCTGTTTCATAGGTGAGTCATAAATATGTTCCTATTTTTTACAATTGGGAAGTTGCAGTTTCCTAGTTCTGCAAATTTTTATTATATGGTTGAGCGCACTATAGGTGGTGGACTATGAATTTGTAGGCACAGAAATAACAACCCAAATGGGTTAGATACATCTGTATCGATCTTTTGCTTGTCGGTCTATACATATGATATTGGATCCTTGCTGGGTTGATCATCATTTATGTGGATCCAATTATTAATTGAACTCAAACTTGGTATGCAGTTTCATAGTTGAATATGAATATGATACTCAGTTGGGGACCTGACCCGATTAGAGATATAATTGGGGTGTTAAGTTAGTGAGGTGTTCAAAGGAATAAGATTCAAGCAAGTTTGAATCCCAATACATAAAATCCGATTGGTTGAATTCAATCTAAACTGGATTCCCAGTCTAATCCGAGCCATTTCCAATCCCCAACCACGGCGATGGGAAAAAGGATAAAACTGTAAGTGCACAAGTAGGACTCCGCTCCGTCTCTTTCCCGCAGCAAACCAGTCCTTCCACAGAGGAGGGAGAGAGAATGGGGAGGAGTCCATGTTGCTCGAAAGTTGGACTTCTCAGAGGGCCATGGTCACCGAGAGAAGACGAACTGCTCATCAGTTACGTAAACGAACATGGCGAAGGTCAATGGAAGTCTTTACCCAAGAAAGCAGGTTTCAGTTTCACTTCTTTGCTTTTTCGATGCATTATGTTATGTGTGTTTCTTGTTCTCACGCCTGCAATTGTCACGCTATATTTCTCTCTGTTTTTGGCTGTTATTCTTTCTTTTCACTGAAACATCTTCATGGGTCTTCCGCATATTTTACTCTTCAATTCACTGGAAAAGTAATACTGTGCTGCTCCTGCGGACTATTGTGCTTCTCCTCCTCCTGAAATTCTCTTGGGAACTTAACCTTCTGCTGTTTCTTTTAATTGAGGAAAAGTTACCATGAATCAGATCCTGTTTTGCTTCGATAAATTTTAAGGGTGACACCTCTCCATTTACGTTTTCTGACCCCCTCTTTCTCTCCGTTCGACATTCCCACGACTCTCTCTCTCTCTCTCTCTCTCTCTTTTTAACGTTTGATGAATGCCTTGTGCTAATTAATTAATTAATTGAGCATTCCCATTTTTGTCGGCTTTCTCCCTCAAACTCACTCAGGGCTCCTAAGGTGTGGAAAGAGCTGCAGGCTGAGATGGATGAACTACCTGAGGCCTGGTATAAAGAGAGGCGGCATAGGCCAAGATGAGGAGGATCTCATCCTCAAGCTGCATGCTCTTCTCGGCAATCGATGGTCTCTCATTGCAGGCAGGCTTCCGGGTCGCACAGATAACGAGATCAAGAACTACTGGAACACCCATCTCAGCAAAAAGCTCAAGAGGAATGGCATCGACCCCAACACCCACAAACCCATCCTCGGTTCCTTTTCTCAATACAGCAACGATGGTGTATTTCGTCCCCGAAATCAACAATTCATGCGGAGAAGGTCTGCCCTCAACACCAGAAGCAACAAAGGGAAGAACGGCAGAAAGGATCACGTTACCGAGGTTACAGGCTCTAGGCTTCATATGCCTAAGGCAACTAGAGTCATACCCAAAGTACCACCGCCATGGATGCGTCGAGAGACAAAGGTCCTGCCCATTTGCGAGGGTAGGAACCATGGCAGCAAAAATGGTGGCGAGTTCACTGGTGGTGGTGGCTCTGATGATGAGCTCTGTAGGTCGGGTTCCGCTGTGTCGCTTCTTGATCAGAATGTAGGTTGGAGTGGAAACGGTGAGTTCACACAGGAAGTCCACGGTTATGATCACGGCGAGGGATCCACGCCTGAGATTTTTCAGCTTTGGCACGATCGCGGTCAGAATATTGTAAGTGATGATCACAGCGTAAAGATGAAGATTCATGAACCGAGTCTCGTCTGCTTGGAGGATGAGAACATGCTGTTGGATTCCTTCATTCAATCTCTCATGGACTGAAGGTTTAGCTACAATGCATCACTTTGTGGTTCATATCGTAGTTCTTATAACCACTACTACTTTTTCTTCATTCTCCCTCTCTCTCTAGTGAAGCAGTAAGTATGTCGCCATGATCATGGGGTAATGGCTCCAGGCTGCTGTTTAGGAAGTATAAAAGAAATATATGTGACTAAGCTTTTGTTCCGTTAAAATAGAATAAAAGAATGTTGAATGGAATCCATGAATGTTTTGTAAGTTCACTTCCCCTTCATCAAATCATCTCATACTCGTAACGGCGACCATGATCCGTCAGAAAAGACGGAGCATCGAGACGCAAAATCTGGTGAAGGAAGAACAATTATCTTCATGATCGAGTTGAGAGAATGGTACTACTGAGGGCCAAAGATCAGATGATGTGATTAGATGAGGATTATTGCCATCGATCTGAGCAAGAATCTAGTTTGCTGACCGTTTCCATCCTGTTTCTAGGATGCAGCCAAGAACCAAAAGTTAACTTCAGTCTTGATATTTCAGGAACAAGCGACTCAACACGAAACGTCGTCCTTTACTTGTGTCAACAAGATATCGTTTTTGCAGAATACGTGCGTTCAACGCCACTGTAGAAACTCAACTAAAATGACAAAGTTTATGTCTTCCCTGTCAAGGCATCATAAGATCTGTTGCGTGAAGATTTAGAACCCCACATGCCACCACACGACTTTCACTAATGGAACGGAGAAACTGGAACTTTGGAACGGCGGCAGTGAAGAGCGTCCATGTGTGCGCAGCAGATTAAATTTTAATTTGGGCCCGCGACCATGTCGTCACTATCCGCATTAAACTGATTAATTTTAAACATTGTTTAGCAAAATAAAAATAAATGCCTCAAGGGGCCTAGTTGCCGCAAGGCAGCTCACATTCAGCTAAAGGGTCTAAGATTCCAATCATGTGGCCATTGTCCTTTCATGCATTATTTTTTTTTGTCGTCAATGTTACCTTTTTCAGTGCAAGCACTATACTCGAGTTGAAAGATATACCATCATATTTTATATAGAGAGTTTTTCGCAAAAGGCAATTATTTTTTCTAAGTAAACAATTACAAAAAAACTTGAATGATCAACGTTTTTAATTACCAACATCTTTTGGTCTATTTGGAGGTTAGGTTGAGATTTGGGATGCGCTCAATTGACATGCATGTTGAGAAAGAGACATTGCTTTTACCATCTTATTTACGAGAAAAAAGTTCACAACGTCACATTTTTGTAAGATATATATATATATAGCTATGTTTCAAATGTTTTTGTTTTTTTCCTGCTTGTGCTTTTGACAGGTTGGTTGATACATCGATGACAGGGAGATATCAAATTTACGGAAACAACTTCACTTATGGTAGTTGAAAATGACCCACATCTTCAGAAGGCATTGTTCAGTGTTATGCTGCTCAGCGGCCTTTCTCTCCAACTTCTCCTTTGAGCAAATTTAGACGAAACCCTACCTAACCTCTTGCCCATAAACTGTGCCTTTTTCTGGCAGTAGCTTGTGGGCAACCTTCTTGGATTTTTTATGTTTAAGCTTTCTAAGATCACTATGTAAAGTATGTAACGTTGGAGTAAGTTTCTGCTCATCAAGACCATTGATTTGTTGGGAGGATACACGAAAAGAGTTCCTTGAAAACATGATGCTTAGCGTTCCTAAACATGCCAAGCACGGAGTGTTCGGCTCTATGGTATCATTTCTCTATCTTCACCTTTATTTTGTATTAATTTGTAGGGAAATTTTAGACATATAATGTGAAAATGGAACCAAAGTTTTTCTTCATTTAACGAATACAAAAATCATGCATAAAAATGTTACCATTTTTCCCTCTAAAAATAGCATGGAAAATATTCTTAATTTGTATTAATATAGCTTGGCTTTCCCTGTGGAACTTTCCAACATTAATAAAAAAAACTACCCCATGCTTATTTTGAAAGAAAAGTATGTTTTTTGGATAAATTAGTGATCATCGCACATCAATATTATTGGACATAATTAAGACACTAATATAAATTAACGAACTTACGAGCTACTTTAGTTAAAAGTATTTTGGTCACTTTTATTACATAATTAGCCCAAGCCTAATTGACCACCTTTGTAGAAGCAGCAGCAGCAGCAGCACACTGATTTAGTATAAGCGACATCGCATCAGAATCATTTTTAAGACCAAGTTTTGTATGAATCTGAATAAAAGCATGGTCCAGATATAAATCTTACATGTTATATTGGATCGAATTTAAATTTAGTAATATCATATAAGTTATATTTGTTTATGTTTATGGCTCAGTGCTATATCCATCAGGAGTCATATGGGCCACTGGAGGCTTTCAATTTGGAAGCCGTTATTAAGAGAGTGAGTTGTGTGCACTGTGCACTAGGATATAGTGGTGCATATAATCAGCTTCCATTGTGAGCTTTGCCTAGCGAAGAATTGTGGCGTTCACCGAAGATATTTTGTTGGCTGGATCCGCTTGTCAGTGACATCATAATTAATTTGAGCCTATTCAATTCCAAGATTTTATTTTTAAGTGATCAGATCTGAACTAACCCATCGCATATTTGATTGCTGCAGTAGGCATGAAATGTTAAGTAATTGCGAGTTCTCCTTCTGAATTTATAAGCGCATGTTTTCCTAAGATTTAATTATTATCTATAAAATGGGAGAGTTCATACGAGTAGGAAAATATTTTAGGATATATATCGTGCGGTTTGTTTAGATATAAGTGGAGTGTTCCACCCACACCGTAGCATTGATTTTTATTGGTCTTTATTTAAGGAGAGAAAAAGAAGAAGAAAGGTTTTACAAAATGTCAAAACCAAAGACTGTAGACTGCTATGCCTCTTTTTCCATTAAAACCCACAGTTTATACCTCCGTGTTTTAATTGATTAGCTGCAACTCTAGTTGCGCAACCACATGGACCCCGTTCATGGTAGAACCAAACTTGAATATACATTTCAATGTATCTAATTGAAAATATAGTTAGGTTATTAAATGTGGAGCCCGTTGATATCATAGAGTTTGTTAGGAGTTTTTTTGTTGTAACATTCCAAATGTTTAGTATTGTATTAAAAATTGTGTGAAATTTTCAAAGGTTTATAAAATAGATCATTAATGAGATGATTGTCGTGATTTCTAATCTTTTTGGAGTTGGAGCTGAAACTACTAGAGGGTGAATTGAGATCAGCCAAACCAAGGGCTCGAGCACAGGAGTGAATCGGGTTGTTATAATGGTATCATAGTAGTTTCAACACTCGAACCTGGAGTCCCACACGCGTAAACGCGTGTACCTTAAGGGGTGGATTGTAACGCTCCAAATGTTTAGTCTCGCATTAAATATTGTGAGGAATCTTCAAAGACTCGTGCCCATGAGTGGATCGAATTGTTGTACTTGTAATACTTGTAATGAATTTTGGCATGGATGACGTAATCAAGACCATCTTTTGTTTATTTACTTCTATAACTTAATGAACCACACTAACACCGTATTAATTTTTTTATCGTAGAATTCTTATAAGAATACCTACAATAAACCAGCAATCGGTTAAACAGCCAATCTTTTATATATGCTCCACTCATTTTGATTGTTTGAATCTGAACATCTATCGCTCATAGTTTTGAACTTGAACATATTCAAAAAGTAAAATGTAATTAAAGACAAAACGAACTAGGTTGATATTTGATTACACACGGTAAATTTTTGTCCGGCCAAGGACGGGCAGCGGAACTAGTTACATGACCATCCCCATTTGGGGGGTGTTAGTGGCACCTGGATACAGCGACTTCGTCCGTTTCGCTTCGCGTATCGTGTGCCGGTGATGTTGGACGATTTGCAGCGTGTTCAAGAACTGACCTCACAGAATCATAGAGATGCAAGGCCGCCATTGTTGCAGTACGCCCTTAATGCTACTTTCTTAAAACAATGAACCACATTTTGTCATGGTAGTGGGGTTTCCGGTGTGTGGTATCCTGGTAAAACCTGTAGTGCATAGCCTGGTAATCTTTTGGGCTTCACCAATTTGTGCTAAGCAACCAACCAATGGCTACGGTGACGAACTCCCCATGGAAGCATCTGCTATTAGACGCTTTGCAAACCAACGCCCATCTAAAGCAATCCTCATTCTTCCAATTGGTACCCTCTTCCTTCTCTGAAACAAGAAAAAATTGTCAAGATTTGTTTTTGTTTTCGCATCTGCAGCGTGTTTCTGGGTACCTTTTTCTTTTGTTCTTCGGTGAGGTGCGTTAAGGGGTATCTCAAATTTCAGGCGACAGTTGGTTGCAATGGTAAGCCTGCCAATAGGACCGTTGTTTTCAGGTACACATATGAAAACTATCTGAACTGTTTGTTACTGAGTTGGGATTTTTTTTTTACTTTGGGCATCGATTGATCGCAGAGGATTTCATGAAGGATCACAGAAGATCGAAATCTACACCGATTCGAGGAGTCATAAGGTTGGCATTTACGGGATTTCTCTTGAGTTGTTACACCAGTCGAATTTGATGTATAGTTATGTTTTGGTGTTTGTCATGTAGGTTGATGATCTTAAGCGCTGCCCATATGGGGAGGTAGGTTCTTTCATCCTTGATAAATTAATTCCCGTGCGTTACGTTTGATTGTAACTTCGGGCTGGGCATAAGTTCTCTTTTGTGGTTCTTATTGCAATTTTTTTTTCTCTTAGGTTAGGTTCAATGATTTTTGACAGAGCTGTATTTCTTTCATAATTTTTTGGTCTCCGTTGTTCAGATATGTTGGTACTTCACAGACACCTGGGAGCAGTTCCGAATCAATGGCAAAATTGAAATGATCGATAGTTTTAATGCTGATCCTCTCAAGCTGCATGTGGGTAATGCGAAATTGTCTGTCTTTTACATTTCCTAATGGCAGGCTTTCTGTTCCTGATTCCTTTTGATATTAGAGTTTTCGAGAGATGACTATTGTTGTCTTGGTATTGAGTTCATTTGCGGCCATTGAAACTTTATGGAAATTGTTATATTTTGCACAATGAGGTGTATTTGATAGGAAGCTTCTTGCTTCCAGCTACGTGAGTGGGTCATTCTGATGTTATTCAGATGATAAATGAATCCCCATGTTTGAAGGGATTTTGCATGTGTCTCTGGGATAATGTTGAACCTTTGTTCACAATGTTAAGGTTTTGTGATGTTCTGTTGGGTTTAGGTGTTACATAAATAATGTAACGCCCCTTCTGCTGTGTGCTCAATACTAAATTGATTTTTTTCATCTAACAGTGCAAATTTAGTAAATAGGTAGCATGAAGGAGCTATGCTCAAAACAACTTTGAGGAACATGTCATGAATATCTTAACTTAGCACTTATCAGAAGTGTTATTTTGCCAGATAGTGGTGATATTCCCTGCCCTGAACTTATACAAACTCCCTGGCAAATAAAATAAGCAGATGATGAGAACGAGGGGAAGATGATTAACTCACCAAGGTTGAGCAGCAGATCTGCAGAGAACATCATTGGGCCAAACTGCTTGTGAAACAATGACCAGCTTGGCAAACTCTTGGTCTTTGATCATTTTGTTAACTTGACATTCTTAGCTGGCGCTCTCTGACGAGGTCATTTGCTAAATGAACTGAAGCCAGTCTTTTTGAGCACATGAAATGAAATAAATTTAAAGAAAGAGTGCCTTACAGGCTGGAAATGAAATATGCTGACTTTTGCTTGTCAGGTTTCTGACGGTGGGGCTTTAGCTTTATAAAGGGAGTGAACCATCACCTACTCTTATCTAACTCTCTTCTTGTCTTTTACACAATTACCCATCAGTTCCATAGTAACCAGATATCAGATTTCTATTTCTGTAACTGTACACGTCCATATATGGCTAGTAGTTGCCTTTCACATAGATAATTGCTCCAGATTTTGGTTCCAGCAGTCACTTAGAGATATGTAATGTTTTATCTACTGCCTTTTTCTTTATTGGGTGATTTGTGGTGCCTGGAATTAGGATCTGGGCTTATACTCAGAAAATGATATGTTTAAGTGCTATTCAGCCACTAAATTCCTGAGATATAACTCAGGAAAACAAGGAAACCTTTTTCATCTTTCATTTTGACGAACAAGTTCTGTTCCACTGATGCAGCTACTACTAAACTTAGGTACAGCAACAATAATTGAAATTTTCACTAAGAGCACCTTCACGTATGCCAGTACTGCTAAGATCTTATTGAGATTTTGACATGTCATTCAGTTCATAATTTCCATACTTCCAATGAGTTTGATTTGCAGTATAAAGTTGGAGAAGTCAACATATGAAAGCTCTAATTCATTTCAAGTTCTGAGCTGCAATGACCCTACGCAACTTATCAAGGGTTCATTCAAAGTAAAGGCATGGTGTTGACAGTAGAATTTTTGAGCTTGTTGTTACCAGAAAAGAGGATTTAGCTTCGAGCATGATTGTTGAGGGAAAAAAAAAACTATCACTACTTTTTGTTAGAAATGAGGACTTGACTAAAATTAATAATACTTGTATGTGTGTTTTTGGTACAAAAATCAGATGGTATAAAGAGATAAGTGCCTGGATGCCTTGGAGGGATGTTGTTAAGTTTAGTGGCTTGGTGGCTTGTAGAGACAAATAAAACAATCTATAAAATTAGACAAATATTGGGGGTAATATGGATAGCATTATCATTATTTGTGTCTTCAGAAATGGAAAGCTTTTTCTTGTACTGCTTTCTCATCATGTGTTTAACTTGAAGATGGTTAGTGCGACGACTAAAGCCTGTGATTGGAATTTTCCATATAAGAAGCATTTTCCTGCTAGATGACAAACTATTTTTTTCCTATGATCTGCTATCTAATTCCTATTTCTTTGTTTCTTAGCTAAGGGAAAAGGCTTGGTTTGCTAGTTCATTAAAGTCGAGAATGCAGTACTTGGGGTGTGATCCTGGTCGCCCATATATAGTTTCTGAAACACCGAACAGCTACAGGCTAGAACCAACTGATGGCCCTGTTGATACATTTTGCCTTCTGGTATTAGATCCTGAGCAGGTCTGATATCCTGATTTTCTTTTAACGTAGCTCTGATAGTACTGTGACACTGTCATTTAGACAGATATCTTTTTATTCTTCATAAGAGAAATATCACGTAGGCAAATTGTTATAGTCATGCAGTGGACTGTTCATTGTGCATTTCAGGTTGATTACTTAAATCTGAAGGGAAACGAGAGAGTCGTATTCAGAGTCAATCCTGACAATCCTGAGTCACATGAATGGATTGTGGAGAAGATAAACCCCTGAGTCTCAAACTGCTTTTCCATTGGCGAGTAACCCCTTAAGTATCAGCTGTGAGAGCCAAACTTCTTGAACGAGAAAAGATACGCTGTATATGCTGGTTGATATATGCAAACTATTGTTCCACTATTTGCTCTCTACCTGCCCTCTGTTTATATGCTGCGTTCAGGATACAAGCTGCTACAGTCATTCTTACAATTGTGCGACATCAGCCTTGAAAGTTTTTCCTGTACAAACAAAGGAAAATTAAAGACATTCAATTACATTTCTTATCAGTGTTTTATGAGAAATCTAAAGCATCATTCTTATTACAGAAATAGATAGCATGAAGCTGTAAGCACCCTGGAATGGTAAGAAACCTTGGAGAGGTAACATGCGGCAGTAAAGAAGTAAATAGCACGTTGTTGAAATCATCCTTACAGATTATTCTGCCCTATACTTGTTTCCGGTGAACAGTAGTATACCATGTTATATGTATGGATTTGCCTTTTTTTTTGGGTCATGTTATAAATGGATCAGGGTATCACGTAACCTCCATCTGAATTGTTTAATAAAGGTTAATAAAGATTTTCTAATTCTCCATACACTAGTTGCTTTTCCTGAATTTGAACTCATTGTCAAGTTTGTGATTATCAGAAGCTAGCTTTCAGTATCCAGGACATCAGCTGTTTGGTCAGGACAGATTCGTTTTAGAGGTCTAGAAGGGCCAATATTCGTACTCCTAATCGCCAATCATAGTGTTCAAGTAGTTACTAAGGGAGGACGTGCTACAGGCCCACAGGGTTTGATATGGTGGGATGAGGTCTCTGTCATGCGGAGAGTCATAGTTCATGTCCCATGGACATCATGCTCTATGCAACCTGAAATTTTTTATTTGCAGTTAGTAGTCAAGAAGGTATAGTAGTTTGAAACTTAAGCATGCTTAGATTCTACAGCGTATTGTTAACTTCATCATCCTCCTCAGCTAGAATAATTGTTTGCTTACATCTTAAAGAGGTATGTGCGCTGCAGTGTAACAACCGAGTACATGAGAATCGGATGGTTCTTGTTCTCATTTTTTTATGATGCAAGAACCCTTTAGCTTGATACACGTGCCCAATAAATGCATCAATTTTCTTCAGATAAACATGCTTTCTTGAACTATGAGGTTTGTCGTGTTTCGAATCAACAGCTTCTCACGATGTATGTTTCTTTCCTATGATGCATTGCTTTAAGAAGCTAGGCGTGTTTCGAATCAACTGCTTCTCACGATGTTTCTTTCCTATGATGCATTGCTTTAAGAAGTAGGCGTGTTTCGAATCAACAGCTTCTCACGATGTATGTTTCTTTCCTATGATGCATTGCTTTAAGAAGCTAGGCTTGTTTCGAATCAACAGCTTCTCACGATGTATGTTTCTTTCCTATGATGCATTGCTTTAAGAGGCTAGGCGTGTTTCTTCATGTCACGGTCATGGTCGTGAGGCTATATCCTGGTAGTGGAAAACCAGATTTGTAGCTTCCATGAGCGTGGCCACATTGTTTAAGAGCTTCCAGGCATTGCCCATTAAGTGCTAAGGGAGGCACAGTACAGATGCCCCAGTAGAGGTGAAAATTTATCAGATTGGTATCTGCTAAACACGTATAAGATCGGATTTGAATCAAATTCCAAATAGCCAAGATTCTCAACATCCTCACTACCCCATTTAAAGCCTGATCCGCTGTTTCTTTTTCCTTTTTGTAAAAAAGATCCCAGCTGTGAGCCCAAGAGCTTGAGTTGTGTGCTTTTTGGCTTCACACATGGCCATCTGCATTTGGAAATGCTGACGAAATTGAGACATTTGTCTCATTCAACATGGAAAGGAAAATTGATAGGAAACAGAAGGGTAAACAAAGCGGCCAAACGGTCGAATCTTAATCCTGTCATTCAAACATCTTGCCGTAGAATTGTTACTTTTACGGGGTTCAGTCTAGTCAATATTTACTTGAAGAACAACGAATAAAAATCTTCGCGAGCCAATTCTTTCTCATCCGTTTCCTTCACTGTGACTTTATATTACTGCCTACATTTTTTTTTTAACAAAAAGATTGTATGTATTGCAGCTGGCTTCGACCTCGTACCTCAAGTGACAAACTTTCGTCGCGTTATGACTTCAAGTTTTAATTTATTTATTTAATTTTCCTGGCAGCTGCCATTTTATGGCAAAGTTGAGTCCTGCCTCCTCATGCCTTAGCATTTTGAAGCCATCAAAGTTTTAGGAGTTTGAAGCAAACGAACGAAACAGATCAGGAAAGAGGGAGGTGTTTTCCCCCAAACACATAAAAAAGAGCTCAAAAAGAAAAAGTAATTCACTTTCATGGAGTGCTAATTTTTCACATAAAAAAAACTAAGTAGGGAAGAGCCATCCCTTTGCCTCAAGGGACATAGCACCTCAAGAGCATAGATGGTTGGTCTAGGTATGAAAAAATAGGTTTTTAGTTTGATTGTTATGGGCGCTGTCACTCTGCATCATAAGCAGTGGATTGTGGTATCTAAGTTGAAGAGTGTACTGCCGATGATGCTGATGCCATGCCACCACTTAAGTGTTCAGCCATTAGTTTTCTCATTTTTCACCTGAAGAAACGTAAGGGCACCGACAGTAGCAGCTATATGATTACACGGAGCAGGAAGAATGATGGTCTCTTTATTTCGTTGATACTGCCTGGAACAACAATTTACTTGATCCTGAAATATGTACATCAACTTTCACGTGGGGTTGGCCAGGCAACTCCGCTATCCCTATCTTGGTTTGGCTCATATACAAGGTAGTTGCCAGTTGAACCTCTGTAGCAGAAACAAGTCATCTCATGAAAGGATCTCCTTTACTTCAAAACAATCTCTCAAAAATGGCGTTGTCTCAGTGATGACCAACACAATAAACCCCTAAAGACAGACTTTTCGGATTTTCTGTACTGCTGGCTACTGCCATCGTGTGCTTTCACGCTTACAAATCACCATGTATATAAGATGTATATATCTTGCATGTTGGTGAAATATCATGAGTTCAGAAGCCGCCATTAAGGCCCTCTGCTGCAAAGTTAAAGTTGACGGTGCAAGGAGTGGATCAGATCACCCGCTGAGTGTCCTCCTTAATGTGAGACACCATTCAGGAGACGTTTCATTCACGTTAAGGGTGTCAACCAACTGGTCGACCTGATCTACTTCCTTGCAGTGCATGACCAGAGTAGAAAACCCACAGAGAGAGAGAGAGAGGACTTACCATGAACACATGCAAGTGCAGGGAGAAGTGGAGTCTGTAGAGGCTTACGCCTTCCAAAGGCAGGCATCTAGCTCGGATGAGTATTACACCGCAGGGAAACGCAAGTCGCAGCAGAACAGAGGCATGGTGATGGATGGTTTTGCCCTCTGAAACGTTGGGCTACGTTTTCCTTCTTCGAGTGGAATACTCATTTGAGCAAGAGGTCTGCCATGGAAGGCCTTACATTCCTGGAACTCTTCATTGCCCAGATGAGACCACACGCACCTGGCCCTGTATATAAATACATCCATAGAGGATCAAAGTTCTACTTCCTCCCCTTCTGTTACCCCTTCTGCCTGTGAAACAGTAAAAGTAAAAGCTGGTTCCATCAAAAGTTGAGAATCTGATCCTAACGGCTAGCACTCGCTTTCATAGTTCTTTGCGTCAACCTCTCTCCGCCGTGCTATCTTTCCAAAAGTGAACAATTTACAGCACCCAACTTCTAGTCTAACAACAGAAACCATATATCCTCTGAAATTTTTTTCATTTTACCGCCAGTTTTGCTCCAAATATAAAAGATTCAAACACATACATAGAATATTTTATTGCTGAGGAGAATTTCTTCTTTTTGACTTACTTAAATACACCCACCTTCTAGTCAAGAATGAGGGAAGAATCAGGTTCCCTCGTTGATTTCATCAGATTTTTGGGATGAAGGGCAGAGTGCACGAGTCTCTAGGTAATCTTGGGGCTCTCAATATTAACAAGTTAAGTGGGAAAAAACACTTAAAAAAGGATCGTTCTGGTTTAGGTAAGCGTGCGCTACATGTAATTGGTTGGTAATCTATAGTCGAAAATTTGTAATTGGAAACTCAGTCAAACATGGGTGAATTCCATCTTTAACATGTGTACCCTTTCTTCCAAATTCAGCATTAAACGAGGAAAATTTTGCCCCGTTCAAATGACAAAACCCCCATCGAGAGATCAACAGCACACCCTTTAAGCCAACCGGTTTCCAGTGATCAGCTTGAATGATGCAAAAAGTAATGGTAGAATTCAAATTCATTAACCTTCCAAGAGCTCTTCTTTTGATTTTTAGGTTTCAAGTTGGTTTTATCTTATCTGCAGACGGTCAAATTCGATCAAAAAGCTGAAGACTTGATTCTCAATGCTTGCTTTAAAGTACTTAGTACATCAGCATTAATTTCGATCCACAAACTTCAAGAGATCTTAAATAGTGAGCCGATTACCGAGGTGGTTGGATGACAACTAAAACCTGGTTTTGTCTCAAAATACTATTTTATTGATGATAACAATAAAATACTATTTTACCGCCACTTCTCCCTCAGTTTTTTCAGCAAAACTGATTATATATATATATATATATATATAACTTTTTCATCAGATCAACTCTCTCCCAAACACGGATTCAACCCCAAAATCATGAGATTTTTTTTGAGAGGGAGGAAGGTGGTGCGAGGCTTGGGCCCTATTACATTTTAACAAAAAAAAAAAAGGGAGCGACTGTTTCCTTTTCAAAATCGTAAAAAAAGAGAGAGACAGTGTTTAACCTCCTGAAAGTCTTGCATCCACTTGCGCTCTTCTTTATGAACTTTTTGAAGCCTTGTGTCAGTGGATTGTCGAACTGCCGTATCTACATGCGATCTGCATCTAAAGGAACAACCATTCTTCACTTCACTTCACTTCACTTCATCTCACATGAACATAACCATAACAGAAAGAGAACGAGAGGGAGAACTGAAACGGATAATCACCAATTGGCAAGAGAAACGGATGAGGATAAACACCAATTGGCAAGATCGCAGATTGCGTCGGTTACAACAAAGGCCAAATCAGTCAGGCCACAGATTGCATTGGATATTAATGGGATTGCGTTGGATATTAATGCAAGAGATAATAAAGGCAAGATAGCTATGGATATTCATGATGATTTGGGGAAGATTCATCCAAGAAAGAGTAAGTCGGTTAAGGAAGATGGCGATCCAGAGATGCAACAGCCCAACAAAGCAAGTCAATCTAAAACCGACAATCATATTAAAGATTCTTGTACAGCTCATAAGAGCAATCATGATAAGGATGTAATCTCTCCTAAGATCAAGGAGAAGCCTAACGTGTAAAGCATTATAAATAGTGGAAAGCCTCTCCACCAAAAAGGGTGGAAGGACCCCTTCTCGTGGACGTAGGTGAATTTACACCGAACCACGTAAAATCTTCTTCTTTCTCACATGGTATCAGAGCAATAGGGTCTTGGGCCGTGAGTCTCTTCAAGCTTTTTGTATTTTCTCAATGGCTTCTATTGTGACCCCTTCTTACCCATACCCTTACAACTTAAACGTCACAAATTTTGTGACCATTAAGTTGAACCAAACCAATTTTTTGATATGGAAAACTCAGCTGCTTGGACTTATTAAAAGCCAAGATATGACTGAGTTTATTGAAGGAGAGACGGTTGCACCTGAACCCACAATCAAGCATACCAAGGAAGATGGTACGGTGGAGGAACGAGTGAATCCAATCTATCAAGCATGGCGAAAATCAGATCGACTATTGCGTGGATGGATCACCGGCACTCTCGCAGAAGAGGTCATGGGCACGATTATTGGCCTTCAGACGTCTAAAGAGGTATGGCACACTCTCATGACACATTTCTCTCATAAATGTCAAGAGAGGGAACACTTGCTTATGCAAAAGCTTTAGACTTATAAGAAAAGAAGTTTATCTATTGCTGATTACATCTGTGGGTTCAAGAAAATTTGTGACGAGCTTGCAGCCATAGGCAAGCCTATAGAGGATCATTCCAAAGTCTTTTGGCTTCTCAGTGGATTGGGACAGGAATACGAGTCCTTTACCACCACTATGATGAAACCCCCAACGCCATCTTACATGGACGTAGTAGCTTTACTTCAAAGTCATGAAACTATGCGAAGCATGTATCATGAAGAAACCAGCCAGCAGGTTGCGTTTTACAGCAAAAAGTATTCAAACTCCAAGTTTAGAACAAACAAGAATCAGTTTTTTTAACTCAAAAGGGCGAGAGTTCATACAGGCAGCCCAAGGTGGAGGACAAGCAGTCCAAGGTGGTGGACGGTTTCAGTCAAACCAAAACAGAAATGGAGGGCAAGGAGAGAACCAAAGTAAGGACAAAGGTGTTCGTTGCCAAATCTGCCACAAATTGAATCACAATGCTGCGAATTGCTGGCACCGATTCAATCACGCCTTTCAAGCGCAAGAAGTTCAACACACCTTGGCAGCAATGAAGATAGCCGACGGTCAAGATAACACGTGGTTTCCCGATACAGGCGCATCCACACATATAACATCTGATCCAGGTAACCTTACAAACTTTACTCAGTATCATGGTAATGATCAAATTATGGTAGGAAATGGTGAAAAGTTGAATGTTACTCATATTGGAAATACTGATATTCAAAATGGGGAAAGACGTCTTATTCTCAACAACATGCTAGTTGTGCCTCAAATTAAGAAGAATTTAGTCTCAGTCAGCCAGTTAACATCTGAATATCCATATGTTTTTCAATTCTCTGCTGATGGGTTTTTTGTTAAGGACAAGAGGAACAACCGACTGATAGCATCGGGCAGTAGAGCTAGAGATCTTTATGCGTTCCAAGAGACACCCAAGGATCAACAACATGCAGTTTTCTTTTCCAGTAGATTTCAATCAGCAAATAAAGAGACATGGCATCAACGTTTGGGCCATCCTCATCGTCAGATAGTTGATTTTCTTGTTAGCAAAAATAACATTGAGGTGAGTGGACCTCAATCAAGAATGGGCATTTGTTCTAGTTGTCAAATCGCCAAGATGTGTCGGTTGCCATTCCTTCCAGTAGAAGATCATTCTCAAATTTTTCTTGAACGTGTTCATTGTGATTTATGGGGACCAGCCCCTATCATGTCTTCACAAAAATTTCAATTTTATGCTATATTTGTTGACGAGGCTACAAGATTTGTCTGGTTATATCCTCTCCGGCACAAATCTGAACTTTGTCAAGTGTTTATGGATTTCCATAAATTAGTTGAACGACAATTTGGGACAAAGTTAAAAAATTTTCAGACTGACGAAGGGGGTGAATTTAATAGCCGTATCTTAGCAATTTATTTGCGAAATAATGGCATTCAACATATTAAGTCATGCCCCAAAACGCCACCACAAAATGGGTTGGCTGAACGGCGTCACCGGTCCATCGTTGAATTAGGCCTCACCATGATGTTTCACTCTCACGTACCCATGAAATATTGGGTCGATGCCTTCCTAACGGCTGCGTGGTTGATCAATCGGCTTCCTACTCCCACCTTGCATATGAAATCACCTTTTGAGTGTGTGTTTGGGAAGAAACCAGATTATTCTTGTCTTCGTATATTTGGGAGTCGTTGTTTTCCTTACTTGAGAGATTATGCCAAACATAAATTTGAGCCAAGATCATTACCATGTGTCTTTTTGGGGTATAGCTCTATTCATAAAGGATATCGATGTTTATATCCTCCTACTGGTCGAGTATATATCTCACGACATGTAGTATTTGATGAAGCTTATTTCCCTTATCACAAGCCTGGAATATTATTCTCAAAGGTTGAACAACAGCTACATCCTGCCACCTTCAATGATTGGACAGAGCCTCCTCATGATGTTACTAACTTGCCTGGTACGCAACACATTGACTCTTATGATGCTTCTGCTCGTATGCATCATGAAGAGATTCCAACTCAAGAAGCATCAACAACTAGTTTGGCTATCTCGAACGTTCATGCATCCTCCATGCATCAACCAACTGCAGGAGAATTGACGTCTTCGTGTGATGAGCCCTTACATCAAGACAGTCAAATTCTCACACCAACTGAGTTATCTCCAAATGCTGATACAACAAGGGAAGCACATGACGAGTCCATTCATACTTCATCAAATTCTCATGCTATGGTTACTCGAGCAAAGGCTGGTGTTACCAAGCCCAATCCTCGATATTTTCTCACTGTGAGTATTCCATTAGAACCCAAAACGGTGAAAGATGCCTTAATGCATGATGGTTGGGTGGCAGCTATGAAAGAAGAACTAAATGCCCTCCACCACTGTAAGACATGGACTCTCGTTCCTCGGCAGCCAAACATGAATGTGGTAAGTACACGCTGGGTTTTCAAAACAAAATTAAAAAGCAATGGTACTTTGGAACGCTTGAAGGCCAGACTCGTCGCTCGCGGGTTCACTCAAATTCCCGGCATTGATTTTATGGAAACATTCTCTCCTGTTATCAAACCGGCTACGATTCGCATTGTCCTCACCATTGCATTAACCAACAATTGGGACATCCGGCAGCTAGACGTCAAAAATGCATTCCTCCATGGCAACTTAGATCAAACAGTTTTTATTGAACAGCCTCCAGGGTTCGTTGATACATCCAAACCAATACATGTTTGTCGCCTTCATCGAGCACTTTATGGACTTCGCCAGGCCCCTCGAGCTTGGTATGATCGCTTTGGTTCATTCTTATTGACAAAAGGGTTTTATACAAGCATCTCCGATTCCTCTCTCTTCGTCTATCGAGCAGCCCAAGGTACTATATTTCTCCTCCTCTATGTTGATGACATCATATTAACAGGGAGCAACAACATCCTTCTTCAACAGTTTGTCAATGAGCTTAGTACTGAATTTGCCATGAAAGATCTTGGATACCTTCATCATTTTTTGGGTATAGAAGTTGTTCAAACCCATTCTGGACTCTTCTTAAATCAAAAGCGATACGCCTTTAGTCTACTTGAACGTGCAAAACTGCTCGGCTGCAAACATGTCATCACTCCTTTGATTCAACACTATCAACCTCCTAGTGATGATAAACTCTTTCCGGCTCCAACTTTATTTCGGAGTCTAGTTGGAGGACTACAATACTTGACGTTCACTCGACCTGACATATCGTTCAGTGTTAATTATGTCAGCCAGTATATGCAGACACCAAAGAATAGTCATTTCCAACTTGTGAAGCGTATACTTCGCTACATTCATGGCACCATTTCTGATGACTATATTCTTTCCCCTCAGAAGGATTTTCGGCTTCATGCTTTCTCTGATTCTGACTGGGCAGGATGTCTAGACACTCGACGCTCTACTACTGGTTATTGCACTTTCATCGGAACAAATTGCATCTCCTGGACTGCTAAGAAACAGCCTACTGTTGCTCGATCGACGACTGAAGCTGAGTATCGATCTATGGCATCTGCCGCCGCTGAACTTACGTGGATTACATATATTTTGAAAGATCTTGGAATATACTTGGCCTCTGCACCTACCTTATATTGTGATAATATGTCTGCACTACAGGTTTCTATTAAGCCAGTTTTTCACTCTCGAATGAAACATGTCGAATTAGATTATCACTTCCTTCGTGAAAAGGTTGCACTTGGTCAGCTTACTACGCATTTTGTGCCTTCCTCCCAACAACTTGCTGATATATTTACCAAGGCACTGTCAAGCCATTCTTTCAATACACTTCGCACCAAACTGGGCCTCACTAAAGCCCCGCCCAGTTTGAGGGGGGATGAAACGGATAATCACCAATTGGCAAGAGAAACGGATGAGGATAAACACCAATTGGCAAGATCGCAGATTGCGTCGGTTACAACAAAGGCCAAATCAGCCAGGCCACAGATTGCATTGGATATTAATGGGATTGCGTTGGATATTAATGCAAGAGATAATAAAGGCAAGATAGCTATGGATATTCATGATGATTTGGGGAAGATTCATCCAAGGAAGAGTAAGTCGGTTAAGGAAGATGGCGATCCAGAGATGCAACAGCCCAACAAAGCAAGTCAATCTAAAACCGACAATCATATTAAAGATTCTTGAGGATGTAATCTCTCCTAAGATCAAGGAGAAGCCTAACGTGTAAAGCATTATAAATAGTGGAAAGCCTCTCCACCAAAAAGGGTGGAAGGACCCCCTCTCGTGGACGTAGGTGAATTTACACCGAACCACGTAAAATCTTCTTCTTTCTCACAAGAACACCCTTTTTTTCATTTTGGATAAAGAAGAGCATGTCTTTTTAGAATTTCATATCTAACACAAGTTAACACGAAGATAACAGGAAAAGTCTTCACCTCTCGCTCACCCTAAATATAACAGGAAAAATCTATGTTTATCTTTGAAAACAGAGGTAAAGGTTGGCCGGCCATTCGTAAATTCTCAAATTATGTTAGCACAAGGCACGTTTCTGTGTAAGTTAACGCGTGTAAGAACCTTTTTTTACATTTTATTGCCCGCCATAGCAAGAGTTCTTGCCTTTTCTATCATAGGGAGCATTCTGGTCACGCAAGCAATCCAGTAGGTCGGCCCCATTTAGTTACTTTCCCCTAGATGCAAAAGTTACTGACGTAAGATGAATTACTTTTTGGTTGAAAAAGCAACTTGATAGGAACCCGTTATATATGGAAATCCATGTGAATCAGATGTAATAGTGGGTGCAAATTTAGAAGCGTTAATGTAAGACGGGCGAGCAATATTCATAAATGTGAGTCATCATCGTCTTGTCTAGCTGTCGCGCTAACCACTCTTTTTCTCTCTATAAGGAAGGAGTAAATTCAATTCAATGCTGTCAAGTGCCCAAATAATTGTCGTCCCATGAGTAACATTTAAAAATTCATGTTAAAGATGTTATAAATTATCATCAAAACCATCATAACAAAGTCTAATATTAATTTAATGATTACTTTTAAGGATATATTTTTAAAATTTAACAATCTGACATCTGGCACACAGAACTAAACCGCCTCTGTACATGCATTTCCTGCATTCTGATGTGAGATAAGGAGTTTGCAGCAGCAGCAACACCGAGGCGCCTTCCTTTCTTTTAACCCTTCAACGTCCTTTCATCCTTTTTGAAAGCTTCATCGTCAGGTTTGGTGCTTTGGTGCTGTAAACTTTCTCTGACAAGCATATACGTATATATATATATATATATATACAAGAGAAACAGAAGAAAAGGAAAAAGAGGAAGGCAGATGAACGCATGCCTTGCTCTCACAAGCTTCGTTGCAAAAAAGAATTGCGTCCGAAGGGACGTACCTTGACACAAAAAAAAGGCGAGAGAGAAGGACGGTCGGACGCATTTGGTTCTTGTTTCACGTCAATGGGTGGGTGTCCCTTGTTTGCATCAGCCGAAGATCCGCAAGAACACTCGTCGAAATGGGGTGGAAAAATCTCAACCCTGTAGGAAAAAAAGGGAACGTACTTAGGAGCATGAGTTATTATTAACTGCAACATAAGGGAGTTGCTTCTTGCTGTGGTAGTTGGCCTGGTTTTCCTCCCTTGAAACGTAAGGAACAATCTGTAACCATGTGTATCTCTTTCCAACCCGACAACCCATTTACTTGAGGCAGGTCGCCTTCAATAATACCAGTTCCTTGTTTGGGATCTGCCCGAATTTTATTGACAAAAAGAATCAGTACAAAAGAAGAGCTTGCTCCCATTGCAAACAAAATACCTACCATTAGTCTTAATACAGAAACCCCTTCAATAAGGTTTGGCCGACTCCAGAAGTCGAAGTGGATATCAAAACTCTCTCCAGCAAGATTAGACCAAGGGTCAGGTGCTATTCCTGAATTATCCAGAGTCTATTGGCCTCTGATTTGGAAGATTGAGACGAATCATCCAGAGTCATCATTTTCAGTTCAGCCCAAAGCGAGTAGCAAGCACTCATAGCTGTGAGGCCCACCATGAATTGAGCTGTTCCTGTATTTCCAGAGGAAGCTCAGGATAAGGGCCGGGCCTGCTATCCACAGGTCTATTGTCCACCCTTGCTTAGAGCCACTGTCCTTCCACTTCCTGATCAAATCCTTAAGATTCTTAGCGAATGCCACTTTCTTGTAAAAGTTACTGCACCAAAATTTCTAGATTTTATTTGCTCTAGCGCAAGATAGAAACAAATGGGAGGAGGATTCAGATTCTAAGCTGCATAAGGGACACCAACTGGCCAGGGCAATACAAGTGGCGGAGCTAAGATTTTTTATCAGTGTGGCACTTGTGTGAGTGACACAACTTTGGTGTGACCACTGCATATAAATTTAAAGTTATAACAATATAAAGTTAACTCATTATAATGAAATTTTTAATGGGCTGGCGTGGGCAGTGGCCCACCCAACCAACAAGTAGTTCAGCTCCCAGAATGAGTAAGTAATCAATCTTCAACAGCCAACCAGAGGAACTAGGAAGAGGATGCGGGGACGTGCTTAGCCTAAATAATGGATATCCATTCATCAGTCATATTAGACTGCCTAATCAAAGCGTATACCTCGCCTGGTTTCACAGACTACACTTCTCACTCCCCCCCCCCCCCCCCCCACTAATAATCGCTGCCATTTATTAGAGTGCAGCGTCGTTCGTCGAGAAGGCACATAATGAGTACGTTCGTTTTTCGATTTCATGAGAGTTGAGTTGGGTTGAGAGGTGCTTGTATGGTTTAAGTGGGGGGTGCTTGTCGTCCTTTTCTCTCTCTCTCTCTCTCTCTCTCTCTGTTACAAGTATTGCTCTGAGTTTCTGACCTCCTTACTGACAAAAAAGAGGGTTCTCATGCCATACAGTGGCAGGCTACATTAAGAACACGTTAAACATCATACCTTCTGCATTTCTAGTACCTCGTTTTCAGCAAGAGCGGTGATTGGGCTTGAACCCACAGAAAATAAGAGAGGCAACTAGTTTCTTGAATCAATGAAAAAGAAGAGCAGAAAATGAAAGGAAAAACTTTCTTTAAACCGGCCAATTTTATTTCTTAAACAAGTAAGAAATAAAGTGTTCGGGTTCCACATTAAACAGATTGAGCATCTGACACGATCATACTGGGTACAGCAGAAAAATCCTTCTTTGTGTTAGTTGAAACGCCAATTGAACAGACGTTGCAGAATGAACAGATATGAAACGAACTGTAGATGACTAGCACTTCAATCCTAATCTAATGTCATGATATCAAGTCTTTCGAGGGGACTGACAAAAGGGGCATAAGCACAGGTGTGTCCGGTTTGAGACTGACTTAAGGCGTGTTTGGCAGCAGAACAAATTGTTCATCAATCTGCCTCAATTTTTAGGATAAATTCATGAATCTGTTACTTTTACCAACTGCTCTTAATAACCCTTTTCCCCGCTCTCCATAACCTTGTACGAGCCTCTATTGGTTGGCTCGGACACCTTATTAATCGGCGTCCCCACTCTGGCCATCTGAACAGAAACCATTTCACAGAGAGATGCACATGAACCTCATTTGGGTTTTTATATAATACTAAGAATGGGAGGGGTTGGCATTGGGTCCTACTAAATACAGGAAGTGACACTGTAATTCTCGCCTTTAATGCTTGTGGATGCACCCACTTACACAGAAAAAGCAGGACAAGTGGGGACAAGGAATTTTTCAGGAAAAGAACATCTTCCTACTTAGCAGCAAAAAAAGTAAAATAATGCAGTTACTCACCAAAATGAATTATTTACTGTTTGAGGCAGTCTGAACACGGTTGAAGCTCATGGATCAGGAAGCAACGATGATATCCTACCCGAATCACATTCATATTTAATATGTGAATTGCCTGCTGTAAAAACATCAAAGGGATCAACTCAGGTCACTATCTTTGTTCTGCAACCCACAAGGGATACCTTGTGGATTATTTCACCCTGTGAATCATCGGGTAAATTAAGACCATCATCAAAGCCAGGACCTACAACTGAGTTGAAGAGGCTCGGGCATCCATTAATTAGTCAGTATGCCTTTTCCTTTTCAGAAAAGGTAAAGGAAAACTCATCTTGTGCTGCATTCACTTAAGTGGCCATGTGAGGAGAACCCTGATTTCGTTGGTAGGGATGTCAGTTCATCACACTTGGTAAAATTGGCCAAGTTAATTTCGTGTCACAGTTGTTTCACTGCACTCAACTCTCAATATTTTGACAAGAAAAAATGTGGAACACAGTTTAAAAACGAAAAGGTTTCTTCTATTCAAGATTAAAGCTCGACGTAGATGGGAGATGGCATGGGATTTTTCCATATAAATGCCGTGGCTCGTGAAAGTGGGCGGTGCCACCGTGTAAACACAAGAAATTGTGCTTTGTTCTTCCCCTTAGCCAAATGGCCTTGTTCACAAAAAATGTATGGAACCAACACAGCGTCATGGCATTCAAAGGATATATCATAAATCCACCTAAACCCTGAAATAAACAAGTCTTCAAGGCACAAGGATATAACCTTGGATTTTACACTGAAATCAGTTTTCTTGAATAAATATTACAAAGCAATATGGTAATCCAGACTCTCTCAGGGACGGAGCAATATTTCATTCGGATGCCTTATTACTTACTAGGTGGATGTATATTATATATCAGAGACGCTTTATTACTCACTAGGTATATATATATATATATATACCCAGTGAGTAATAAAGTAATAAGGCATCTGATGATCTTAATGAAACCTTACCACTGCGTTCTGGAGGCAAAACACCAAAACAGATCGCCGTTTTAAGGCATGCTTAGGTGACTTAAAAAACGTTGTTCTTGTTCTGTCGGCTAAACACGCAAACCAAGTTTCAAAAATTGAATATAAAACCATATATTAATAAAACCTCACATTGGTAAACCGACTTTTCTTGAGGGTCTCATCCGAAAGCTACACTAAACCATTCTGAAGAGAAGGTGACCAAATTGGAAAGAGATAACAACCAAGTAAATTATTTTTGAGAATTTCATACATGAATTTTCTACATTTGTTCTTTGGAATGATTCGCTGATAGCTGAGGAAAATCAGGCACAGAACGAGAACTCCACGGTGCAAAAAGTGGAAGTAAGCCGACTAACGAAGGAGATTCCTGAGTGAGACATCACTTGCACAAGTGCCTTCGTGCCGAATAAATGGGGTCATAGAAGTACTGAGAACAAGAAACCACCACAGCAAACGAAAGATTTTACCATCACCTGCATCCTCCATCTCAAGACGGAAAGGACGTGAAACTTCCACTCTTGGCATCCATGCCTGGGATCAAGAATCTAAAGCTCCTCTTTGGGTGCTGGAACCGATTCCATTTTAGAGCCTGAAACCAGTAGCGCAGCAAAATGCAGCGCAATCTTAACTCCCAACTCATTACCATGCACCAACCAAGCAACGACCCCCGAGTGACCAGAATCTTTGATCCCCATGCTGTAGCACATCCCTTCGGTTGGCTCAACCTTTCTTTTGCTGAAAAATCAACAACAGCAATTCACTGATGATGAGTGCATCTTCTTTGCTAAGAAACTTAAATTGCTTTCCCTTCTCATTCTTGATATGTATAGATTAGTGAATAGAAACCGAACCACTAAAGCACAACAGCCGCTACACCCAGTTCACTTCAGAAAGGCCACAAGTCACCCCAGAGAGAACGGCGAGCCTGTCGGTGTAAGGTAGGATTCTTATGTTGTGTGACAACAATGCGTTCAAAGCAGCCCTCAGATCCATCATGTTTTGTTGACCTGCAGACGTCCATGGTTATGCGCTTACCCCTCCTCACAGGAGTAAAGATAATGCGGCCCCATCCACTTCCAACGTCAGCGGGAACAGTTTCTTCAATTTTTTCCCCCTGATCGGCATCTGGTTCTACTTCTGTGAGATCGGAGACTTCGCTTCCTGGATCTGCTTCATATGGTATATCCGCATCCTCAGATAGAAGCTGATCCTCTGTTCCACTTACTCATAGTTAATACCAAGTCCAACCCCACATATGAAAAAAACCAGCATGGGCATGAAAATACAAACTAATAAGGTCTATTGTGTTATTAAAGAACATGAAACAACAATCCCGGGGCACCACATTCTTTTATAGGGAAAAAACTGAAAGTTGACAGCTTAAAACTGATTAGAGAAAAGGGGACAGGCATCCGGTATCTCACCAAAGTCAACCTCAAGATCTTCAGGATTCCGTCTCGCATGTTGTTCTTTCAAAGTCTCAAATCTCATACCATGAAGTGGCCAAGGCGACCTGTAACACCAGCTCTAATTAGGAAGACAAGTAAATATCGAGGCAACAACTACGTGCAGATGTACCACCAAAATCAAGCCTTTGGTAAGTCAGAAATGCAGAAGTAAAGGCTGAGACAAAGAAGCTTGTCATTAATACAAAGTATAATGAGAAAAGCGCCTGAAAGCATGTGCAATTTCATAATTGCAAACAGTGAATATATCCAACAGAAATTTGTTACCCTCACATTCCTTTAAATGTCAAGAAGTTAATAGTTAAATAAACTGCTTGCACAAGCATTTTTTATGCATGTTCATTTGCAAGACAACAGGATGGAAGAAGAATGTCATTCTTTAAACCTAGAGAGGGTCAAATGGATAAAGATCCTGAGGTATTCCACTTTATGCTTATCAGAAACTGTACCTTTCCTATTAAATGTTAAGAGCATTTCCTTGATTGCAATCATGAAACTGAAGCGAGGTCACTCACATGCTTAACTTCAAATTGCCAAACACTGAAATGGAGAAAAAAAAAATCGGCTATAGAAACTAGTTAAATAATGGTTATTGGCTTATTGTTACAGCATGTGAATTCAATGTAACCTAGGACCACAAACAGCTTCCATGGTAACAAACACTGACAGTTCACACAGAAAATTTCATCGCTTACCTATTATAGAAAATGCCTATCGTGCAGAACAGTTTAAATATCAGGGACCACAAGAACAGAGATTGCAGTTCGTTTGAAAGAGAAGCCACCCATTCAAAGAGTAACAAGCATCTATTTTTCTAGAATAGAGCAAGAACAGTCTCTCACCTTGGTCGCACACCACGTCTTATAACAACATAACAGAATTTTTCATCCTCAAAGCCACGCAGTGTATGATTTCTTTCTTTCTGCAAAAAAATGCCAAGATAATAACATTTCAATAATCGATGAACACACTTTGACTAATATAGAAAACACATAATTCGGACAACCCCTTGCCAAATGGAAGAAAAAGTCAAACCTGCAAGGCACAAGATAGGTTTGATCTCTATAAGCCTATTTTTCATCTCCTCAAGCTGAAACTATTTTTTCTTTTTTTTAATATTTGTCAAGGGTTAGGTTCCCACAAGAGCTAACATGTCTTGCAGCTTGTCACTCCAATTGTTTGGACAAATGAAAATTTCATGCGAAGATATACTTACCAATTATGGACTAACACAAAATTATACATCTAGCACATGTAAGCAGGCCTGAGCATCGGGCCGACCCAGCCCGACACCCGAAAATCGAGTCCAGGCCCGGCCAGATACCTGACATCTGAGACAGGGCCTGCCTCGGCCCAGCCCTGTTAAAATAAAAAAAAATATTTTTTTAATGTAAAATAAAAAATTTTAAATATAAAATATATTTTAAATAAAAATATGTATATCATTATTAAATAAAAATAATATAAAAAAAATAAATCGGGCCGGCCCAGGCTGATTTTTTCGGGCCCGGGCCCGGGCCCGATGCCCATGCTTACATGTAAGGAATTGGATTATGCCAGCAGTTGGTAACAACAGTCTTAAGGTTTTTAACAAAGCAGAATGACATGAAGCCTTACTAAGGTAAATGACAAGTTAATCAAGGACTAAGTTCATGTGTTTTATATATAATTGAAGCTATCACAAAGACACATGGCAGAATCATAGAGCTACCGATGTTTTAGCTACACAAAGAGGAAAATATAGCAACCAAGAATGATTCACAGAACTGCAGAATAACCTTGTATGCTCGTTGTGATGACGTTCTCTCCAACCGTTGAACAAAATGACAATACTTTCCAGTGTTTTCCAAAGGACAAGGTCCATCATGTGGGCACTGTGAAAAGGAAGGCAGTAAGTTGGCATGGTTGAGAAAAACACAGCGTTCAAGCTCGCTGTGGCAAGAAAATTAATGACATTCACAAATACTCACAGGTGCAACTACAAAAGCATCAGTTTTGGAAGGCATCATACTGTTTGCAGATTCCACCTGCTCCTTAGAAGCCTCATCAAGCATGTGGCTGGACTTCTTGGATCTCTAGTATATTAATGAAAAAAAACGTTCAGTTAGTCAACGTGAAGTTATTAAAGCAAAAGCAATAATTTAACTCAAATAGCAGATGTTAATACATAAAGTTTTTCAGAAAGGAATTATTTCATACCCTTTTTGACATCCATAGGATGTGAGACCGCATTTGAGATATGATGCTAAACCCTAAGGGGGTGCCAGGCTCGATCAAAACCTGTAATTCTTAAGGATAAGCAACAAAGAACATCTATATATATATATATATATATATATATATACACCAACTAGCTTCTACACTGTGTGAGCTGCAATGGGAAACAGGGATTCCAGAGCGTGAACAAGATGCACGTAAGATGCCATGCCAAAAAAAAAAAAACAATGCAGCTTCATTTCACTAAAGGAAATTCCATAAAAGTGTTGTTGCCCTTGGTCAGAATTGGAATATTAAAAAAGAGTTCTTAAGATGCACCAAAATAAGAAGATGAAATCTGATCAGGATCAAAGGCTGTAATGTCCAAATGTCAGTAAAAATTTAAACAGTTGCAGGAAATAAAAGGCATAATATATTATACTTGAGGATATACAGCCTACCAGGACATCCTGTGTAAGATCCCAAAGTTGGCGAACTGTTGTAATCCGATCCTTCAATGATGGAATCTCTCCAAGGACATAAGACTGCATTCATTTTAGGAGGAAAAATTCATACAATATGGCATATAATACAACAAAAGAGGAAAACTATAACTCTAACAGAAGAAGCAGTACTACAGAAGTCAAAAGTGAGAGAAAATTGCAAGAGAAGAAGAAGTAATCAAGGGTAGATGTAAACGCAAGCAGCCTCTAATAGGCAGAGTTAAATAGTTAACAATTAGGAGACATAAACAGAGGAACCATTCATAAACAAAATCTCTGCCAAAGCTAAATGTTTAGATTGTCAGATGACCAAGTTGACATGGACATTGGAATGAGTCAAGCAAAACAAACAGCACTGACGCTAGAAAAGAAAAAATGACCAACAGATCATTTATAGACACTAAGCAACTCCTATTTTTATCAAACCATATCCAAAGATACCCTTGACAGCTTCACATGCATGTTCCAATTTAAATGGAAGAAAAAGAAAGTTGTTACTTGAAAAACTAAATCAGTACATAAAAGAAATTAAAGTAGCATTGACAAGATCAGCAAGCTTACACAAACTACAAGGTCATGCTCTCTTTCAGGCTTTTCAAGTTTTTGAGACAATGCCTGAATGCTTTCATAGTTCTGAATCAGGGGCAAACCCTTCACATCTCCCAAAGGCCAAAAAGAAAGAGTCAGTCAGGGACTCATCAGTCACTAGATTCAGAACTTCATCAATCGTAAAAGAAATGAAATAGTAATATCAAAGGCCCTAGCAGTTTGGTACCATGTAAAAGGCTAATACTGGCACGCAGCATTGATTTGGATGGCTCCACCAAATTAATCCTCTCTAAAGAGTGTGGCCACAGTTTATGCATTGCCCTATCAGATTTTGAAAGAAGAGTATACAGTTACATAAGAAATCATACTGTGAAACAGCAGCCAAAAGATTAATCAGTTACAATATGGAAAGAACAAAAGACCACCTCACTAACTACCGAAAAACTCAGGACACTTTCCTGCTCAGTTGCATCGAAAGTTAAGAGACAGGGAAAGGAAAAAGAGGAACAGTCAATTCAATCTGCTGAGAAGACTCAGAACTATGGTCTTGCCAACATCCTCTCAAATCCCCCACATCTTTAGTTCAACCTCAGGGAGCAACCAAGACTTGCCCAAAAATTTGAACATGTTGCTATTGTATCATGGAGCTTATTAGATGTTCATGTGTAGCACTCAATATTTGCTAAAACCAATATTCATCTGTTTCCCTTTATTTACGTTTTCTTATATCTATGGCTGTTGTGCATTTATCATATTATCTTGGGAGTGAACAACCTTGGTGCCACCAACTACCATTTTAACTAACGCATGCTTTAAATCCCAGAACAACATAACTACCTTGATTCATGTTATAGAGAAGAACACACAGCGTCAATGAAAATAGTAGCCTAGTAGGTAGCCAGGTACTGCATTATGATTATGACAAAAATTCTCAACGTTGTGACTTTGCAGAGTGGAACTTGATAATCAAAGTTGCTCACCATATTGCAGATCCTGAACCAGAACCAAAATCCAAGGCCTTCTTAGGAGTAAAATCCACCAGCCTCCTGGAGACCTATATGAAACACAACTTTGAGCAGTTAAAATGCCGCTAATGGAACTAAGTCCGATTATAAAATTAAGATCAAAAGCACCATGCAGAAATACAAACAATCACAAATTCTCTGAATTTAAAATGTGAATACCGATAGATGCTGCGTGCACTGTAAAATGCATGAAAATCTACTTTTACCCACCACTTTGGATAACTGAAATATACCCAAAGAACATACATTATATGTAGGATTTTGCGTGAGCAGTCTCAGGCACAAAGGTCCTGGTACTGTCCAGGTGTGAAGTACCCCAAAGGTCGTGCAACTAGCAGAAATAACACTCACAAGCATAAAGAGTGAGCAAGCACTCAACATGAGAGCAAAGGACCACACAACCAATGGACAATCTTCAAGGATGCCACCTACATTTTCGATTTGAGTTCAACTTTGAACCTCTGACTCCTAGAGGACATAACGGCATCCGTTACTTCTGTAGACACTCAAAATGTAGAACTGGGTGCACATTCAACTTTCTACTCGCAGTTAGAAGCGTGAGAGACCAGAAAGCTTCAGTCATATACACCCACCACTGAGTACGTTGTACAGGGAGATAATTCACATCAATTTTCCATTTCACCTCAACAGCCATCATATCAAAGATAAGGGATACTGTACGTGGCCTAATAAATCAGAGGCAGAGCAAAAAAAAAAAGATAAACACAAATTAGTTCAAATGTTTCATGGCCTACCCATCATCCACTAAGCTACATTCAACAGTCCCATTCCTGAGAAGCCACACTAACTAAAGAAAATTGCACAACTTACTGCATTTCGGTATTATATACCACGATCCTAAAGTAAGGGAAGGTTCATAAACCCTTCAATTTGTTTGTACACGACGGGCACATGTTCGTGAGCTAGTATTTGGTTTTATGTTTTCTGAAATATTCGCATTTCCATATATCTAAGCGTGAACCACACTCCACAAGAGGAAGGCCACCATTGAGAACTAACCCTTTCCATCATCTACGAAGGCCAGCTACAAGATCGACAATAAATAAGAAACGATAACAAAACTCAAAAAGGGGAATCCAACGAAAGGTTTAATTATTCTTATCGTGTACCTCATTCTGCACGTTGAGCAGCCTATAAACTACCAGATTGCTCTCACAGTCATACTCACAAACAGGTAACGGCGTCTTCGTCCCAAAATCATAATAGTACAGAAACTGAAAAAAGATCATATCAAGGAAGGAAAATGAGCATATTTCTACCTCTGCCAAT
Organism: Nymphaea colorata; assembly: GCF_008831285.2. NCBI lineage: Eukaryota > Viridiplantae > Streptophyta > Magnoliopsida > Nymphaeales > Nymphaeaceae > Nymphaea > Nymphaea colorata. The sequence goes on from NC_045146.1 coordinate 21,908,754, forward strand.
ACCCTGTGGCAAGCACAATAGACAGCCGGCATCCGAGCAGCGACATACGCAGCGGTCTCATTGTCTGTGTACTTGAGCCCTATGTCGCCGTATTCGCTCTTGATCTTCCAACGCTTGGACTGCTGGCTAGACGCCATGAGGGGGTCCTCGACGAGCTCCCGTGACGTCGCGGCTGTAATCTGGATGTTGACGCCTTTGATGTCGTTGAAGGACTCTGACAATCTCAGGACCTTCCTCCTCATATGATCCTGCTCCTGCTCTGTGGATTGTGGACTCCTCATCTCACAACATCACGAAAGCAACACGACCACCATACAGAAAACACACACACACACACACAGAGATAGAGCGAGAGCGATAATTTACCTTCAAGAAACTTCCTTATGGCTCTGCGAAGGCGATGAGGGACGACTTCGATCCCAAGTGACTGCTTTGCCGCAGAACGAATCGCCTCGGCCGTCCAGAGCTTCCCGACCGTCACGGGAACCAGCGCAGACGCCATTTCTTCCTCCTCTTTCTCCTCCTCTCCCCTTTCTGGGCCTTTAAGTTTCATGACGGCTGACGGCGGCAAACAGGGGTGTAGAAATGTAAATGGTTCGGATTTGTTTAAATGTTGAACCTAATCCGAATGCGATCAATTGGGAGATATTCTATCATCTCAGTTTGGCCACACAAAGTCTTTCTGAATGCAGATGATGGACCAAATTAAATCCCATAATCATGGTAACTATATAAGTAGGCAATGCAGATCTTAGATTTATTTCGAAATATATATGGAAGTGGTTCTCATCAATGTGTTCCTAAGAAGAATACTAAGTTTTTAGAATATATATTTCTAAAATATCATGCTGTTCTTTTCAAGGAATATAATGTGCTTGTAAAAACTGTTATTGAATTTAATGATTAAATACTGTACATAATCATGTTATGCTTTTGTAAACAAAAGCATAGTACTTTTCTAAAACATATGTTCCTAAAACATATTTATAAATGCCATCTTAACTTTCTTTAGCATATCTTGTATTAAACTCTCACTTCCTTCAATTTAAAAGAGTCTAAAGTATGAATGTAAAGATCAAAATACCATATTTGCTATGGCTTTGATTCTTCTCTCTAATAGCTTTGATTCTTCTCTCAGAAAAAGACTAAGAATGAAGACAATCTATCATTTAATCATTTAATCAACCTTGAAGATTACTTACAATATGTTAGTTCAACACTTGGATTTAGATCCCACAAGTGCTTGAAGAAGGAGTAGAGTAATGAAAGTCTAGTCCCTTATTGAAGATTGTGAAAAATTTATGGTGAATTATAGGGGTCCATTAAATGGTAGATTGTCCGAGCTCATATCCTTTTTATTGAATGAACTAAAGCTGATTGAGATCCATCAAATCAAGAGCCTAAGCCCAGTGTGAGAGTAGATTGGCCGTTAAATCATTAACTTTGTCATTATGTATTGCATTCATATTTTTATTATCGGATCAACTTTAATCATACAACGGCTTACCAGATCAGAAATTTGGTTGAGATGGAAATTGGCATTCTCAAGTTTAAAACTTGCATGCAGCCAGGCTTGTACGAATACCACTTTGATCTTTTTTAATTAGCTTTTATATTTCCATGAACCACTGCAATGAAGTTAAGATAAAATAAAATAAACAATCAGTTACCTGACCCTTTTCGGTGTCTAATCCGACGTTGGCATCCGCATTAAATTAATCCACTGCCATAGATTATTCAGTGAACCTTCCCAAAAGTCCTGCTCACTAAGATTTTTAGGCATTAATTTCTTTCTCCTCTAGATGAATTGGATCGTTCCAAATGCTTCAATCATAAGCCAATAAAGTAAACACCGCAATTGTTTTCAGTTGCTTAGTCAAAAGGCATCATTAAAGCAGATGATAGACATTCAATTTTTGGCTCATTCATTGCGGCCTCGCCAAACTTATTCTTAATCTGATGTTTATTTGTGAAACTTTTGGGTGAGTAAGAGGTTAACAACATATTGTTTGAATAAAACCCATAAACCCTTAATTTTCTTTACTTTTAAATGTGTTAGGAGGACTTGAATGAGATGAACTATCCCATTTTGTATGATCTAAAAACATAATATCTACATGAATGAACCGAACACTTCTATGCCTTATAATTATCCATAGAAGACGGACAATGGTAATTTTCTATGATAATTAGGCAGTGTGTTCCACATATGTAAGATTATTTTTGTACAGGAATCACTCGGTACAAAAACGAAACGTACATGGAAAGCCACGCGCTGTCTCACCATTTCCCACTCTTTTTTTTTTCCCCTCCCTCTTTCCCCCTTCTGCTTCCGCTGAAAAATTTGGCATCTAACCCTGAAGAATCTTCATGGGCAACCTTCGGTACTTTTCCGTCAATCCCGATGACGGAAGAAAGAACTCACAGATCGGAGCACACGAGCAAAAGGCAGCCGATTTGTTTATCCGCTTCACGAGGGATGGACGGCCGATCTCTTCAACTGCCACTTCTTCGTCATGTCCTCCGATGTCTCCCACAGCCGGGCCGCCTCTCTGTCGCTTGCTCCTAATTTCGACGTCGGCGCCTCATTGCAGTCCGCGAAGTAACGGCCGGAGACGCCGCCTACCCTTGGATGCGTCGCTACGTAGCACGTCGTCGCGGCGGCCTGAGACGGGAAGGAGGAAGTCGATCAGAAATAAAAAATTGTACGAATGCGAGAATAATTCCGGCCATCGCCGTTGAGATGGGAATCGTCACCTGCGGGATCGTCTTTAAGAACTTGGAAGCCAAGAAGAAGGCAATATCTTGACGGAAGAAAAGGTGCAGCGGTGAGATTCCTCATGTGTCGATGTTGATCTCTTCCAAAATGATCGGAAAAAATGAAAATGTTAATAAAAAACAGGAAAAAGAGTACCTGTCAGTAGTCCTTCACGTTCCCGGGTGAGCCGAGTCCGAACTATCCCCGGATGAACAGAGTTCACCGTCACATTCGCGTTCATTGTCTGCAATTTTTTCGTAAAGTTAATTCAAGTGTTAAACGTCACCGAGAACGCGAACATGATTCTCACCTTGAGCCTCTTCGATAATTCCTTGCTGTGGAGAACGTTCGCCAGTTTGGAGACTGCATAAGCTCGAGTAGGATCGTACTTGCCGCCGTAAAAGGAAGGACTGAGAAAGAGACATCAGCTAAATGGTAAAACTCGGTGAAATCCGGTAACTGAGAAAAGGAAAAAGAAAAAAACAAGAGAGTCTTCTTCTTCTTTGCCCCACTCCTTACTTTTTCTTCCCGCATAACAGTTGCTCGTAACATATGCGGTCGCCGTCGAACCAGCCATGAATGCTGGAAGAGACATTCACTATCCGTCCTTCTTTGCTGGAAAGCTCCGCCGTCTCGATCATCTTGCTGAGCAATAGGTTCGTCAACAAAAAATGCCCTGAAATTTAACTATGCACGGATATCATCGTCATCCTCAGCAACAGAGTTTGAGGGGAAAAAATTGCAAAAAGTATCGCGGAAAAGATATTACGTCCGTACCGAGATGATTCGTTGCGAACGACATCTCGATTCCGTCTTCTGACACGGCATGCTTGTGGCAAAACTTTCCGGCGTTATTTCTGAAGTTTTCCAAGAAAAGGACAAGTTAAAACGGAAGCCTGAAAAAATGAAAATAACCAACACCAACACCGTGGAGAGGAGACCAGTGGCGGTCCTAATTACATGAGGATGTTTACGGGCAAGCCGAGCCGCTCGAACTCGGAGACGAAGCTCCTGACGGAAGCCATGGAGCTTAGATCCAGAGCCATGACGATGATTTCAGCTCCGGGGAATTCCTCTACTATTCGGCTCTTCGTCTCCTCCGCAGCTTTCACATCCCGAGCCGGGAGGACGAGCCGCGCCCCTCGCTTGGCCAGCACCCGAGCAGTCTCCGCGCCGATACCGGACGTGGCTCCTTAATTATGATCAATAACAGAAAGCATCTCTCAGCGGCTCAGCCGAAGAACGAAAACCCAGAGAAAAATCCGTGAACAAACACAGAGTTGTTTCTCTAACTCTGCTCTTCTCGGTTGGGCTCACCTGTGATGATCGCGGTAATGCCTCGGAGGGTGTACGCTCCTGCTTCCGTTACCTGCTCGGCTGTAGACTTGGAGCCAAAGCCGCTCGGACCAACCGCTCCGGTAAGGTATCTAACTACTTCCAGCATTCTGGTTATCTTTCTCTTTTTTCTTCAGAACGCAGGGAGAGTTTTGCAGGCGGAGGAGGGCCGCTTCGATCGGACAACCATATGTAAAGCCTGCGGCGTCAGATAACCGGTACCCCATACTTGGACCCCACGTGAGGTCTGGAATGGAAGGAGAATCCTTTCTTAGATAAAGAGTTTCTTATTCTCCAGAACCTTCCTCCCTGGTCAATCAAACAGGTGAGAATTTTTCATGAATCGGAAGTTTTCTGAGGTTGAAGCCGATGAATGTGATGCTTATGCTTCTTTTCTAAAGGTTTTTGATATCATCAGCAACCCATGTTCACAATGTTGATCCAAACTAAAGCAGATATCTATCCCTCACAAAGCTTTTTTTTTTCAGTTTTCACCATTTGAATGATTATTCAACGAACAGAATTTGAATATTTTAGAAAAAACGAGGCTTACTTTTTGGTGAACCAACGAATAATGTGCTCCAGGTTTAAGCATTTTGACTCGACAACTTGTTCTCTTAAACTATTGCCAAATTCGGGGATACAGACTACGGCGTCTTCCTCGCTTCACTGGAACGCATTTGAGATAAAACGCAGCTTACCCAGAGCCAACTACTGCCCGCCAGGCCAAAAGGTTGCCGGATTATGGTCGTACTTACCATGCATTTGCATTTGATAAGGAGAGCTCACACTCCTTTTTTTTTCCTTTTCCTGCAAATGGGCGATACAACAATTGTACAGGGAAAATAGAGAGGCAAACGGAAAATGGAAATGAGAGAGAGTAGCATCAGAGATGGTCGGTCTATTCCGTTTGTACACGGGAACAGGAGCCAAACACGCATTAAATGAGCTCCGTCCCCCATGTCCTCATTCCCTTATGCACGAGTTGGTTCTGAGAAGCAAACGCTTCTGTTTCTTCTTCGTGTGAAGTTGAGCGGTGCACGTTCGCACCTGCAAGCAGACCCTTTTGTAGCTTCCGACAGTCCGACTCCCTGCAGCCTGCCCCTTTGTGCACCTCTCCTGTCCCGGTCTCGTGGATGATATAGGCCCGGCTTCCAACACCACGGCTGCCCGGTATGAAAGTCAAAGACCAACGTGTTCCCTCGATGGTATGAATTAATTTTAGAATAGTCGATGCAAGTTACATTTTTTACTTTGAAGCTCTTTTTTTATTTGACCTTCTTGGGCCATGTAAGCGAAATTGAGACTCAAAAATTCAAGAAAGTTATACGGTGAAACAAACATGATTAATCTCAATTTTTTTTTGTTCAGTCTTATTTTTGATTCAGCATTAGAGTTCTAGTTAGATAAGTGGAACTTTTGAGATAAAAAAGCGCGAGCATTAGAGTTTCACCTAAACAAATGCATCAAAAGTTTCAAGTCATCACATCTACCAAAACTTGAAGACTTTTGTTTTCGACATTTTAATGCTGGACATTTAAATACCAAGTATTCATACGTGGCCTTAATATAACGTTTGAAGTGGGTGCATTATGTTGCTTATATTTGACATAAATAAGTATACAACTAACGCCATTGCTGTGATAAGGTTGGTTTAAATTGAGTGCTAAGGGTAGGTGTGGCTCGTTTACGTGAGTGAGGAAGACCCACCACCTTGCAAACCTTTTCTTTCTTAGAATTTCTTGGCAACAGCCCAAGTTTCTTAACTATCAAAGCGGAACACACCTTTAGCACCTCTTAACCCAGGTTAAGAAGTCGGTCTGGTGCATAACATTGTCTTAATCGAGAATAAACTGAAAGGTTTTTCAACTTAAAAGAAGTTTTTCGAAAGAGTACCAATTCTCACGGAATAAGATGGGCTTAGAAAGGGGGTTGAAACTTTCTTGTGTTAAGGCCGAAAGGGTGAGTCATTGTCTCCTTTTGTTCTTCCTAGTGCTAGAGCGGATAAAGATTAGTTTGCTCGGCCAAAAGGAGGAAAGGGGAAACAGAGACAAATGGTACTTTGGTAGCGTTATTGGACAATGATTGAAAAGCTCTTTTGGATGCCATCTGAGAATCCGGATGTGCGTCCCATACTTCTTAGAATCCTCTTTACTAACTCGCTCCTAAATGTCGCTAATCATCTTCCAATCATAATCAATAACTTTTAAGATATATATATATATATATATAAAGAGAGAGAGAGAGAGAGAGAGGAACTGGTTAATCATCTTCCACTAGGCTATTATTTTACTTCAAAGCATCCAGCTAAAAGTGATAACATATGGCTACTAGTACTCATCCAATACCATGCACTTTTAGTGCTAAAAAAGGGTTCTTTACTAATGTATGCACCAGAATTTGAATGGTTTTGTTGATTTTTTTAAGGAGGAATGATGGAGAACATTTTAATCCTCAACTTCTTGGTGTGCCTGTATACGATTAAGGTTGAACTAACAAGGTCACCTTAAAAGTGACATGACTTTTGATTCAAAAAATAATCGCCTTTTCATCCCAATATACGCCACTGTTTAATTTATTGAAAGCTACTTTTGTATATTATAGGGCGCGAACCATCCACATAAAAGCTTAAACTAATCAAAAATGCAAATTCTTTGCCTTTTTTCAGCTTTGTTTATTTTGCATTTACAGTTTACGCATCCTGATTTAAGTTTTGTATTTAAAGTCGGAACATCTTGGTGGATATATACTTTAATGGTTATTTCCATCTCGATAGGCTTCGTCCCACACGGGAGTGGTCTTCATGGCTAAGATTTATACCACCAAGTAAGATTATCTTTGGAGTTTGGCCTTCTAATTTTAATCTAATCTTGGTAGTGCGATAGATGTTTTATAAAGTGACAGCACATTTTATAGAAGAACAAACAACGTACTTTAGGTGGACTGACCGTGGTCGGAGTCCATTGCTGGAAACCTTTCAAATCATATTTATATACAAAAGATGGCAAATTTGATCGCTTTACATGACAAAGCATGATTGAAAGGCTGAGTCTTGTCAAATCAAGACGCAGATCACATGAATGCTGTTTGTTTTAATTAGAACAACTGGTCTTTCGAGAAAGCTATTACTGGATCCAACTAAAGGAGAGGGTTGATTGGGAGTTTGGCATTTCTTCACAAAGAAAAGAAAGGGGGCCGTCTTCTTTTCCTTGCACACCAAGGCGTGCTTCCAAGACCTATCATGTGCCTTCGATTTAATGACCCGTTCCACATTATCCCTTTCTGCTCTCCCCATAAAGTCACTTGTTCTTTTAATAATGAAGATCATGTGCATGGTTAGGAGAGGGAAAGCGCTTGCACTCTGATTCTCAGCCAGTCGCATACTGTTTTCGCCCAAACAGCAATGAAATATGACTGATCAAGTTCACTATCAATAGTATAAAGGCCAGTCTTTCCATTAGAACAGTTTTTTTGTTTTCTAAAAGGAATCGCGATAGCCCAACTGGTAAGAACCTCTTCCCTTACTATAAGACAGATGATGCAAGCGTTAACTGGAACGATTGGGCATAAAGAGTGTCTAGGTGGCTTTCCAATTCCGCAGAACACTAACACATCAGGGGCAACCAAAGCAATCCGCTTAATCAAATTGGACGGCATCAGACCAGACCGTGACAGTCGCAAGCAATTGAATGAGAGGGAACAAAAAAGACGTTCTTTTGACCCCACAATCTGCTCGATGAAGTTACCCGGACTCATGAAAAATTATGGCAAGGAAAGCACACCGTCCCTTGACCTTCTAACCTCCAACAACCTGAAGGTCGCAAGACCAAGCCTAACCAGGCCGACAGAGTTCTGGTCATCCTTTTTCTGACGATAATCAGCAGGACTTGAGAAACACATAGTTGCAGCAAACAGTAATACAAAATTTCAACATCTTGCAAATATCATCTCAATAATGCCGAAACAAGGCGCTCAGATCCATTTTGACTCATCCAATATAAAAGATATTTAAGCTACTCACATAATCCACCATACAAAGAAAAATCACTTGAAAGAAGGATAGCAAAGCAAACAATTGACCTACTGTGTAAGAAAGAGAGAAGTGTAAGAAAGAGAGAAGGGGCTGGAGACAAAAAAAGGAAAGAAAAGGGAAAAACTAGACAGCGACTTCTACTAGTCACTGGTCGATATTTTCTTTGCACACCAACATAATTAAACAGCAGAAACAGCCCAACACTCAGAATACTCTGATCGCCCTCCCCATGGTACTCTTCAGGTACAAGCACCTCACCTGATTGGCCAGAAAAAGGAATATAGTTTAGTTCCTGTGAAAAATAAAGGATCCTAGAAGCAGCTTTAGCAAAAAGGATCAGCACTATTTAGTGGGGCAGACAAGGAAAGTACATGAGAGAGAACAGTGCATGCATTAGTTAATATGATCATCAATTTCTAGATCTTGTGAATGGCCAAAGAAAGGATGCAATTCACGACTGCAATTTGTAAGTACTAACAGTGTTGAATAGAAAAATGACAGCAATAAGACATCCACAAATGATGCAACAATGATGACAGAGTTAATTCATAGGACTGCAGAAAAGCTGAAGCAATGTCAACATTTTGGTGCATTAATGAACACTTTTAGTTTATAATGTGTAAAGACAACACAACAAACAAGAGTGAAAAAACAAAAGAAAAACAAATATACCATAGCCTTACATTTTGCCAGTTCTTCTTCAACAATGAAACAAGAAAGTTGACGCTAAGCTGTACATTCTGGAAGATCTGCTTCTCCTCCATGGAACAATTCCCGACAGCAACTCCCATGCACAGCACCTTCTTAAGCTGGAATTTAACCATTGCTTTGGTTTCATTTACTTTTGACTCAAGTGACTCCTGGTGCGAAACAAGAGTTGGAAACTTCCCAGCCTTGTTAAGACCTGGACCAAGGAGCCTGGGTATCTGTTTAATGATGGCTTCTGATGCAAGAAAAGCATGAAACTTTTTCGCGAGCTTTTTCACCAACTTCTTGTTCTTGTTCATCTTCTTCAAACCTTCAACATCCATGTACTCCAACCCTATCTTCTCTGCCTGAACAAAATCGCGTACTACAAACATATAAGCAGATTTGACTAAATGTCTACAATAATGTGCAATATACCAAGTCCATATTATCAAAAACAAGTTTAGTTAAAAAGACATACTAGAAGATCATCATTCAGTGTACCTCCTCAACATGCTGAGCATCACCAAGCATGCAAACTTTCATTTTTGGGCGAGGAATATGAGGTAGCTTAACGGAGCCACTGAAACGTTTGTCCTTCTGTGGATCATAATTTTTCAAACCAATCTGAAGTTCAATTGTTTCAGTAAACTTGCGTTTCTTATCTCTTGATTCACCAACCACCTGGGTAATAGCTTCTCTTAATGCATCACTCTGGAGCTTGCTGCAAATTATTAAATCAAGAAGACAAATTATACACCTTATGTTTACTATGCTTTGTCCACTTAACAATTTAGGAAATTCAGAATATACAAAGATAGCCTACTAAAACCAAGAAAGCATCATATACTTGAAGGATAAAGGTGGAGGCATGCAAGGATGCCAAGCAAGCAATCACGGATGAAGTATGGTAGCCATCCAAAAAATTTACCAGAGGTTCAATGCATATGATGCGACAGCGGATGTATGTGTAAGAACAATACACCAATTCATATGATGATGTAAATCTAAATTTCAAGCATGGATTCTATGGGCCTCACGATACTGAGGCATATTCAACTGGCTGGCAGTTGTATTCTGACTTGCAGATCTCCAGTAATTAGATCCTATAATGGCATGTGCACACTTACCTGGGATTAGAAAAAGGAAAAAAAAAAAAATACCAAGAGCACTATTCAAACGGGATAATTACCAATATTATTCTTAGCCAATTTCATGTAATGTTACTTAAAAGTGATTTCTTTTTGTGAGAAACTTTATGACACTTCAGACTTTCTGAAAATTGTAAATGTAAAAAATAATACCAAAATTAAATAACACGCTTCTTAGCATCTGTCTTGCAGAATACAAAGAACCAGTCCACCGTTCTAAAGTGTTAAACAAAAAGCACCAAGAATAGAAAGCACACAATTAAATGCTTTGGAAAAAACCCACTGCGAAAGTCATTATGTTATTGAAAGAATATTATGATGTTCTTACGAAATTAATATCTCAACAATAACAACCTGAGGCAGCTCAAAAATGCTATCGTCTTGGTGAACAGCCAGGGATAGCATCCCACCAGAGGTAGTTCATACATGAGCATAAATATCAACGTGAGTCAGCATAACGTTCATTAGAAAACAAAAAACCGACAAGCACATAAGCTACATTCATGGTTAAAACTCATTTGCCAATGACCTAAGATCCTAAACCATAGTTGCACACGAATTGTTAAGGAAATCATGATATGCTGTAACAAGTTTCAAAGGTGAGCGCATCGCTTCTCCAATTAACCGTGAACGTGCACTAACAAGGATAACAAAAAAAAAAAGATATTGCCCTGAACTGGGTGACATAGGGATGCTATCATTAAAATTTTGGAAAGGTCAAAACGCCCGTCTCAATAGATTTCACGGCAACTAAACTTCTCCCACCCGATCCAGAGAAAACAAACATTTATCATACCATACCAATATTATCCTCACAATACTAGTGCAATTCAACAAAGTACTTGATCCATATGTTAGAGGTTCATTCACCACTTGGGCACTTGACAGTGCTGTTGATTAATAGGTGATAAGATCTTCAAAAACATACGCAAGATCCAAAAGCATTTCCAGGTGAAAATAACGCGTACAAACGCAAGCAAACACCTGTAACGACGAAAAAGTGGAGAAAGGAAATCAGAATACCTCATCTTGGCGGCTTCAGCACAATAATCCTTAGTTCAGTCCCTGATCAAACGGGAAGGAAAGACAGCCCAGCAACAACGGAGCAGAGGGCGAGAAAAAAGAGAGAACGCAGCCGCAATCCCGCCACCCTTTCTAGCGCCAAAACCCTAAAGAGTGGACGGGAGACGGAGAGAAGAAAGCCGCACCCATATACTCCACATGAGTTCGTCATCTAGACCGTACAGTTCCAAAGATTGGTGGGACCAATAATTATGATGCGCAAGAAGGAGAGAAATCTGATCCGTTGGATTTTGTCATCGGACGGTTGATCTTCGTCTTCTTGTCCATAAAACGGCTCGGACCATGTAAAGGTTCGACCCGTAGCTGACCATGGAGCTTTTGAATTCAATTCAGATCTAGATCCGGGTCCATCTGCACCCAAGCAAAATTGGACTCAAACGTTGTCAATGTCTGTCTCCTTTCGGCAGGAAAACAAAACGATTCCCGGCCATACGGATCTGCAGTTTTTATTTATGAAATAGTTTAAAACATTTGTGTTAATTTTTTTTTTCAAAGGAAAATGGGTAGTGGCAGATACTCCAAATTATCCAATAACCTCAAACGATTTTCGATAAGAAAATATAAAGGAAAGGCCACGCTTATGGATTGAGCTGTTTATAGTACATTTTTCTGATTATAGTACACTTTTTAACTCAAGTATTTGCATTTTAAAAGAGTAATACCCATGAAAATCAAATCAAATCAAGAACATTAAGATGTCCTTGGAATCATAATAATTCTGCTTTTAGTGAAAAAGAAACTTGTGATATTAAGATTTAGATTAATTTAGAAACTTTGCAAAGATGCAAACGTTGTCGTTTACCTGACAGTATAAAAATTGAAAGCCACTTCCTTGACCGGAGCCGGTGCGCCAAAAGCCGTTCCTACCGCGAGTGACTAGAGCCGATGAGCCAAACCCGTTTGGAGCTCTAAGTTGAATTGGGCGCAATCAACTGAGGGTGCGAGTTGTTCGGCCAAGGCAACGATGGTGGTTGGCGCGCAGGTGCTGCCTGCGGTGGAGCTGAGAGTCGAGGAACCATGCCATGTGCTCGAGTATCGATCCAAATCGTGGCTTCCAGAGAGAAGAACAACAACAAGAGAAGGATGTGGTGTTCCGGACATCATTGTCGGGAGCCCGACCTCGCCTGTGCTTTGCGACAAGATTAATCATCGCCGACCAGTGATATCACCTCTGACTAATGGAATTGCAAATCTGGTCCCCAACTGTGATATCACGTACAGAGTGTCGCATGCGAAGTCTTCCCCGCGTTGTCCTATAAGAGCTATCAGGCGCTCTCAGGGATGTCGCGGTCGGACGTATGAAGTGGGAAGTCTCTCCATCTCTCAACCCCTTCACCACGCCAAAGAAGAGAATCTTGAGGCATAAGTTTCCATCGTCTTCTCCCTTCTTCAGGTTTCCCTTCTCCCCCCCAATTACGGAGAGAAATTCATAAAAGAAGAAGAAACTCGGAGAGGTTTACGGATGAAGAAGAGCCGTGGGTCAAGGGTCAGGTGCTCTCTCTCTCTCTCTCTCTCTCTATCTATCTATCTACTTGCGTCGCGCGTGTGTAAAAAGGGTGCCGCTCCTGTTGTTGAAATACTGTCTGTGTTTTTTTTTTTTTTTGGCGTGATTAATTGGCCTTGTGATGCTGGAAAAGGGAAAACACAATCTGTTTTTGTGTTGTTTCTGGCATCCGCTTATCAATGTGGTCGCTTTAATGTTGTATACTCATAGGGTGGTACACCAAAAGGAGAATTAGGTTCTCAATACCCTAGCCTCTTGCGGAGGATATATTGTTTTATGCGTGTCATTTTCTTGTCTTACTTCTTTTTCCTTGGGCTGATTTTTATAATTTGGACAGTCCCCGTGTTAATTTGTTGATTGCAGTTTGGGTAGCTTTGAAGAGTTGTATGCTCCTAGTATAATACTGGCTTTGGACTATTTTTGGAAGAGAAAGAAAGAAGCAGTGCACGTGGACAAGATAAAAAACTGAATCTTGGACGATGATTGCTTGGGATTGAATTTGTCTATAGACTATATAGGTAGTGCTTCTAAAAAAAAAAATTGTGGCAGTTACAATTCAAGAAGGAGGTGGCAAGTCTAAACTGCAAGCAAAATCCTTTAGTTAGTCTCAATTTCTTTATGTGGCATAAGACTATATGGCTGTTTGAAATTTGAATGCGCTCGTTTGCAGAAAATAGCTGGGTTGATATGGGTACGTTCAGTTCAATACTCATAGATGCATTTGTTGGCCTTCGTATGGATAAGCGGATCCATTGAACTGTATGCTGGAGTTGGTTAGCGTCCATGGCTAGTTGTGAGAATTTTCTATTGTAGGGGAAGTGTGACGAAGGAATCATAATCTGCAAAGAAAGTTGTCTTGTGGCCATTCACAGTTCAATGTACTATTCTTTTGGTTTTCCCTTTGTTGTCATTATGATTTCAATGGTGCTGCCTCCGTTTTCCTTCCACTTTTTTATGTCCATGTCTTCGTCAGATTGCTAAATTTCATTTGGTGCCAGGGGTCGTGTGGTGTGGGATGAGGGTAACTTAATAGAAATAGAATCCAACAAACCAATAAGGCAAAAAATTGATGAGCCCAAGACTCCATACCATCCCATGGTTGATGATGGTGAGTAAGTTATAGATATCTTTTCCCGAATGTCCTGTTTACATTACCTTAATGCATAAGGTCCTGAAGAAAGCTAACAATTAGAGTAAACTTCTGCAGGTTCTGTGTCACCAATACATGGTGGCGAGGAAAGAATAGGTTGCCCTATTCAGGTGGATGCAATTTGGTCTGCTTTCAGTGATGTTGCTTCCTCAAGTACTCACCAGTCTAGGAAAGTTGGGGGTTGGACATCCTCTGAGGATGAGTCAGATGCCATGGAGCAAGATGATGAAGGTTGTTCTCTCAATTACAGTTCATGAACCAAAGTTCACTGCTTAATGCTCTACCTTGTTGCTTTTAGTTCTACAAAGCAAACATTCACAATCTAGAATTGCTAAGATGCAGCTTACAATGGACACTCTCAAGTGCTTGTTATTTCAGTATGTAGGGATTTAACTTCAGAACTAGGAGTAGATTTCCATGATTTAATATCCTGGGCTAATTCTTAATGCTTCGAACTTGGAAATTCTTTGTGAAGGGCTCTTTATGGCTTCTCTTGTTCTTGAGACTTCAGCAGAATATAGGAGGCATTGGGTATTAAAAAATTCAAATAGTTTTGTACCTTTCTGAAGCTTTTCCTTACTCTGCTGAATCAGAATCACCATCCTCCATCACAGAGAATTAAAGAACACAAATTTTAAACCTTGGTTTGTTTTTTTCCAACTTATTTAGACTGTTTGACGTTTGATGCATATATTTGATTGTGTGTTGGGGAAAGGGGGAACAGGAAATGAGATAGAAGAAGAATGAGAAGCATAGACTTATTCCATTAAACTTTTAAGTCCAGTTATAAGGAGAAAGTATTCCTCAATCCTGGATTTACAATCTCTTTCAGGCAGCATTTGGATGACATCTTGAAAAATGGGTTATGTGAAAACCTGGTTTTGTGAAAACTAATTTTTTTTATTGAGTTTTGAAAACCTGGTTTGTGTACTACCACAAAAACCAGGTTTTGACTTTTGAAAACCTGGTTTTTGTTTGGATGACAAAAAATTAGAAGGTGCCTTCAAAAACTGATTTCAGCTGAATGGTAGTTAATTTACTGTTACGAAATAAACATATTTGTCTTTATATTTTTATAAGAACTGAAGTATTAATTAACATGTCATTAGTACTTGAAAGAAAGGCTCTTCAAGACAGAGAGGAGACAATTGGATTTCTAACAAAAGAAACGAATATGATGGACAATATGAAATCAATTTCTTCTTTGTTGTAAAAGAAGCAAGTCATGAGTTTACAATCGATTCACGAGCTCTACCTAGCGAACCTCATTCAACAGATTGCTTCAGGGTTCGTTCTTGTCGCCTACACTTGCTTATTATTTTTTCCTCACATTTTGATTTTAGGATCAAGGATCATGGATGAGAAAGCCTAGTGAAACCTGGTTGAACCGCCACTATCAACAATGTGTTTATGTTCAAGTGGGACGTCCTCTGCCCATTTCATCCAACAACAAAGAAAACTTGCAGCAACAAAACCTCGTTTTTGAGTGAGAAACCTTTTTTTCTCTCTCTTTTTTTTTTGTGGGGAGGGGGGTGGGGGGGGAGGTGGCACGCGGGGATGCGGGCTTTTCATTCACAAGGCAAAACAATGTTTTAAAAAAACCTTGTTTTAATGAAACACTGTTTTGGCGTCACCCAAACATGCTGAAAACAATGTTTTGGAGGCAAAATGGTGTTTTACCTCTAAAACGCTGTTTTCAGCATGCAGCCAAACGACCCCTATTTAGCATTTCCCTCTTGATAGCCTGACAGGCTAATGTCAATTGTTATTTTCCAATCTTAATAGGCTTATCCATAGTATTCTCAATTGCATTGTGTTGCCTGTCAATCCTAGTAGCCAAAATCTGAATAGTCTTTATGAATTAGTGACTCAGCATATAGAAAACCTTCACAAATGAATTCTGAAAAGACAAAAGTTCTGAAAATGGAAATTTGAAGATCAGATTAGGGGACACATAATTGACACCTTTTACAATAACTTTTGCATAGGACTTAATTTCTTATTATCATGCTTTTCTTGTACTGTCAAAGGGATGACTATTGTTGATTATCTCCCTCTAGCACATGTATTTTCTTCTTTGTTCTATCTGGAATAATACCACAAAGAAAGGCACTGATTTTTTTTTCTCTTATATACCATATTTATCTTGTGAAAGCTTTGTTTCTTTCAGTTAGTCTATTTCCATTTTCACATGCTTTTCTCTCAGCCACTTCTGGATGAAATATTTTTCTAGTTACAAAAAGAAAAATTCCTATAGTACAGTCGAGGGTGATAGCAAATCATTCTTGGACTTGGAAAATTCAGATAGTCTTCCTTTTTGTTCTAATGCTTTTTAGTTTTCCCTTTCTAAGCACTGACTAGTATCACCTAGATTTCCAGGGCCACTCTTCTATTCTTTTGCATGTCCAATATTTGCAGCATAATTTTCAATGTGTTTGATACTTTTTGCCACTTGAAAAGGTTGTTTCAGAATCATGAAGCTGGTGGAAAAAAGGAAAACATTGTCACAAGAACAAAGGATTCCGGCTGCAGATTAAGCAAATATCGGAAAATAAAACAATATGTTGAATATTCTGGTTGATCTGCTGATTGTGAAACTAGAGCTAGCATTTTTATAAGGGGTTCTAGTAAAATGACTTGCTCACCAGAACTGCGCTATGAACACCAGAAATCATGATTTGATGACTATTGTTGTAAGTTTGATGCCTATCATATCAGTCTCTTCATGTCTTTTGTTTCTTGTTCATGTTGGGGCAACTAAGCCTAAAAAGTTGTGTTGAATCACTAGGATGATTGACAATTGACAGGAAATGTGAGTCCTACCTGCAGGTAAAGAGGAACTAAGGGGTAGTGGACTGAGTTGTACAACTGTTGCCCTAGCTCCAGGTTACCCAGGAACCGCCATCTTACTGCCATTCTAGAGAAGATGCTTCTAAATTGGAACTTCAAAAGTGAAATTGGCCCCTAAAATAATTTGTATTTTCATTAATTATGGTTGTTTCAATAAGTTGAATTTGGCTAGTTTGAGTTTAATAGTTCAATGCTATTTTGATCCCCACATGCAGAACACATTACGAATTATCTGTGTGAAGTTAATTTTGTCCTTTCTTCTTTCTTAACATTTTTCGAAAGGTGTCTGATTATAGCACTGAGGAGTCATTTATTTGCTTAGGCAGCAGCCAAAATATCGCTTTTAACTTTCTTAAATTGATATTTTCTGGTCTCCATATATGTCATCTCAAGTAATGCAAGCAGACATAATTCCACCGCTTTCTAAAAGATGTTATTAATCTGGATAGAACATTGATATCTTTCTCTTATTTTGTAAATTACATATTCAGAAACTTCTCAGGGCAGATTGAATTTCAAGGAGCACAGAAGAGCACATTATGACGAGTACCGAAAGATGAAAGAACTGATGAAAAAAGGATGCCTTTTCAGTGACGAAGCTGATGATGTTGCCAAGGACAAGAAAGAAGAGAGCCCTGAGTCTTCCTTAGTCGGAGGTATGAATGCAATAGACATTGAAGGAAGTGAGGCAAAACAATCAGCCCAACCAGTCGAACTAAATAGTGGAGAGCGGTACTACAGAAGAGTAAGGTTTCTTATTGCATTTGGGGTCCTCTTTATTTTGGCTAGCTGATTACATATAGTCTGTTCTTTAATGTCCGAATGTATATATTTTCATGATAATCTTAATATTGCAGTTTTTTGGATGATGTAAAATTAACCGGTCTTCCATTCCAGGTTGATAGTCCGCTCGATTCTTGCCATAGTGGTGGCAGGCCAGAAGAAAAGGAAAAAAGTTTGTATAGAATGGAGTCTCACAAAGACAGCATCTAGGCATAAACCGGCGGCGCTGATCCTTCTTTAGTAATGTGAAAAACTGACTTGCGCATTTTGCGACTGACTGCTGGTGGGATTCCAACTGGGGATGTAAACAATCAGATTTTGGCTATGAAAATTTGGTTTTTAGCTGCATTTATTCGATCTGTGTATGAAATTTCCAAAGATTTGGGTTATAATAGAATTTGGAACCATTTTGCGCCCATAGCTTGTACCTGCACCACACAAACAACAGCTGAAAGCATTATCTCCAAGCAAAGACTGGACGGACATATAAGTAATCGTTCCTCCTTACTGCAACTGTGGAGTGGGGGAATGAGGATAACAAGCCGGCACATCAATGTAAGGTGCGATCTCTTAATGAAATGGTTACAGAAAGATGTGTAATTGGAAATGTTGAGCCTATTGGACTGCACAAAAACCTGGACAGTTCTGGCATTTTTTGGGCCTTTATAGGGCTTCAACCTTTCTGTGCTCAGTCTAGCTGGACTCATGAAAAAAACATGCTGCCCAATTCTCCCAACTACCGAATCATCACTGGTTTGGTTCACAATCTTTCTGGACTGTCCCTGAGTTTAATTTGAATTAATATTTGGCCAAAACGAACCAACCCAGACACTTGTCGAGCTGGTCCATGACAACAGCCTATGTCAGATGAACACTGACAGTGGTACCGTAACATGGATTCGTACAAGGACTTGGTGTGGACTCAAGATTGATTGTATTTCTGATAACTGATTGTACATGAAAACACGTGCCATCTTGTAGCTGACAAGTAGCTTGGTTTAAATCTCAATGTAACTGTTTGAATATCATCTTGTCTGAGTCAAGATTCTTGGGGAGGTAGAGTTTTACACTATTGGAGAGGTGATGGTAGGTGTTGGAGGTTAAACTTGGGAAGTGACTATAGGAAGGACTGGTAAAATCAGTCAGTCTTGGACTTTTCGCTCCAAGAGTGGTTTCTTTTTTATTAAAAAAAAGGTGCTTCAGTTACCAAAATTGGGGCAGTGCAGCTGGTTTGTGGCTTCTGCGCACTCGAGCAAGGCGACCAAGCTTTCAAGGTACTATTCAGGTCTTGCGTAAACAAAAATCCAGAGTTGGCTGGTTAAGTCATTAGGAAGACTTGGATGAGCTGAACAAGTTGTGTAGGCTGAGTGGTTCACATTGGTTTTAAATTTTTAACCTTTTTCTTTGCAAGTTGGACTCAATTGTCAGCTTGATTATAGATTTGCTAACTTCCAAAGCCCTTAACACCATATGTGGTGAGCAGGTAAGAGGAGGATGGGATGAATGTGAACTTTTAAGGCGCTGATAAAGTCTCCAACCTTGTCCTGTTGTTGCATTCCGTGGTGTTGTCTTGGTAAGCTTGGTGGTTGAGTTTTCACCTTCAACTTAAGAATATAAAATTCTTAAGCCGTTGATAGAACATAACCAAGGAAATCATGACAAAGTCACAAATTTCAATCATGTAGACTTAGGAGACACAAATCTCAATCTAGTCTGTGATCTTTTAGTTTGGTCTATCAGATTCAACGTTTCCCTAATGCCAGGTAGAAAACTAGCTTCCTCCACTTGCTTCCAAGGCTCATCGCAGAAAAAGAGCATGATCGAAAATTCTATCTTATCAGTATTTTATGTGACCCAGTCAAAGGGATTTCAATTTTTAAATGCAGTAGGAATAAGTACCATTGGGTCCTGTTTGTACAACTGAAAGAAATAATTTGTAAGTTGATTGTTACGCTTTCACTTACAGAAATCAAATCAATGCCGATAATATTGAAAAAATACGCCATCGTTATATGAGGTTTTGTGAATGACAATTTGGAACTTTCAGTCAGCTCGTTGATACTGTTCGTTATATACATAGAGCCACAACTGTAGTCTGTTATACGCATTAAGAAAAAATAATATGCAAGAAAGAGCAGAGAGGTGGAGATGCGGGGTATCGATCCCCGTACCTCTCGCATGCTAAGCGAGCGCTCTACCATCTGAGCTACATCCCCAATTTATGCTATTTACTATTTATATTTTTTATATATAAAAAATCTTTGAAGAATAAGTCTTACTCAATTATTTGATTGTTTCGTTTTACTCCTTGCGAGTAGTTTACACATTAAAAACAAGCTGATTTACATGTCCTGTGATCTCTGATATGTACCGCCAACATTGTGTCAAGTTTTCAAGATGTTCTACCTAAAATAAAATGTTTAATTTTGATGGTAGATGTATAAAACTAAATTATTAACCATTTTCACATTTTAAATAATTAAGGAGGAAAAAATAATATGACCTTTATCAAGAATTATAACTATTGTTTCTGTAGAAATTGTCTACAAATTGCCTATGCATGTAGACTTGGAAGCAAATGACACTAAGAATACGTAAGTCGGACATTTTTATTCAAGACGATATTTGTTGTGGCCTGCAGGCGAGGATAGTTAAAGAAGCCGGAGGATAAGAACGATCGAGAGCCTCAACGGATACGGTTCCTTTCTCCTCCTCGAAACTCGGAAGGCAACGGAATGGCGGAAACCACCGCAGCAGCAATGGCGGCGCGAATCTGCAATCAGATCAACAGTGTGTTTGTTGCGTCCAGCCAGGCGGCGTTGGACGTGCTGGTGGAGGAGATAGCAGCGGTAGCGGCCAGGGACGCCTGCATCATCGTGCATGGCGTCGGCCGCGAAGGCCTCATAATGAAGGCCCTCTGCATGCGCCTTGCCCACCTGGGCCTGCGGACTCACTGCGTCGGCGACATGTCTGCGCCGCCCGTCTCCCCGAAGGACCTCCTCATAGCCAGCGCCGGGCCGGGCGGGTTCCCCACCGTCGACGCCATCTGCCAGACTGCCAAGCGAGTCGGTGCCACCGTCGTAGTGGTCACCGCCCAGCGTGGGGGCTCCGCCAGTCGCCTGGCGGATAGGGTGGCGTTCTTGCCTGCTCAGACTATGGCCGATGACCAGAAGGACTGCGGCGGTGGCGGTGGCGGGCTGCTTCCTATGGGTAGTCTGTACGAGGGGGCCATGTTTGTCCTGTTTGAGATGGTGATTTTCCGACTGGCTTCTGCGCTTGGACAGAGTCCTGAAGTTATCAGGTCACGTCATACCAATCTAGAATAGGAGCCCCTAGATGTAGGTCTTCTTTCCATTTTGCTGCTTCTTGCTTCCTGGATGGATGAAGTCCGTCTCCCTTTCCCTGTGATTCTAGGATTTTCCTAGCTTGGTGATGGAAAAGTAATAGCTGAAAGGCTTTTCCGGAAATTGGTAGCTAGGCGTTCGGTACAATATCTTGGTTTCATAATCTTGATGATAGTGGAAACTGATCAGATGAAAGGACCGTCAAAACTTGTGCATTTGGTAATGGACTTTGGAGATTTACTATTTATATTGGCATTCAAGTGTTAATGGCTCAATTCCCAAAATCGCTAAGTTTCGCCTCGCTATCCATTCCCCGATGAAGATGAAGGGAAGGCTTATGCAATATTTAGTGCAGAAGTCTTCCATTTTACCACTTATATCTCAAAAAGAAAGCCGAAACACATGGTTCATCAGACTGTGCTAATTCTAGTATAACGGAGCCTAAAAAAAAATATGTAATTTACTTGAAACGCACAAAGGCCTAGAGTTTCTCATAAAGCTTCCAAGGAATTCGCATACCTCCCGCAAGTTCCTTCTAAAAGAATTCAATTTGATTACGAATCTTTTTAACAAATCAAGATAGTCATGTTATATAATCGACCAGCATTATCATCCTGTTTTGTTTAAAAATAAACTTTGCATTGACAAGGATGACTCCTGAACGCCAGGCCCTGCAAGGACAACATCTTGAGAAAGTTCAACCTATAAATTGGCAGGGTTGTCCATGGTTTTCTGCTCTTAAACATTAATTAACCGCCATGATGAGTTCAAAATCATGACAATACAAAACTGAAACTGGATAGTTATACAGCCCAAGGGGGAATAAGACACAGAACGAATAGATTGACAAGAATTATGATAGACGATCGCTGTACACGGATTGGCGAGGTTGCTAATTGCTATTGGCTGCAAGACTTATCTCTTGAACTGTCACGACTCATGAGAATATGGCATTGACAAATTCTTCTGCATCAAATGGCTGGAGATCTTCCAGTCCCTCTCCAATGCCTACGAACTTTACTGGTATTCCTAGTTCGTCGACCACACTGACCTGAAAATACCGGTTGATACTTGGGATTTGAGTTGCCGATGGACAGCCGAAAAGCTGTGAACATGCTTGGTAATGTTATAAGAATGAAAAAGTTAAATTAATAAAAAGGCGTACCACACAGCCACCTCGAGCAGAGCCATCAAGCTTAGTCAGAATCAAACCTGTGATGCCAACCACCTGCAGCAGTCGAATGCTTAGAAATTTTAAAACAGACACTTGTATCATACAACAGAAAAATGAATAAAAAGAATTACCAATACAATGTGAAAAAATGATAAATCCAATGCTTATATAGTGTCAAGCAGAAATGCTCTTCTGCGGCAGTTGGAGAGTGGTCAGCTTTCTCATACGAACTTTTAGGGATGATCAACAGCTATCCCCTTGTTGGGCAACACAAGATGGGAAGTTTTGAAATTTACAGGCTGAGGGAACAAATCTTAGTCTTCTTTTATCACATAAAATAGGCAAATCCCTTTTATGACATGGCCTATAACCTACCCTCAGGACACAGGACATAAGTGGTGCCTGCCTTAGTCAATCAAAGAAGCAATAGAACCATTTGCTAAATGTTTGGATGAGCAGGAAGTAGAAAAATGAAACCTTGTCAATGTCACAAAACTTCATTTGTGTGGATGTTCAAACATCATTAAACAATAACGGACGCCATCCTTGCCTAGAAGACAAGTGTTGAAATGCTACACCTAAAAAATTGAACATTGAACTCGTTTTTAACTTTTTATCTAATCAAAGACTGCAATGGTGCAATCCAAGTTTTGAACTCCAAGCCAGGCAAGGTTACAGTGCCTGTCTGCAACAGCTCAATATTGCTCTTGACCTGGAATCTCTGGGCTGACTGCTTGACATGGATACAAGGGAAACTGTGAAGTTCCACTAAGTGCATGTACAGTTGTCATCCATATATAAATGTCAGAATGGACAAATATCAAATACCACCAGACCCACTCGAACTTTTAATATGGTTTTCCTTTGAAATGGACAACCGCTAACAGCAAAGAAAATACAATTTGTTGGCATCATGATATAACCCGGTTACCATCAGCTGCCTTCACTTTCTTGTCTTTATGAAGAACCACATCAACCTCACTATAACGGTAGGTGAATTATCCCAGAATAATTTTTTATTTTTTATTAATAGAAGATATTTCTTTCCTGTATGTTTCAATAATGTTAAGGTGCTCTGATCTGAGATGAATTCAATAACAAAAAATCAATCATAATTACCACTGTAGATCACTGTTCCAGCCTACCTTATCTGATCTCATGGTGAACATAGGAAGAAGGCAGTCAGTTGCTGTGTCTAGCTCCCTTTCTTAAGTGAGTCGTCATATTCCCAAGTCAGTAACCACATAAATTACTTCATCCCTAGCTCCTATTCATCTGCCTCAACTCGTTTTTATTTTAAGTAGAACTAACATAGTGAATAAACAATCTACATTGTATGGAACAATATTCTCCATCCTATCGTCTTAAAAAATTAAGGGAATATGTTCTGATAAGAATTCCATGCATGCATCCATTTGAATGTCGTTCATTTTGTTTGTTTAGAATATGCATTTCTCACAAATTGTGGTGGTCTCTAGTACCTACGCCAAGAGCAAAAAAGTCTTCACACTAAGTTGAAAAGTTAGTTTGCAGATCTGGACGTATAATTTCAACATTGTGTCTTACCAACATTACTGGCCTTTCCAAAGAAAGGTCAGGCAAAACTCTTTTCCACACACAGCTGAGCGAGGCAAAGTAAGAGAACTAGATACCAGACATAGAGAAATACATTTTTTCTTGTTTATTCTGTTTTATACAAAAATATATTGATGCTCAATTACATGTGTATGTCTGTGTATGGCTGAGAAGTGCACGTTTTGGTCGTAGATCACTAATGCCATAATATGGTGACAATTGCTAGGAAGACGTAAATGTTTCCTTTTTGTTGGCAGGAAATTTACTGAAAATAAAAGAGCTCTTTTCAACTTTGAATTATCAAGATAATATCATAACAGTACTGCAAATTTATCACATGATGTTATTGTGATAAATTTCATTTTCACCTTGAGCTATCACATATTCAAACTTCGCTTTCAAATAAAGAAACTTTAAGAATGTGCCACAATAGAAGGAAAACAACGTACATATCATCCAGAGGCATCACGCTTGGTGGTCTAGAAAATGAAACCTAATTAGAGACAGTACCTCATTGAATTCCCTTGCTTGTGGCAGCATATTCAAACCAGTTGTTCCATCCAATACAAGCAAAATCTCCTGTAATGATTTTCTGGTTAGTAGCCTCATATACCATATCAAATATTAAAAGCCAAGACTAGAAGGTAACAAGGGAGACGAAGAAGATTTAAGGTTGAGCCACATCAAACTTGTTCAACCACTAAAGGAAGCCCATCAACCAACCAACTGATCAATAAGGTGGACAAGTTAATTCATGCATAGCATCAAGTCCTCAACTACCTTTTCAACCTTGCAATGGTCACAACTCAGACGACCCAATGGCACTCCATATTAGGTATCTGTCCACCCCATAGGATAACCAGCAGAGTCTATTAGACTAAGATAGTAGCATTACAATTACAGACTTCCAGAGAATTTATCGACATTGTGTCATCTAGTCATACAACAGCCATAAACTGTATGCTATTGCAAGTATGAGATTCTATAAAGGAATTCTGACAACATAAATTTGCTGAATAATATTAAAAAGAAAAAACTAAAGGTACATACATTTGGTGCACCAGAGATAATTTTAGAGACAGCCTTCTTGCAAGCGATCAACTCTTCCATTAGGCTGTAGTTAGTGTGGAGACCTGAGAATTCAATTGTTTAAGTGATGAAATTCATCCCAGCATCCTAATGCGTGCAAGAATCATTCGCACAAAGAAAAGGCACAATAACTCTACTTTGCAGTACATACGTCCTGAAGTGTCACATAGCACAACATCGAAACCCTCCTCTTTCCCTTTCTTGACAGCCTGAGCCAGAACTGCCCAAAACTAGTTCAGTAGTAACATATATGGTGCATAAAGATATATTGAATACACGTCATACAGAGTTTTTCCCCTGTTTCTAAAAGGAAAAGACAAAACAGAAGGTCTACAAATTCACTTCAGTAATTAAAATTCAACGATAACCATAATTCATCTGCATACCTGATGATGCTTTAACCTTTTCTCCTTCACCCATGACTATCTCTGATCCAGTCCTCTCAGCCCAAACTTCCAGTTGGTCAGTTGCAGCAGCTCGAAATGTATCACCTGCTGCCATTAGCACCTAAAGCAAATATGAGTCAGTATTCAGAAATATCGCAACATTATCTAAAGATCAAAAGGTCACATTAGTTCTTAGCGCATGTTTATCATTGGCAATGATCATTGTAACACCTACACATTGACAAGAAGCACATTAGAGAGAAATATTTCCATACAGAATCAACAAATATTCAGGATTATAACCAAGAAAAACAGAGCTAAATTAATTAGCTCACAAAGCAAATGATTAAATATCATGAGATTGGTCATTATGGGTTATACCGACATGTAAGCTGAATGTATAGCGACATGCTATTAATATTACTTGAATCGAGAACCAACCACATTCTCTTTTACTTTCCCCCCTTAAGAGTTTTAACATAAAAATGCAACATATGTTGACGTCTTTGAATTTTTCTTTTTCTACTGCAACATTTCCTTTGAACTGATAATGTTTATTCAGCACAGAGTCATTATGCAAAGAACATATCCTTTTGATGGGGAACATGTCATAGAGGTCAGAATATCCAAATATGAATTCTAAATGCGTTCTGCTGGCCGCATTAAGATCTCCTGACATCAAAATCCACCAACACTCACTGTATGATTCCAACATATCCCTTATTGTAGTAATTATTCTACAAAATAATGCTGGAACACAAATATGAAATTTAAAATATCAGGACGTAGATTCATTTTCTGAAGAAGGGCATCATATGACCTTTACACCTTCCTTCTTTAATCTGTGAGCAAGCTTCCCTGCATAATTAAACGGCCAAAACGAAGGTAGAGTTAGGAGTCGTCAAAGCTATACTAACTGCTCACTTCTTACTGTAGAATTCTAGCAAAAAACCAGCGTCCACGGCATCATACCCAGAGACGTCGTCTTCCCTCCTCCATTGACACCAACAACCATGATCACACCCGGCCTCCTAAGAAATGCCATAATGAAACAAAAGATCAATACCGGACAAGGACTTCAGGAAAAGAAACAGATCAAAAATCAAGTACTCAACAAGCATCTAAACCTGTATCCTAATTGAAGGTCCGTCTTTTTTCCTTTGCTTGTCAACAAGTCAAGCACACTCTTCTTCAGGGCGTCCTGACAACAAAAAAGCAATAATTATGACGAATCCAATCTAAATTACTTCCCAACTCAACTCCTATGTTTTTAGCAGCAATCGTGATGCTTAACCTCACTAACAGCAACAATATTTTCTTTACGTGATCTCTATACCTTAATCTCGCTTCCTGACTTGAGCTTCCCCGATAATATGTCTTTCCGCAGACCTTCGACTATTCTGATCGAGATTTTCGGCCCGAAATCGGAAACCAGCAACGCCTAAAAGAAAGCAACTGCAGGCATTAGAAAAATTCGTGAACCTTTACAAATGAGTGAAAGGGAGGAAGGAAGAAAGCAACGAATGAGGAACCGGAAGCCTTAATTGCAAGCCTAGTCGGAGAAGAGGGCGCACCTCTTCGAGGTCGTCGAGAACGCGATCGGTGTCGGCGAGGTTCCAGTAGAGGAGGAGCTCATCGATGACGGCGAGGTTGTCTCTAGTCTTCGAGAAGCCGGAGAAGATTTTCTCCACGTCGCTCTTCGCCTTCTCCTTGATAAGGCGGCCAAGTCTAGTGAAGAACCCAGCCCCGGCCGCAGCGGAGCATCTGAATCCGTCGATTCTCCGGGGTGAAGCGACGGCGGACGGCCAGCAGCTGCTCGTGCGACGGAGACGGAAAGGAAAAGAGGCGCATGGAGACTGGAACTGCTTCCTCTCTAGTTTTTGAGAGGAGCTGAGTGAGGACAGCGCCGGCGGCTGGATGGTCGCCATCGTCGTTGCCCCCTCTGGCTCTGCTATCTGTCGAGCTAACCACGAGCTCCCCTTGTGCCCGGGAACGGATGATGTTCAATTCATCGGCAATTCCTCGGACGTCGTTCTCCAATTAGTCGGCGATTACATTGGCGTTCCCCCGTCTGCTTTTTCCTGGCGATGGGCGCATACTTGGGAGAGTTTACATGTAACGTGTTGGGATTTAAGATATTAGCATTGGCGGTCATTTTTTTCAATAAATTCTAAGAGCCTGCTTGTTAGTTGTTTGTGCGGGGCAGTAGGAAAACGTACTCAGAAGTTTGGATATCGTCCAATCGAGATCCAAGACAGCTGAGATACGAATTTAGCCACCTGCTTGTTCATTTGAACGATTTCCTAAGGTGTCATATCAGATCTAAAATCAACCTGCCTCACCACCCTTAGATCAGACTCAAACTGGATATACCTTCTACTAGATTTGATTTACAAGATATTCATATATTTGAATTTGGATTGGAATATGAATGAAAGGAAATTATATGATATTTAAATCTAAATCCAAATTTATCATAATCTGTCTCTTAAATTCACAACCAAATCTAAATTGGATTTTAAAATTCACGACCCAATCCAAACTGCATCATGATCCATTTTCAAAATATATGGACTTTCATATAGGAAAATGCAACTGGCCGCATTGATGCTTGTTAATTTGACTGAAGGTTTAGTTAAAAAACGAATCTAAATAGGAATCCGAACTTGATCTGATTTTTTAATTGAATGTTATCTTTTTGCCTATATTAGACGTTTTTGAAGAAAACTCAGGTTAGATGTCTGATGTCAATCTCTAAGATTCTGAAAGTTTAGTATTAGATCTAAAATTGTGAAGAATTTTCATGACTTACGAAAGGGCATGAGCAGAGCCAAGAGGGGGCCTCAATTGTTTTTTAAATTTACATGTAAATTTTTTTAAAAATTATTTATCTTATACAAAAAAAAAATTAAAAAATAATATTTTACTTTACGGGTGCGTGAATGTTCTTTCGAGTGAGGAGGAGGAGGTTATCAATCTACTCTACTGCTCGAAAAAGATGTTGAAAAGCTTTTCCATTCTCTTGTGTCCGGGGTTCTGGACAGGTGGCGAGCTGCTTGACAGAGAGAGCTGGAACTTTTGTAGCCTAAGAGAGAGCTGGAACATGCCATGACCTACACGTCCCTGCTCTGCTCCGATCAGCTATTAAGGTTGCTTTCATTCGTTAACACAGTGGATGTCATGTGAGTTAGTTCTTTTTTCATGTGAGAGAGAACTAAAACTCCAGGCTAGAAACGTGTCGAGTTCTGATCCAGATCGAGTCCAGCCTTTACCGAATTTGATTTGAAGTAATCGAAATGGATCATCAACATTTATATGTAACGGGGTACCTGATTTGGACTCATGAGGTTCAGTTGTTGAACTGCATACAAATATTCTGATCTGAGTCTGTGCCATCATCATCTCCAGTTCGGGCTCGAGCAATCGGCTTCCAGCACTCTGACATGCGCTTCCCACCGCTTTAACCGAAGTTGGCCGGACATGAGAGGATGCGCGCTCGGAAGTGGCAGCAGCACAGCTGGCCGAGAGATGGAGTCCATCGTCTGCAAAATCAGGCCCACCCGTGGCCTCCCCACCTCCCACTTTGGCCTCATTCCGCATCGCCCTTCTGGAAGCAACTTCACTTCAGCGGCGGGGACTTCATCCTTTCCTTTCCTTTCTTCGCCCACAGTTTGGATCCGATTCAGATAGCTAAACCCCACTTCCAGAACTTGTCCATATTAACATGGTAAGTGAAGCCCTCATTTGCGCCTCTAAATTGGATCCCACCCCACGAAACCCTTGCCTTTCTGTTTTTCCAAACCATATTGTTGGCTCTCACCCAAACTAACATATCATATATATGTGCATATTGGTCAGATATCGACCTTGTTAATACATGGAAAGACATAAGCTTCTGAGCCTTGTGTTGTTTGGGCGACCAATCCACGGACAGGAACAGTGAAAAGGGAGAGCGAGCGGTGTGGATGCTATCCCAGTAGTAAATGGCGATACCTGCTATGCGTTTGGTATTTTGCCTCTTATCGGGGCCATACCATTCAGAGGCGACGAACCTTTTCCACTGAAAGTTCTCGAAAGTCGGAAAGCAACAAGAGATTCTGTTACGCTCGCTCTCTCTCTGTTTCTCGCCCTAGTCTCTCGATTTCTCTGTGCTTCGTCTGCTACCACCTTTTTCATCCCCCCTTTTCCTTTGCTTTTTGGCCTTTCTCGCGCTTCCCACTGGTGCACCGGTCGTCTTATCGGACATGAGCGTTGGAGACAGAGTTCGGCGGCATCACCAGAAAGGGCGTGCTCCACCTCTTCTTCCGTCTGAACCGAAACCAGCGGCTGTGCCTGGAACTGGAAGTCCGGCGCCGGAGAGGTTCTCTACGATTTCCCAGACGGGAACGCTCTGAGAAAGGAAGGATCGTGTTTAGTAATATTGAGGCAAGCGATCATGATACTGTGCCTTCCTTTGATTTCTAATTTTGTTGCCGTTTTGAGTCTCTCTCTCTCTCTCTCTCTCTCTCTCTCTCGAGGAAAAAAAAAAAAAAAAAAGAGAGATCGGTCGTTTTAGAACGCGAAATCTCCTTGAGATTAGGTAACGATGGTTTTTGCCGCAGAAAAACATCGTTTCCTTATGTTTTCTGGAGATAGATGTATTTCCGGAAGCAGTAACTGGATTTCTGGATGGACGCAGGGCGCGGCTACTTTTACTTTCTCCCGCGGGATTTAGCTGGAAATTTCTTTTTCCGGCATGGAGCCAATGGTTCCTCCGGTAGAGCAGAGCTGCGACTCGCCGACGGCCGCGGCTGCCTGCGGAGACGCGAACAAGACTCTTCCAACGCCCTTCCTGACGAAGACGTACCAGCTCGTCGACGATCCTTCAGTCGACGACGTGATCTCATGGAACGACGATGGTTCGGCGTTTGTCGTGTGGCGTCCGGCGGAGTTCGCTCGCGATGTCCTTCCGAAGTACTTCAAGCACAACAACTTCTCTAGCTTCGTCCGGCAACTGAATACTTACGTAAGTATCGTATGTGGATTCATATGCTTCACAGTACTACGGATGAATTTCTTCTAAATTCTCCGGATTTTATTTTTTTGCCTTTTAGGGTTTCCGGAAGATCGTTCCTGACCGGTGGGAGTTCGCGAACGATTGCTTTCGGAAGGGCGAGAAAAGAATGCTATGCGGGATCCACCGCCGTAAAGCCCTGCTGCAGGCGAATTTACCGGCTAACGTATCGGCATCGTCGGCAAGTTCCGGCGAGGAGCCGTTTCCGTCGACTTCGAATGGAGCAGAGATGGCGGCAGCAGTGGCGTGCACGTGGAGCGGCGCCACTGCAACGGAGCTCCTGGAGGAGAACGAGAAGCTGAGGAAGGAGAATTTCCACCTGAGGCAGGAGATCAACCAAATGAAGGGCCTGTGCAACAACATTTTCGCGCTCATGACAAAATACGCCAAGCGGACAGAAAACGGACTCGCGTCCACAACCGTCGGTAGGCCGACGGTGATCTCACCGGAAGCGCCGGCCGACCGTCGAGAAGTGAAGACGGAGGCGGAGGAGGAGGAGGAGGAGGAGCAGGAGGAGGAGGTGGTGCGTGGACACAGCGTGGAGCGTGAGGAAGAGGCTAGAAGCGCCGAAGCGAGCCCGAGGCTATTCGGCGTCTCGATACGGACGAGCAAGCGAGTCAGGGAGGAAACGAATCGGAACGACGGGATGAAATCCGAGTCGTTGGATCCCGCCTCGCTATCTCTGTGGCTCCGGTACCGCTTTCAAGGCAGCCAATCGGACCACCTCAAGATAGGGTCGGGAGACTGAGGACGAGAGATTTGAGCTGCCACGTCTCGTTTAAATCTCATGGACGTATTAAATCCGGAAAGCAGTGGAAATTATGGGATATTTACTTTTCTGGAAATGTTTGACCGTCGATTCTCGCGATTGACGTCGGGAACAGGTCGGGCATGGTGTGGTTAGGCACTTTCGAGATAGGGAATGATCCCATGGTTGTAGTTGTCTCGCAGTTGGGCACGAACACAAGACAAAAAGAAACGGATTGGTTGTCCACTGGGAGCTGAGAAACAAACGAACGAAAAGTTTACTTACTCTCATGTTCGGAAAGAAAGCGAAGGATGGAGGAAGACGGTTGGGTGGCGACTCTCGTGGTGAGGGAATGCGAGACTCTCTCTCTGTTGGGGGCTGGTGCGATATCGTTGAGTTTGGAGATACACGTTTGTTTTCGCGATCGCATATCCGGATAAACTGATATTTTCAAACATCGATGTTGCTCAAAAAGTAGATATATATGAGATCGGTTCTATGTCACTGTTATTTTAAATGAAAAATCAGCATGGCCATCCACTTGGCTTGGCAACTGGCTAATAGATTAAGTTCAGAGCCTTCAAGCTCAAGGAGGATAACAGTTCAATATTTAAGTTTGCCTTTTGGACTGATTCGAACGGCAGTATAGGTTGTTGTATGGAGAAGGTTTGTCAAATGGTACAGGGAAACGTTGCTCATCTAGCACTGCAGTCTAGATTTCCAGTGTCTAAGGTCAATCTCCATTGGAAAGCTAACAGAGTTTATTTTGGGGTGTTTCACATTAAGAGGGTCACTCACAAATAAGGCTGTTCATGAGCAAGTTCGAGCAGAGTTGAGTCAGCTCGAATTGGGCTTGCATGTCTTGAATGAAACTCGAGTTCGATTTCATTAGCTCGAGCTCGACTCGGCTCCAGTTCTTAAAATTAGAATGTGTAGCCATTTGAGCATTTTTTTTTAAAAAATTTTATGAGATGTGTTCTATATATTTTCTTTCTCGAGCTTATCCGAGTTTAACCAAGCCGAGCCCACTTAACTTGAGCTCGACTCACTTAGGTTGTCGAGTTTATTTCTTAACTTGAATTCGCCTTGTTTAATAAACGAGTCAAGTTCGAGTCGACCTCGAGTTAGGTCGACTCGTTGAACAGCCCTACTCACAAATAACCTGAGCTGCTACACATTACATTTCAAAAAACTCCTTTCGTGCACATCAAGAGAGGGTGGCATATCTATACATGAAGAGAGAATTCAATACTGATACACTTCAAGAGCACCACATGGATGAAAATCTGTACACGCGCTCGCACCGCACAATCAGACACTCATAAACCCAGAATTTTCTTCTTGCTATTTAAACGATAACAAATATGGGACTTGTTGATGCTAAGTTAACAGTAAGAAGGACGGTGTGCATGTGGAAGCGCCATATTAGCGGAGGAATGATCAGAGTAGCCGGCCGGCATCTTTGGCATCCCCCACATGGGAAACAGTGGGGCTGACGGCTGCAAGCATCTTTCCGGCAGCCGTGTGATAACCTTCACCGACAGATTGATGACCCCATTCCTCCTTCCCTCCTTGTCATGCAATCGGTAGCTGAGAAAATGCAAGTATCCCAACGGAACTTCGTAAATATCCGATGCCGGAATCGTGCACCTGCCGACAGCCTTCTCCCCTAAGGCCGTCTTGCACCTGACATCGACGTCAAGAGACCTTGTTTCCGGCCGAAATGGCAACGAGAACTTCTCGTTCCATGACGGGTACGCACCACCTTGGCGATCAGTGGAGGTGGAGCAACGGCTGCAGGAGCCGGTGCCAACAACGACAAAGGCATTTCTTCCGATGGTTCCGATCGGAAAACTGAGGCCTTCGGCCGATATGACGTTCACTTCAAGGCTACCGTCGTGGGTGTTCATAAGGGACCAAACTCTCTCTGGATACTCAAAGAATACAGGGTTTCCTTCCTTCGCTGTTCTTATTGTTCTTCCATACAATAGCATAATTATATAGGTGCAGGCGAGGAGAAATTTCATGGCGGCACCTCTGCTTAAACGGAGAAAGCTTCACGTGGATGAGAAAGTTTAACGTCGGGGACTGGATTTTGCTTGGCTTGACTTGACTTGCCCCAAATTCCTGGCTGAATGCTCTCCAATACCATTCTGGGCGTTCAAAGATTGAGCTGACAAATGTCAAAAAAATAGATGAAATGGTTGCGATTCAATGTCAGAGCGCTCCACAAATCCAATCTTTTAAGTTTGGTCAAGAAATTGTTTTTTAATAAATATTATATAATATATAAACCTTTTTATAATGGATTTGGCTAACCCTTAACCGTACTTTTCTAGTCCAATTGATCAATCGACGCGGCAATATTAATTTAATAAGAAGCTCAATCAATAAGGAACACGGTCTTATCTTGACAATTACATATATTTCCTTTCAAGCACTAGAAATTGCATGACGATTACCTCACAGGTCCCCTGTCAAAATCTGACCAAGAAGACGCCAATCTTTAAGACAAGTTTCACGAGAAAATGTCCAGCAATCCGCCACGCAAATGTGTGTTTGCTGACTTGCGAGACAAAAGCATGTGAATTACACGGAAAATACCAGTACTGGATCAGGGGTGGAGCTAGTAATTCTTAGTTAAGAGAGTCGAATTGTAGTTTTAAAATTTTGTTAAAATATAAATTTTTAAAAAATTTTATATAGTCTAAATAAGTATCTTTTTAAAAATACATGTAGTTTTTTTTTTTTTTTGAAAAAAATTGCCGGGGGAACATGGCCCCAGCCAGCCCTGTGTCCCACGTTTTCTTTAAGTAGCGGAGCTAAAAAAAAAATTCATACGTAAAGGGGGCATTCATATACAAAATATATCAAATATTTAAAGATATTAAATTGAAAATAAAAAAAATCCTGAAGGGCCAGGGTCGGCAACTGCCCTAACCGAACCAATTCTTGCGTTCTTCTCTGTTTCCGTTCCACGACAACATGTAGTATCGAAGGAAGCCGCTCGGGTGGCCGGAGGCGGTGGCGAGGTGCCACTCGTGAAATCCATTTTGAAAAGCAAAACATATATTTCTTTGTCAAGAACCAAAGGTGCCCCCTTTGAATAATGGCAATAGTGAACTGTGATTTGGCAAATGCAATTGTTTGTAATTGTTTTATTAATATGTCATAAAAATTGGAGCACATTTATAAAACACAAGATGCCTCCCTTGAAGTGAATTGCCAAGTGGCAAATGAAATTGTTTGTAATGTTTTACAAATTTGTCATGAAAATTGAATGTTCCCACCTCCGGTCACATTTTTTTAACATGCTCCCTGCTTTTTAGGTCAATCAACTAGTTGCTGTTAAGTGTTAAGGGAAAATGGAAAGACGGCTTTGAAAAAATTAGAGAACAGCTTTATTTTCAAGTTCATTTTTATGCTTTCAATTTCGAAAGATACCGCATTTTGTGTTTCTTATCGGAAAAACTGTTAAATAAGTGCCTCAAGTGAGATTAGGTTATCTTAAAAAATAAAAAACAACAACTGCGACATTTTAAAATTATACGCAAAAGGTGGGCACGAAAATGGAAATTTTTAAAAAGCGAGGGAAATTGTGGAAAAACTTCTCCGGACAGAAGCTTCCAAGGACTCTCCTTCACGCGAAACAGGAAACTTCTTTTGTTTCGGGTACCGCTTTCCGAGAAAAAGATTTTCACTCGGAAATCGGTATCAACGGCAGCGACGAAACTTTCCGTCAGCTTCCCGGCAACCACCTCCAGAGCACTCCTTTCCCCTCAAGTTAAAAGAAGAGGCAAGGAACGAGGAGCAGGCAAACGCAGAGGAGGAAGAAAGAAACTAGGCAGAAGGCCAAAAAATAAGGTTGGGCTTTCTTTGTGAGTTGTGTAGGCAGACGCGCCGCCAGTTTTGGTGCCGTTACTCCCCATGGAACACGCCGCCAGTCTCGAGGTGAGCGTCATCTCCGCCGAAAGCCTCAGGTTTCCGACGGCCACCACCCGAAAGAACGCGTTCGTGGTTGTTGGTACTGGCTCCTGCGACCGCCGAGCAACGGCCGTCGATCAGCGCGGTGGGGCGTTCCCCTCATGGAATGAGAAGTTAACGGTGCCGTTTCCGCCTCAAGTTCGGTCCATCGAGGTCGACGTCCGGTGCAAAACGGCTATGGGGGAGAAGTCGGTCGGCCGGTCGACGATTGCGGTGTCGGACTTCATCGGTGGGTATGACATTCCGTGCGGGTACTTGCATTTCCTCAGCTACCGTTTGCATGACAAGGAGGGGAAGAGAAACGGGATCATCAACTTGGCGGTGAAGGTGCTGACATGGCTGCCTCAGAGCTGCTTGAGACCGTCTGCGCCACTCTTTCCGGTGCCGGCTGCTGTTGCTTCCGACGGAGCCTTAGTTGGCATAGCGATTCCGTATGCACAAACTAATCTTCCTTACCACTCATAGATACTAACTTCAGACTCAATCTAAGCAAGCAAGGCTTCAAAGTTTCCATTCGCAGATCATTCAATACCCTTTTCATTGTGGGCTCTTGTTGAGAAAAAATTCACTTGTCATTGATAGTATTTTGAATGTGCTTCACATGCTTTTGTGTTGCTGGACATTTTTTCGTGAAAATTGTCTTGGAAAATTGGCAGCCTCTTGGTCCAGGTTTGACAAAAGTTTAACCAGGTCCCGAAAAAGTCCCCTAATTTGGGAACAACATGCACACCAATACGACTTATACAACTAGGTTTTGAAAAAGCCTCTTAATTTGGGAAGAAGAAAAAGAAAAATAACATCGACCCTCAAAGCAGGAAAATGGAAGAGTAAAAGATTAGACGTAAATACTTTTAAATAAAACAAAAAAAAAAATACACTCAACAAACTGACCAGATTCCGCAGAGAGAGCGAGGACTCTCTGCTTACTGCATCGTTTTCCAAGATGGACCATGTTTCTTTGCAAGAGTTTTTTTATGAGACTATGAAAGCATAAAATGCGTTCACATAAAATAAACAAGCAACTTTGCCATCTTTCCCCATTGATCATCATCAGGATGCTATCCATCTCCCGCGTTGATGGCCGTAAGATGAGATACATGAGCATATAATGAGATAAATTTAAGGGCTTATGCACCTGGAGAGTTACAAGCATGGCAGCCGATCCCGCAACGACGACACAAACCGTCTTTCTGGCCGGTGAGCCTCCGAGTTCAGCTGCTACCTAGCCAAAAAAGGCGAAACCGCAGGTCGAGGCACCAGAAAGCACGCCCACCCTGGTCCATCGTTGCTTGATGAATGCGCTGCTACTGCACTGATGCCGAACGCCAGCCGCCTGTAAAGGGCTGAGCAGCTTGTGCTTCTCCTTCACCGTCAACATTTCAGCGTCGGCGTACCGCCTCGCTGTCTCCATCTGTGCGAACTGGATGTCGACTTGGGAAGACGCGGCGGCATACTCGCTGATGGCCACCGTGAACGCTCCGGCGATGAGGCCAGCTAGGGCGGAGACAACCATGGCCTTGACCGACTGGTTGTTCAGTCGCTCTACTTCTCCAGTTCTCATGTTTGACCTTCATTTCCTCGGATGATCGATCGACCCACCGAAAGGCTGAGGATTGACCTTCATTTCCTCCGATCGACTCGACCCACCGAAAGGAGGGAAGAAAAGGAACAAATAAAGGTCCCCAACATTTTTTTTATTTCTTTTGTTTCCTTCACACGCCAGAGATTACCTTAATTCAGCTTTAAAAATTAAAATGTTCGAGAGAACTGAGCAGTAGGATCTACGGGTGGAGTTTGAGTTGCATGTGCCGGTCGGTGCATGCAACTCTTGATGGTAAAGCAACGTTTTTTTTTTTTATATGGGGCACTAAATGGTCGGTGCGTGCAACAATTGTAGGTTTCATGGCATTTTTAAAATTATATAGAAAAAAGAACTATCCTTTTGCATATTTTCAATTATTTTATTTTATTTTTTGTTTGTACAAAAAAAGCTTATATCCAAACAGTGGATTTTTTCATTAACCATGCAAAATTTTCATGCACTATATGGTGTATATAACCAGGTTCGAACGTCCAAGTGTGCTGCCTTTTTTAAGAAAGGAGAAAATGAAAAAAGACAGAGACTTTCAGTCCCTCGACCATTACCATCTTGATCAACCTCAGAGCTTCGCCTTCTACCCCTTAAGTTTCTTCAGTTTCCCAGTATACTAGCTGGCAAAGGACTAATGTATTCCCAAGCCAACTCTAAGAAGTAGCAGTCAACATATTTTTCTTTGGTCGGGGGAGGTTATTGGGGCATCTGACCAGTTCTTGATTGATTTTTCAGAGGCACGCATTGGAATTGATGACGAAGAAAAACGGAGAAAGCAATTACAGTGGCAAGGCCGAAGACAAAGGCCTCCTCCTGTTGGCCACCGCAGTCGAACGAAATGGGATAATGCTGAAGAAGGGGAAGGAGGAGGATGAGAGGAAGAAGTTGTGCGAAGGTGAAGGATGAGAGGGAGAAGTTGCGTGCTTCTCTTTTCCCGTTCTTCAAGAGCACGCAGTATCAACACTGGTAGCCGGAGGCGGTGGCGAGGTGCCATGCCAACTTACCGCTGCTGAAATCCATTTTGAAAAGTAAAGCACATATTTCTTCTTTGTCAGGAACAAACGGTGCCCCTTGAAATAATGGCACAGTGAAGTATGATTTGTTTGGTAAATGAAAATGTTTGTACCTGTTTCTTAAATATGTTGTAAAAGTTGAGGTATATTCATAAAATACAAAAACAAAAGATGCCCCTTTAAATAATGGCACAGTGAATTGTTAAGGGCCTCTTTGTCAAATCAAACTGTTTGGTCATGAATTTGTCGTAAAAGTTGGGGCACATTCTTAAAACATTTTTTAAGTTGCTTCATAAATCTGCCTCCAGCATTGAGTTATATTTATAAAACAAGTGAAAGGCTACGCTTTGTTGTCATCCATCTTCAAACTGCTACTTGCTACTGGTCATGATCAAGATCAAGAGGAGGTTTGATGATTAGGCGGAACCTCGCCACCACCTCCGGCCACTCGAGCGGCTTCCTTTGTTACCATGTGCTCTTGGGGAACGAAAATGGAGAAGCAAACAACTTCTCCCTCTCATCCTCTTCCTTCCCCTTCTTCAACTTATGCCCATTTCGTTCAGTTGCGGTGGCCAATAAGAAGAGGCCATTGTCATGGGCCTTGCCACTGTAACTGCTCTCTCATTTTCTCTTCATCATCAATTCTACAGAGTGCCTCACAAAAATCAATCAGGGATTAGTCAGACACCCCAAGAACCTCCTCCCACCAAAGAAGAAATGCATGCGACGAAAATTTGTTGAGTACTATTTCCTTAGAGCTGGCTTGGGACTGCATATAGTCCTTTGCCAGCTAGTATACTGGGAAACCGAGGAAACTCAGTTTAATAAGGGGTAGAAGGTGGAGGTCAAGATGGTAAGGAGGAAGAGTGGTCGGGGAACTGAAAGTTTTTATCTCTTTTCTCTTTTTTTTTAGCTCTCTTAAGAGATTGCCTGTGAACACAACAAATATGGGCCATGGAAAAGAAATCCAAGCTGGGTTACGTATATCGTACTGTGCACAAAACTATTTAATCTTTTTGTAAAAAATGAAAAATCGTTCCGGTCCGTTTATCGGATGAGTTTTAGCTATACGCTCGCTTTAATGCACCAGAGTTACTGGATCAGTAAGATTAAATGAATATCAAAATGTTGCCGCCTCATCATGCAACGAGATCAGGTTCTTCGTGATCATCAAACCTCCTCTTGATCATGATCAAGAGGATTCGTCAACCATGAGGATTGGAGAAGTTGAGGGATCAAATGCAAGAGAAAGAGATAGAAGAGAGTTCAGTTGAACTCTAAACGGATGGATGATAAGTGGAAACATATTTTGATGGCGGGCAGCCTTTGAGTGGAAGGAAGCCTGTCCTGAATGTGACAACGATCGAGTGAGTATGTTATGTGTATTGTGTAGCGTAGTTAAATAGTAACCATCTTTTCTCTTTCACTGTTTGCTTTTGCAGTTTCTAAGCATGCATGCGCACACATAAACAAACAAACAAACCTGATGCTCTCGCTTTCATTCCCAAAGATCAGACTCGACACATAAACCAATTTATACGGCAACCAAATTTCCACTCTTTCCCTATCACTTTCCTTTTGAAGTGATGTTTTGGAAACTCTCTAACTTCTCACAGCCAAAAAAAAGAAGTCCCTCCCATTCCTTTCGAACGTATTTTCAAATGCCCAACAGCTAAACTTCCTGAACAACAAAAATATGTCCTCCTTCCTTGAAAAGTGTTTTCAGGTACCCACTAGCCGAACTTCCTGAACAGAAAAATTTGTCCACCTTCAAGTATTTTCAGGTACCCCTTATTGTAATGGTTTGATAATCTGAACAAGTGATTTTTCGTTCACGAAGTGCAGCTAATAATGGTTTGATAATCTGAACAACCGAGTTGTCGTTAAGGAAAACCATTAATAGTGGACAAATTTTTTTGTCGCTGGACTATTATATATAATCTGTCGGTGGATCAAAACTTCAAACTTTATTGTTATGGTTTGATATTCCTGCAATTGGTTCGTTCAGGAACAAGTGTTTTTTTCGTTCAGGAAGCGCAGCTAGTGGGCACCTGCATTTGCGCTCTCGCCTTTTTTTTCCCTGGGTAGCTGCTAAACTCGGAGGCTCACCGGCCAGAAAGTCGACAGTTCGAGTCGTCGTTCCGGGATGGGCTGCCATGCTTGTAACTCTCCAGGTGCATAAGCCCTTAAATTTATGTCATTATATACTCATGTTTCTCATTTAACGGCCATCAGAGCGAGAGATGGATAGCATCCTGATGATGATCAATGGGGAAAGATGGCAAAGTTGCTTGTTTATTTTATGTGAACGCATTTTATGCTTTTCTAGTATCATACAAAAACTCTTGCAAAGAAACATGGTCGATCTTGGAAACGATGCAGTAAGCGGAGAGTCCTCGCTCTCTCTGCGGAATCTGGTCAGTTTGTTGAGTGTTTTTTTTTTTATTTAAAAGTATTTACGTCTAATCTTTTAGTCTTCCATTTTCCTGCTTTGAGGGTCCATGTTATTTTTCTTTTCCTTCTTCCCAAATTAAGAGGGTTTTTTGAAACCTACTTGTATAAGCCGTATTGGTGTGCATGTTGTTCCCAAATTAGGGGACTTTTTCGAAACCTGGTTAAACTTGTCAAACGTGGACCAAGAGACTGCCAATATTCCAAGACAATTTTCACGAGAAAATGTCCAGCAACACAAAAGCATGTGAAGTACATTCAAAATACTATAAATGACATGTGAATTTTTTATCAACAAGAGCCCACAATGAGAAGGGTATTGAATGATCTGCCAATGGAAACTTTGAAGCGTTGCTTGCTTAGATTGAGTCTGAAGTTAGTATCTATCAGTGGTAAGGAAGATTAGTTTGTGCATACGGAATCGCTATGCCAACTAAGGCTCCGTCGGAAGCAACAGCAGCCGGCACCGGAAAGAATGTCGCAGACGGTCTCAAGCAGCTCTGAGGCTGCCATGTCAGCACCTTCACCGCCAAGTTGATGATCCCGTTTCTCTTCCCCTCCTTGTCATGCAAACGGTAGCTGAGGAAATGCAAGTAGCCGCAGGGAATGTCATACCCGCCGATGAAGTCCGACACCGCAATCGTCGACCGGCCGACCGACTTCTCACCCATAGCAGTTTTGCACCGGACGTCGACCTCGATGGACCGAACTTGAGGCGGAAACGGCACCGTTAACTTCTCATTCCATGAGGGGAACGCCCCACCGCGCTGATCGACGGCCGTTGCTCGGCGGTCGCAGGAGCCAGTACCAACAACGACAAACGCGTTCTTTCGGGTGGCGGCCGTCGGAAACCTGAGGCTTTCGGCCGAGATGACCTTCACCTCGAGACTGGTGGCGTGTTCCATGGGGCGTAATGGCACCAAAACTGGCGGCGCGTCTGCCTACACAACTCACAAAGAAAGCCCAACCTTATTTTTTGGCCTTCTGCCTAGTTTCTTTCTTCCTCCTCTGCGTTTGCCTGCTCCTCGTTCCTTGCCTCTTCTTTTAACTTGAGGGGAAAGGAGTGCTCTGGAGGTGGTTGCCGGGAAGCTGACGGAAAGTTTCGTCGCTGCCGTTGATACCGATTTCCGAGTGAAAATCTTTTTCTCGGAAAGCGGTACCCGAAACAAAAGAAGTTTCCTGTTTCGCGTGAAGGAGAGTCCTTGGAAGCTTCTGTCCGGAGAAGTTTTTCCACAATTTCCCTCGCTTTTTAAAAATTTCCATTTTCGTGCCCACCTTTTGCGTATAATTTTAAAATGTCGCAGTTGTTGTTTTTTATTTTTTAAGATAACCTAATCTCACTTGAGGCACTTATTTAACAGTTTTTCCGATAAGAAACACAAAATGCGGTATCTTTCGAAATTGAAAGCATAAAAATAAACTTGAAAATAAAGCTGTTCTCTAATTTTTTTCAAAGCCATCTTTCTATTTTCCCTTAACACTTAACAGCAACTAGTTGATCTAAAAGGCATGGAGTAGGTTAAAGGCCGCTTTACCTTTAAGAAAAATATAAACACAAGAACGGATCATAAAAACTGACATGGACAAAAACGTACATGTAGATTTATTCCAATTGAGTAGAACATCGAAAATATTTAAAATTTTGTTGTCAAAAACTGTTCAACCCTGTAAGTTTCCATTTATGCATCAAAAAAGTGATTTATTTCAACTTATAGACATAAAGATTGCATCTGCACCGTTAAGTTCTGAAAAAAAAATCTCATAAAACTATAACCAATCGTCTAATTTTGGGTGATCCCAAGCTGATCATTTTGGCTGGCCGGCTAGACCAAGGATCAAAAAGTTCGTCCATTCAAATAATAAAAGAATAAAATATAATTTTTTAAAATAAAACCCCAAATAAAAAAAAAAGTCTCTAAATTTTTCAATAGTCCACGTACTAAATTGATCAATTATTCTTAAAGTATCTCCGATTGACCTTTTTTATCATCTCCCAACACCTCGGCTTTGGTTTTGGCTAACTAGTGTGTCCTTTGTTGTTCGAATCAAAAGAGTCACTTCACACTCTACCTTCTTACTTTGATAATATATGTTCGTAGCTTATTAGTCGTTGATGGCAGATTTTAAAGCAGCTAACAACATAGTGTTCAAAGATATGCATCTTAAATTCTGTCTTGATCAGCGATTGTTCGACTACAGATTAGCTTTTTATTCTCCTATTCATTTGTTCCTTATTTTCACCCCTTCACATTCTACCTTTCCGCTCTCATAATATACGGTGGTGGCTTATTAGTTGCTAGTGGAGAATTTGAGATGAGCGCATCAGAAACACGGCAGCATCTGTAGACACCATTAGCTATTTGTTACTAATAGTCACTCAATTTTGTTAATGAAATTTCATTTTGTCGGCAAAATTCGTTCCCTGGTTGTTTGAATGACCTCCACACGCAACCTTCAAGATCTAATTATGCTAATATCGGCTCTTATAGAAGTTTTCTTTCTATAAAGTTAGCAACTATGGTAGTGCAACCCACGTCCATTAAAACATGATGAAATCACATTTCGTTAAACCTTTCAGCACAAGTCAAATTGTGGATCAGATAAAAAAATTTATTATTAATTTTACGAACAGTTAAATGGACAAATAAAAATATTAAAAGATATTTATGATAAGCTGCCATTTGGTGCTCAGCAGATCATGAATTGCCCAGTGGCCGCTGAACCCAATTAGTTTTCTGCTGATTACACCCAAATTGGGAAGACATTGTTCGAAACTAATTTCCGGGCAATCAAATTTGCCCTTAGGCCACGTTTGATGGCCTGGATTTTTTCATAGGGAAGATTTTTTCAAGGGAAAAAATCCAGGGTAAGTTTACCTAAGGTAAAGTTTCCTTCTTCCATTTTCAGGCCATGTTTGATGGCCTG
Organism: Nymphaea colorata; assembly: GCF_008831285.2. Lineage (NCBI taxonomy): Eukaryota > Viridiplantae > Streptophyta > Magnoliopsida > Nymphaeales > Nymphaeaceae > Nymphaea > Nymphaea colorata. Next base: position 21,951,421 of record NC_045146.1, read on the forward strand.
GAAATCTTTTTCGAGGTAAAAAATTCAGTGTTTGTCGTCTTGGTGAGGGGAGAAGGTGAAGCCGGACATCCCTCACCTCCCCTTACAGCCACACCGCACTCACCGCCATCACTGCTGCCAAGCCATGGATATGGCTGGTCATGGGACGCGTCTGCGCCAGATCCCTGCTTGCCGGAGGTAAGTACAACCGAATGGGCTGCGTTGAGCTCTCCCAACTCCAGTGTGCATATGGTAGGAGAGGGGAGGAGGAAGAAGAGGAAGAATGAGTGAAGTGTGGGCCGCCGTGCAGTGGCCCTTGCCTCTTTCCTCTCCCTTCCACTATTAGTGGATACGGCCCTCCCTCCACCCTCCCTTATCCTTATGCGGCTGGTGTTGGCATCCATCAGTGCCAGCGTTGCCATCGGAAGAGGTCTTGCGCTCCCTCTCGGCTTTTCACAGCGCCCTTTTTCTCCGTCGCCCTTCCTAATGGGCAGGAAAAAAATCCACGGAAAAAAGTCGGACCTCTGAAGGTCCGACTTTTTTCCGGGGTAAAGTTACCCTTATCGTACTGTTTTTGCAAAGGAAAATTTCCTGCGTTTGATATGCTTGTGAAAAACCGTACAAAAACGGTAAATTTCATCCCATGCACAGTAATATCTGCGCGCATCAAACGTGGCCTTAAGGACAACATAAGAAAAGTCAAGTAATAAAATTAATGTCGTCCACATTTCGTTCATGCAAGTGATCTCCTTGATGAAAACATTCTCTTCTAGACTCCAGCCTGATATTTCAAGGAGTTCATGTTCTTAAGAAGTATCTTGTCGGAAATGATCGTGCGGAAGAGAAGGAGGTCAAACTCACATGCAACACAAAGTTGAGTGACATGAAGATAACACATTTAGATGGAAAATGAAGTAAATAATAGGCATGCACCGGATTGTTTCCTAATTAAACTAAAAAAGATAAAGATGGACCACAAAGACAATCAGCCATGGAATCCCGGTTTTTAATAAATAGATTTCTATTTTTTATTCTACAACTAGAGATTTAATTTTAAGTTTTCAGCAGTTGTATCTCACAGAAAATATTAGATTTCAATTTGGCATTGCAGCGATGATTCAGGCAAAAAGGAGAACATAGAATGTTTTTCTCAGCATTGAACCTCTCATATTTTGAAAATCTACCCGTGAAGAATACCATTCTGATATGCTAAAGCTAAAATAATGTATCATAAGTTGAGTCAGTTTCTTCACAAAAGAAATCATAGAAAAAGATGTTTAACAAACTAGATACACAGGGTCATAGTTCCAACTTTAGAGACGTTAAGATGAAGATCCATTGTGAAGATGAACACAAGATACAAAAGTCAGCTGTTGCAACAAATAGTCTATTCTCCTCGGCAATAGATGGAGAGGAGAGCTCCCCTCCATTAGACCTCCATGGACATGTTAGCCTAGCAAGTATCGGCACGCGAAACCTTCATGGGGTACATGAAGGAGTTGGCGTAGACGAAGGAGAAAGCCTGGCCGGACCGGATAGGTTGCCCGTCGTTCACCAGGCAGTCATCGACGGCGACCCTCTGGAAGACCCTGGGGTTGACGAGCTTGACGGAGGCGAAGGCACCGCAGGAGACATGGACGTCAGAGATGCCGCAGGAGGACTCGCAGGTGTTAAAGATCTCAACCAGAAAGGTGGGGATACCGTTTGGCAAAGTTCCGGCCGCCGACTGCGCCAGGCCGATGTCCGACGTCTTGCATTCCTTGTAGTAGTCGTATGAATCCTCTGAAGGCGGCATCATTGTGAGCAAAGAAACGATGTTGACAATGCCGATATTGATAAATATGATGAAATCATCACCATATATCACATGATACCAAGAAAAATAATGCACCAACAGTTTGAAGGTTGATTTCCCATTAGTAAATTTTGGAATCATAATTTAGAACTGCGACTGGATTTGAAACCGAAAAGCTCAGATGAATTCTTGATTTTGCAAGACAACATGTAGCTTAATCTCTTCATTTTTCACTGGTGAATAGCACAGTTGTCTTGAGAGACCAATAAAATATGCAGCTCAATGCTCAATTTGAATATTCTTTCACCTCATAAAATTCAGAAAATAACTGATGTCTTATCTTCTTCTCGGTAACCAATATATGATTCTAAACCAGTTAATTTTTACGGAGAAAAAACATCGCTACGAATGAACTTCAGATAGATTCATGGCAAGTAACAAGACAGGTGCTCATACAGTGAGATAGCCATTCCATAAACCCATCACCAAGTAACAAGGACAGACAAACACTCACCAGCATCACCCATGAGCACCCTTCGGTTGTCTACCTTTCGAGATTTAACTCCTGTATCGGTAAATCATGGCTTCAAGGTAAGATCCTTGCGTGTGTGAGAGAGAGAGACAGAGAAAAAGAGAGAGAGAGAGAGAGAGGTTACTTGACCTGCTGCCGACGCGTTCACTGGGGAATTGATGGAGTGATGTGAAAGGAAAAGAATAACAGACAGAGACAAGACGGTCTTCATGATAGCCATCATCATCGTCAATATCAACAGCGAGAATATAAATGATTCTCCCTCTCCCTCTCCCTGCCCTCCTAGCTAGCGTTGCGTACCACACGAACAGCATAAGGTTGCTTCTTTCTTTAATATGGAAAAGAATGACTGTGAGAGGAAACGAATCACATCCCCTTGCCTCGGAACCATTCACTGAAAACGCACATTCGTTGGGCTTTTCAGCTTCACATGATATACCTTCCACCAAGCTCCTTCAATAAAGTCAACCTCATTGAAATTCACAAAAAGATCAAGAGAAAACTTACCTAGAAATCACAAAAGTTTTAACATTTTCTACTGCCATCAGTGTTTTACCACGTAATAATCCTCCTAATTAAAGGATTGGCTAGTATATTGAAGCATCCGCGTACGCAGCATATACGGACTCAAGTTCTTAGAACAATCCGGTCCTAGTTGGTGGCTAGCAACGATTTAAAATCTCATAACCCCTTTTGGAGGTCCAAATTTCTTGCTGTCCGAGTGACCGTTCGTAGACTCAAAGATTCTTCGTCTCGAAGTACTAGTGGAGCATTGATGATGGGAAGTACGTGTCCAACAGGCTAGACCAGAGGCCAGGATCTGAACTCGAAAAGTAATATTTCTGTTCTTGAAATAAAGAAACTTCGTAGGGGATTTCAGATATATGCTTGTAGACAAGCATGGGAAAAGCTCTGGCGAGATCTTTAGTGACCGACGTCCGACTGCTCTATAATTGCCGCGACCCATTAATTTCGAATTGTTTACTTCTTCCCGCCTTGTTCGCTTCAGGGAAGGAGAGGCACCGCGGTTGGCTAGTTTCGGCATTAAAGAAAGGGAATTCATTCTGCAGCTTCACTTGGTGGGTTAGCCGTCTATTCATTAATGGGCGGGTGCTGCTCAGAGAGAGTGTAGAAAGAGAAAGAGAGGGTAAGCGCGGGTGGCGCATTAATGGCTGCCTGTGCTCCGATGGATGGTAAGAAATTCTTTTGGAGAAGAGAAAAAGACTGGCGGAGGACGCGTTTTCCGATCATACCTTTTGGTTTAATGCATGGCCGCCGACACGCCCTGCCGTTCCGACTTCAAAAGACGATGCTCGCTGCATAACAGCCCAGATGAAGTAATTCCTCTCTCTCTCTCTGTCTGGTTCATGTCTCCCGTCCTACACATTCTAAGATGGGTGGTCATGGACTCTGGACCAAAAGAAGAGTCAGGGATCCAGAACTTAGTATGGAAAACCATACTTCAATCCAGTTCCTAACCAGAGGGGCCGAGAACCTAATCTATACATCTAGACCCATGCAAGTCCCATGGCCAGGATGGTTGACCGGACCGTCAGCGCTCACCCTCTCACATATGAATCGTCACCAAGTGATCGACCATTAGATCCATGTGTACCGCTGCTCCACGGCTGTAGCCTGCCTCAACTTCAGAAAGGTTTTATGAAAGGAAGAAAAGGCTTCTTACCTGCACCTCGTGGCTGGCCGAAACGGTAATTGCCAGTAGTGCAAGGTCAAAGGGAACGCAGGAATATGCAGGCGTTCCTCACCGCGTTTGCTTCGTGAGCAGGGTTGGGTGGAGCTTGGTACATCACGCGTTGGTCTAAATCTGCCTCATTGAAGCAGGTGTCCCGACATTTTAGAGAATACCGCGCCATTCTCTTCTGTTCGGCTCCTTCTCTAAAAATTCCCAACCTATTCAAAATCCTAAACAAACCTTCTCTTACGTATTTTTATAGTATAGAACGTTGAAGATATAAGGGTATAGCTTTTGGGTCTTGTAAAACCTTTTAACATTTTGAATTTCAGAAAACAATTTTTCTGATAAATGCACACAAAAATGGAACTCCTAAAATTGCGCTCAAGAAAACAACAAAGAAATGATGGATAGTCCAGGACAAAGGCAAGAAGCAGGAAATTGGTTCACAATCGAATCTAATTGCCCTAGACGGAACAATATCCCGATCATTTCGTGGACATTTAGAAGCAACCGAATATCCTCAAACACAAGCATTGAGCTGAGTATGGACATGTTGCATGTATGAAAACTATGGGCACAACACAACATAACAAAAAAAAAAAAAAAAAAGCACGCGCGAAAGCACGAACGGTGCACCAAGAGGGCCACCGCAAGACCCATCGGTAAACCATTTGCACTTCGTCAAAGAACTTGCCGCCTCCTGTAGTTCATATGCACAAACTTAAACCACTGGTTAAGTCAGCTGTTCGACTATCGTAAGGGATCCATAGAAGAGAGACTCTGCAAGTAAAATAACTGCGTATACATCCTACACTTCCTCTCTTGAATCACCGCTGCTCTTTATGATGTTATATTTGCACAACGGGCAAGTAGCATTGATGTACAGCCACTTGTCTATACAGGCACAGTGAAAATGGTGCCCGCAGGGAAGCTCGCGAAGCTCCACACCATCCTCATAAGATGAGAGGCAAATGCAGCATTCCTGTAAGCAACAAGAACACCAACGCATCATGAGGAACAAAACTGACAGCAGATTTCTGAATGTACCAAAACACAACTAAGCTTAGACGCAATTCCCCAGAGGGAGCCTATATGATGCTATCAAAGTGTCGGAAGAAGAAGTATGTAACAAGAAAGAAGCACGGCAAACAGCTTACTGCATCCTCAGCAGGAAGGACTCGTTCAACAGGTGCCCCACCACCACACGATGTCATTATTCCACCAAAGGACTCTGATTTCTCTAGATCAAGCTTCTCCATCGCCCCAACTGACCTAAACTTGTACTTGGGGAGTCGGCTGATGTCCTCTTCAGATGCACCTTCCTGCTTAAATAAAAGTGCCCATCAACCCAAACATGAAAGAACTCGAAAAGGTTTCAACTTGTTCATGCATTAACACTAACAGGAACTAGGAAAGTGAGATGTTGCCGCATATGATTGTCCACCTAAATAACCTAATTCTTACACGTTCATGCAAAACTTGGACCATAACTAGGATCAACTATCAAGTAACAATACCAAAGGAATTTAAGGCAATGCAGGAATCCTTAAGAGAGATACCTGATCAGCCACTGCATACAGAATTGCAATGATACAAGGCAGACAACAGCATACTGCTATACCAATAATGCAGGCCAATGCAACACAAAATACAACGAAGAACACGTCAAAAGCAAGGAAGACAACACATAGCCTGTGAAACACAAGAAGATATAAAACTATTAATCAAAAGGATGAGAAATTGAACCAATAAGAGCACCAAAATGATTGTATTTGAACCAACCAGTATAGCTGAGGAGCATCACGGATCAAATTCTGACCACCAGCAGACACCCAATAAAATCCAATGATCCACCATATGAATGAGAACATTGTATTTGCTGACTCTAGATGCTTAGCAAGACTGCCAAGGAACAAACATGGACAAATCAGATGAACAAGGAAAGACTTCTCATACAGTCAATAACTTTCATCTTTAGAATCAACTCAGACAAGATGTTTACTTGTACCATAATGAAATTATGAGTAACTAAATGGGACAAATCAAAGAGAGTGTAGTCGAAGATTGAGAACTCACTCCCTAATGTGATAAGTAGTCACTCATTTTGTTTTTCTCCGCATAAAGAATAAAAGGCCGTATGTTCCAGAAAAATTGAACTTCTTTTATTATATAACTTTCAAAGAATAAAGAGCCCATTCATAAAGAACTCTTCCTTCAGATACGAAGAATGGTCCTTGCACCATAGCATCCCTCATGAATATCGAGATCTCAACTGTTCAATTTTCTTTCATATTAGAAAGAGCTGGAAGATGTTAATGTAAAATAGGTACATCCTAGGTTTCTTGAGCTTATATGAAGATTCAAATGGGTTCTAGGCTGTTCGTTATCTTGCTCAGAAAAGACATTCTCCACAGTTGCCAAGTATTTGCAATGTGTTGGCATTTCTTAAGGAATGATACCTGGAGGAAGACCTTCTAAGCCGAAAGGACAAACCACAATTCAACAATCTTTATGCGGAACTTAGCAATTAATATTTAATAGTATTAGGATGTCTTACGATGGATTATGATACTATTGTAAGTTTGTAACGACAAGGGATAAAATTAAAAAATGTGCATGAATCAAGTTTCAGGGGTGTCACTGTACCTTATCAGGAAATTTATGATACATCTTCGTTCCTTACGTTATGTACAATGCAGGCTGTATATTTCCTTAAAAAAATGAATGATTGACCATTGCCTTTTAAGCATGAAATTACATAAATTCCTTAAGTCTGAATAATAAGTTTGCCATGAGAGGTATTCTCATTCCTTTAAAAGGAAACAAATAAAGCCTAGGATTGATTTTCGTTCACCAAAACTACAGCTTCTGCGTCTCCTTTCCCTACAAGCATGTTTTGAACCCTCAAAATAAAAATGTTCGGGATCTTACAAAGTAAGTTACTGTTAGTATCCGGATTTTGGAAACATGGATCGGGTCCATAAGACTGACCGAAGCATGGTTCTAAATAAGGGGGAGGGTGCTGTAATGGGGATCATCGCCTATTTTGAGTGACTTGGCCTTCAAGGAGGGAGAACCCTAATCTGGGATTAAGGTGTGTGCCTGGTTTCCTTTCCTTATAACCACCTTTGTTAGCCGCAGGCTAAAAGTTACACATGATAAAACTTATTTCTTTCATATCCATTTAAATTGGGAGTAATTTAACTAATTAAGTAGTTAGTTTTAATCCTTTCCATTTTCCAATGAAAATATGCATACAGACTTTGGTATTTCTTAAAATTATACTACATTCAAAGTTTTATGCACATTTCATATTGTAGATAATAACATTAAATCCAATTTTCTCTTGAGTTCTGATTTTTTTAGAGAAAATTGTTTAATTTAACAAAATTTTGAATTTTTCTGAAAAGTTCCATTGTATAACATTATGATACACATCTTCTTGAGTACTCCATCAATACGGGTTATGAAATGCATTATCCAGCATTTTTAGCATCTTGGCTTAAAGTGTTATAACGTGCATGTAGTTGATCTAGGGTCAACCATCGACCCCCTAAACCTTGTCATTGCCAAAAACATAGGTCTATGCTTAAAAAGGCAGCATGAGACATTTTCCAGTAACCTAATCAGTTGCAGTAAGATAGTTATTTGATGAATAAATAGTCTGAAATCAATTAGTATACTGAACCGAACTCCAGTTACCACTGGTTATTTTTTCTTTTCAGTCTGCTAGATTCCATCTAGGCTTTTTGAATAAATAACCTGCCAAGCAGTGTTGACTGCAAAGATCTGCTAAGCTCAGATATACATATAAATTCAGTGTTTTATTTGCTCATACAAAAAGAGGGGGAAAAACAGATGTACTATTGTCTGCCTGTTGTAACTTCTCTATGTGTTATTTTGCCTATGATCATGTATGGATCCCACTTGTGTCACTAGAAGCCTGGTCATGCCATAGTGTGGAGATCATATTTTTCTAAAAGTCTATCTGTATAAGAATAGATGATGACATTTCTCTCAACTTCTATAAATTTCAAGTAATGATAGAAACTATTTCAAAGTTGCTGTGCACATCGACTGATTTTTTCCCTTGAGTACCATGTGCATCCATCATGTAGTCTTTCATAGCATCTTACCTTTTTTTTTGTGTGAACATTCCATTAGTAAACTCTAAGGTATTGAGCTACTCTAACTGTTGACAATTTACTTCGATGAAGCCATTAGAGATGCTACTATTTGTCATGCATATGTTCATGATATGACATTGGCTGCTGACCGCTTATAGATGACTTGCACACAAGAGCAACCAGCAGTCGACTGATTTTTTCCCTTGAGTACCACGTGCATCCATCATGTAGTTTTTCATAGCATCTTACAATTTTTTTGTGTGAACGTTCCATTAGTAAACAGTAAACACTAAGGTATTGAGCTGCTCTAACTGTTGACAATTTACTTCCATGAAGTCATAGAGATACTACCATTTGTCATGCATATGTTCAGGATATGACATTGGCAGCTGGCCGCTCATAGATGACTTGCACACAAGAGGTACCTAACATAATCAGGCCCCTAAAGATCATCACATAAAGAGCAACAAGCTATTTGGAAAGCTTTCCACAGCAACTTACATCTCCCCTCACCCTAGAAACAAGGTCTGGCTCTCTTCCAGTTTACCTCTGCAACATATATAGCTAGCAACCATACAAAAATGAAAGTGTTGATGTATTGTAGCATGAGTTGAACATCATGGATGCAGGTGGATTCCTTTATGTGGTTTGGTAACTTCTAAACAGAAAACACAACTCGACAGGAGAACAAACACAAGCAGGGCTCAGCCTATGCAGGTGAGACTGCACAATGCACATGCACCCATCAACCCACCCACCCAGCATGCACACATGCGCATGCATCCACTCCCACCTACTCTCCAACACAACACCCACAGACACGGCAAACTTCTCCATGCCTAAAATCAAACGTACAATTGCACAACCAATAAATGATATGAGAAACCTTAATCATTCACTATTCAGGCCCCCTATGCATTGCTTGAAAGAAACAGCCAATAAGCACTAAGCAGGCTATTGTGCATATTTTATCAGACCTGTTTCCTTATTCCTGATTTTCTATTCATCCGATAATGAACTAACAAAAGGAAGCAATAATTCTCTCAAAACGGAGATGCTTCTAGAGATTTTCACATCATGTACCAGCTGGTATGTGATTAATTTTTCAAATGAGAGTATAAGAACTATAAATCTCAGCAACATGACGAACTGAACAATCAAAATAATTAAACCATATGCATTAAACAAGACCAATCACGTCCCACATATCTCCACGAACTAAACATATGATAAGGCTAATCATAGTCGCAATGGAAAAGCAACTACAGAACTCCAGGATTCCCTTTCACCAGACTTCTGAATACAGGGTACTAAAATTAGGAACATGATTATGGGAAATGATCAAATGATTCAGATCAAAAGACCACTTAGAAACTCAGTTCGCTAAGTCGTCCAACGAGGTGGAATTCAATTTCCTGTCAAACAGATCCGAGTTTGAATCGTAAACCACCTACAAACCTTACAGATAGAATCGCCTCTCAAATTCCTGAAGCAGCTCCATTAACTAAATCACCCAGCATTATTGCCAAATTAAAACAACGCCAAACACACGAAAGTTACCTGGTTCTCTCCTCAGGTTGATCACTCAACGAATCATAGTCTGGAACCTCCTCCGTTTCCTGCTGGGCACCTGACCGTGGACTCTCACCACTGCCCTGCTGCACGGCTCGATGTCTCCGGCTATACTCCGAGCACACGCACACCATATGCAGGACGCACTGCAGCGCGTACCCCACAATCCACAGCCTCAGCGGCATAGTCGGATTCTCGTCCCTGCTGAGAAGCAGCACGGCCCCTGCCACGAAGACAAACGCTAAATTCCATATTATATCAAGGACCACAACAGGTCTCGAATATGCCCAATCGCTCTGCCGCTCCTCCAGCTGCTCGGCGGCCGTCTCCCGAACAAGCATCGATGGCTCACGCATCATCCGCCGGCTGCTCGCTCGCCTGAGGAACCGCGCAGCTCCACGGATGCTCGGCCGCCGCAGGCCTCGCCGGTTCCGGTCGTCGCCTCCAATTCCGTTCGAGTTCCCAAGCAAAGGCGTCGTGTCAACGATATCATCCTGGGCAGAATTGGCAGAAGAAACGCCCCTCCCCCGCTCCATTGAACCACCCAAAACCCTTGGATTCTCCAACAACGAGCCCTAATCCATCCGCTCCACGACAGGACCCTTAAATTTCCCTAAAATCGAAAAGAAAACAAACCCTTCCTGAACAAGCAACGATCAAACCCTAGATATTGATCGACCTCTTACCCACCAGCGAAAATCTGAGCCAAACTTGGCGATTTCTCGATGATGGGAAGAACGATCAATGCTAGAGTTTGGGTTTCTCGAATTCCGTGGGAATCCGAGGAGGGGAAAAGAAATCCGAATCCAGGAAACCTTTCGGCGGGAGGAAGAAGGGTCGAGGAAGGGCGTGTTCGCGGGAGAGGGCAACCCAGACAGCTTTCTGGCGGTGACAACACCGTGCACCGACGGACTTCAGATTCTGGCTTAAATGCCATCTATTTCGCTGTTCGGATCCGGGTCGGATCCCACGACGCCCGATAAGCGAACCGGATCTCTCGGGCAATTTGATGTTTTTCGTTTTTGCATTTGTGGAAGAGCCTTCTAGCGGTGGATTCATCTCATGGTCCAAGGGGGGCTAGCTGCCCCCCCTTAGATTTTGGGAAAAAGTCAGTGGGTATACTTTTCAAAATTTTTAATTTAACACCTATAAAAGTATTGAAAAATGTATTTTGACGCTATAAAAAAATTTAAAAAGAATACAAGTTTTCTCTTTAGTAACAACCGTCTAAACTAGGGAAAAAATTACGAAAGTTGCAACATCATCACTAAAAAAAAAATTGAATGCTACTTGACCTTCGAAGTTCTTTTATTATTTCAATTATATATATGTATATATAATGTTACAAATGAGCCCAAAAAAATCAACATTTCATCACATTAAAAAAGAACATTTAAGTCGAACAAAATGGCTAATGTAGAGTGGAAGGAGAAAGGTTATGACTTTAAATCCATAGATTTTTTATGGATTTCGATGTTGACCATCTTGTCTTCAAGCGGATACAAGGTAATGGAACATCCCCTCAGTTCTTCTGCTCACAAGTTGTTTTCTTATCTTGATAATCAAAAAAGAAAACCTAAAATTTCCAATTGAGGACCTTTTCCAGTTATAGTATCAAACATAGGGCTTTATTTTCTTATTTTTCTTATAAGAACCAAATTTTATTGACTACTGGCAAATGATGATTTATCTTTACTTTGGACTTTTAGCTGCCTAGTTGAAGGGCAGTCTCAAACTATAGAAGCTTTCTTTTCTTCCAACATATCATGACTTAACTAGAAATTGTTGTTTGATCATTATTAGCCAAAGTGAGGCTCGAATCAGAAAAATTAAGTAAGCATGCTTTATTTTTGAAATTATGTTTAAAAAATAGTCCTGTAATGAAAACTTGTATTTGAAACTGACAGGAAGAAGATGATTCTAGGGAGCCGCTGCAACTATTAAATGAGCAGTCGCCGTTATGAAAGTTCATCCAAGGGGTTTTACCGGTTCTACCAAGATATTTAACTCCAAAATTTCCTTGTTTTTTCATAAAAAATGGATCCGGTCAATGGGTATATTCTGCGCATAGTTTTGACTGCTTCATACATATTATTATTAGGATATCAATTGAGTAAGTTTATCCCATCCCGTTCAAACTAAGAATTAAATGACTTTGTTAGTAAAGTTTGTGCTACCGGATGGCAAGAAGGCTAACACTCAAGGGGTTTGTTGTTCGAATGTCCTTGTTGTTGTCAGACTTGGTTGTATTCTTTTTCAAAGGTATATAAATCATTGCAAGCACGACACTCAAGTTAAAAAAATGTGTATCTTAAGTCTACCTAGGCCTCAAAGTAATTCGAAACTTTTGAGGTATAAGAGAATGGCCTTGGTGTTTTTACGCCAAAGGCAGTTTTCCCTTAATAAATATTTAAAAAACTTTGGAATATGAAAATGTCCCCTTTTTTCATCGAATTTCATCACCTGACCATATCATAGTGCGAGAACGAGATGAGCCCCTATTTCCTACTTCCAGACCACACAAAAAAGTTTCTTATGGGAATGGAGACTTTTCTTCTAGTGTACTCGGTATTCTTCAGTCAAGTTAACTCCACGTGCAGTTGTTCCCTTCCTTCAAGATCCTTGTGAGTGAAAATGCAGAAACAAAGCAGGCAAAGCAATTTATTTGCCGTGACCAAGATCCACCTACTTCCACAGTTTCAAATTGCTGTCATGTGAACGAACTTCAGTATCTTAACTTGCTTTGTTCAAACATAGTTTAACTGATAAGGATCGCCCTTCACAATGTGCTTTTTTAAAGTTTTTCTAACTTCGAAATGATAAACATATGCACAGTCAAATTTTATCTATTAATACTTAAAGAGTGCTAATAGTGTAGAAAGAGCTTTGACTAAATCCATCACTATATTAACATTGATTTCCCATGGTTTGGATGTCAATTTTTATAATATAAAGGGAATCTCATTATAAATATACCGAGGAATGGACCCTGACTCCCGCTAAAGCCAGCAATATGAAAGCAACCAGGTCTGAATTTCAGTTGATTATTGCAGAATCTTATCATCTGCTATATGACGTACCATTTTCAGTTCATACAGAGATGCCCAGAATTATGTGAACCCAAGCATGTCCAGATGCTGTCGCGGAAAATTTAATAGCACCGATTGCGTAATGACTTTCAAATGAAGTGTCCCACCTACCGTTCAAACTGCCTCCCATCTGGATGCAGTTTGAACGGCTCAGGAACTAAACGCCCATACTGGGTTCCGTTCATACTGGCCCAAACAGGAATAAAAAGGGAAGGGATCTTCTCTTGCATGTAAGTGAACACCCTTATCCTTGCTTCTCTCATGAAATTGCAAATGTAAACTCGTGACAATCTCCCTCTCTTTAGTTGTCACCCCTGCACCGTGAACATATAAAATGTTATTCTTGTCGCTTATCCAGCAACATTATGATCCCTGAGTATTATCAACCGAAGAAGAATGAAGCCTGCTCCCTCCACCACAAGAAGTTCGTAGATCTTCAATTGTGTTTTCTATAGTCCCTTTAATAAAAGGCAGCATAAGCAGAACTCATGGGATACGCACCTCACCCCAAGCCCTCCAGTACGCATCTTCCCTAGAGCCAAACCAGTGATAAGCAGTGCAATTTTCACAAGACGAAAAGGGTCGCCATTGTCAAACGGTGCAAGAAGGGATGCGACCTTGCCAAAAAAAACCATGGTTGGAAGCATAATGGCTTATCCATATGCCGCCATCCGTTATTGTCGCCGTTTCTGCACCGATTAGGAAAGAGCCCTTCCAAGTTGTTGTCGTGTTCAGCAAGCTTCCAGGACACTTGGGTTGTGATGGTGGAAATTCTCTCCAACCACTCGCAACATCCAGTGGGTCTGGCAACTCCCATTATGCATTCACATGAACAGCAACCCCCTATATCAGTAGGAACAAAGTCGCCTCGTCTATTTCAAGCCCTCTTTGATGCGATTCAACGTATACTTTTGGGGCCTCGTATATCTCGAGTTTCTATCGGTAGTATAACTCCCCGTCCTGAAGATGTTTATTCCATAAATCGAATCGTTGTGACATGTAACCAATTCTCTTTTCACCCTGAATGTCTTCAGTTCTCTCCTGTTTCAAGGCTCCTTTGAGCAGGAAAGAGAACTCATGGCGTGTCCCCATGGAAATTGAGCCTATGACAGTTTCGTTTTTGGCAGAAGTTTCTCGTGGGCCTTCCAATCTGCCACAACCAAATAGGCCAAACAGAACGTCCAGTTTCTGCTAACAATGCGACGGACAGACATAGAGAGACAGGCATAACTTGCGTTTTGAAACAACTAAAAATTTCAAGTGCTTGCCCCACTTGCAGTGTTCCACCTAAATCTCAAACGTCATCATAGGACCATTTTATTTACAAGCAAGCATAGAAAATCTAAACCACTTCAAATAGAAGTGGAGAAGAGAAGGCGTGGGAAAGACAATGCAGTTGAAACTTGAAAGTCACAATTAGCAAGTACATGTTCAGCCATTCCTCAAAAGCCAATACAATCAAACAAACTGGACTCAAGTGAGGAATCCTAATTGTGCCAATTGTAATATATACATCTTCAAGTAAACAACCTCCATATCGCCGCTCAAAGTTGCTCTCAGTAAGGCATTGAAATGGAAGCCAGAACAAAATATCCCACAGTAGCACCTCTGCTCAATAAAAGGCAAAAAGAACCTTTTAGTTGGCCTTAGCAGTTTCCCGTACCATTGCAAGCTTGGCTAAGAAACCACATAGTTGAAGTAAAGAACCGACACCATCACAAATTCTCATGTGTGCAAACCCAGTTTCCTGTAAACAAGTAGCAAGAGGCCCATGTGAAAAAAAATGTTGAAGTTCAAGCTTTTAGCTAAATAGGAGAGGGTAGCTTCAGCAGTACCTTTAAGAACTCTAATTTCAGATATTCGGCCATATCATAATTTTTTATTATACGGAAAATTGTGGTGATGATATCAGTAGGAGAATAACCCAGATCATAAAGTTGCTTCAAACCAGAACAAGCCTCATCAAATTTGCCATCCAGAATGTTCTTTATCATGTTCTTGACATGTAATGGATGAGGCTGATCACACACCTGAAACCAGTCATCAAAAACTTGAGCACAACAAATTGAAAGTTATAGAAATATCAGTTAAAGAATACGATAAGAAATAGAAAACCTTAAAAACATTGTCTTGATTGACAAATCTGAATCCACTGAATGTAGCTTGTAAATTGTTCAAAGCCTGCCGCATATCACCATCAGCTGTAAAGATAACAGCTTCAAGTCCTTCTGGCACATAAGGTACCTTGACAGACAGGAATCAGGAACACAAAAACTACATGCTTAGTCCACAATATTTTTTTCAGTCATAAAATCAATGCCATCTTCAAACATAAAAGCATCATGTGAGTAAAAGAAGAAAGCAGACAGATGAGAAATTAAACTGCTGCTTCAGACAGCAAGCCCATTGCAGTTAAAGGCAGGCGGCAGGCTTGAATTCCATTAATCATGAAAAGTCATTTAACACTAGAGATGGTATACTTCAAATTTTCATTCGTTATCATGAATATTCACAAAAACAAAAAAAAAATCTTCAATGTTGCCTTCATACTAATATTGTTATTGGTACCATACTAAAGACAGTCTAATTTCTTGCACTTGGAATAAAGATGTAAGACTAAATTTTGGTTTATCATCATGAATTTTACACATGAACAAAATACTTTTTCTAATTTTGTGCTTCATTTTATTATTATTGTTCTTATTATTATTAAATTAGTATTACTACTATTACCAGAATTGCTGTGATAAAAGTTCGACCTCACACCAAGACCATTAATCACATCTAAAAGGAAAAGAAAGGAAAGAAGCCAACGTATGAAGTTTAAACTGGTTCCATTTAGGTAAAAGCCAAAAAGGACTAAAAGTAGTCCAGAAATAAAACTTGATGCCTTTTACATAATACCTTTGATGGTACAAGGAGGCCTAATATCATTGTTGCCACTTGTCAGAATCAATTCAGGAGCCAAACTAGTGAGGCTGCCAATTCGGTGAATCAGTATATTCACCAATTCTACTGAATCAGTTGGAATATGTGAAAAATAATAAAAAAATTAATTAAAAGATTAAAAAACATTAAAATTAATTGAAAACAAGAAAGTTACTTAAATAATTTAAAACCAACATATAGCACTCTTGAATCGGCAACAGAATCGAATCATTGTAATAACACTGCCTACTATAGTACCACAGACATAAGAAATAAATAGAAGGTTTATGCATTGTACCTTCTCAGCTTCAACCACTACCATGAGTCGCCCAAGAATCTCTTGGTCTGACAACCTTGTGAAACGAACAATTGCACATCTGCTCTGGATGGGTTCAATAACCTTGGAAGATGTGTTGCATGCAAGGGCAAACCTCGTAGAACTAGAGTAAATTTCCATTGTCCGACGCAATGCCTGTTGTGCTCCTGATGTCATGCTGAAATTTTGACAATCCATAAGACGCCACTAGCTTCAGAAAATTTTTGCATCTAAACACACACACACACACACAAAAGAATACAATGCACCTACAGGACCTACACTTTTTATTGAAACTATGAACCTTTACTCGATCCTATTGGCAACCAAATTAGCCAATCAAACACCACATGCATGTATTTACCTGTCTGCTTCGTCCAAAATGATGATCTTATGTCGACCAGGCGGTAATGTTACTTTCTTTTGTGCAAACATCTTGATCTTGTTCCGGACGACATCGATACCTCTAGACAAGCATGGAATTTGCTAAACATGTATTCAAATCAAGAGAAAATGCAAAACAGACAGTGTGTGGACAAGACAGTACCGATCATCTGATGCGTTCAGCTCTAGAACAGCTTCCTTAAAATTTTCACCCAAAAGCTCATGAGCAAGAGCCAGAGTACTCGTGGTCTTTCCAGTCCCAGGGGGTCCCTAGCAACCAATAATAAAACATAAAAGAATGAACAACCACATAAATATAATAGACAACATACTTCAAGAAAGGAACAACTATCGTATAGAAATAAAATTCCAAGCAAAAGGGATTAAACTCCCAACCTCCGATAAATGAGGAATGCATTATGCAACGCCAACTATTAAAGAAACCATGTTGATATCTCCAAGTTCTGTCCATGTATCGAGGAAGTAACTTTCATGAGGCAACCCCAAAGTTATCATGAACATGTGTAATAACGTGATAACCCAAAAGAAAAGCTCAGTAAGCGAACTATATCAGATGCAACTTGGTGGTATTACAGATGAACCCGCGGATAACATCTACCAAAGGCAAGAACATTGTTTTTCGATCACAAACAAAGAATGCCCAACAAAGAATATACGACAAACTGCATTTTTTTAGAAATTTATGCGATTTTCCTCTTGAACAGTGAAATAGGCATTCATCACAGAACAAAAACAGAGTCCATTCCATTTTCTAGGAAAACCAAAGAAAGAGAAGAAATCGAGATTGACTACGAGAAGACGCGAACAACATCAGGATATGGGAGAAAACCTGATGGACCAGAGAGAGAGAGAGAGAGAGAGAGAGATACCGCGAGGATGATGTTGGGCATATTGCCCTCACGAGCGATGACCTGCAGCCTGGAGACGGCGTCCTGGTTTCCGACCACATCAGCCACCTTCGTCGGCCGATACTTCTCCACCCAGGGCATCTCCGACGAACCCATCTCCTCCTTCCTCTCTCGTCTCCGGTTTTCCTTCCCTCCTCGTCCTCCAATCAGCCCGTTTGCCTTCTCCCACAAGCCCTAAAGCCCAACCCAGGCAGCCTCCCGCCCATTTTTGGAGGGAAAAGTAGAGAGAGAAATTGAGAAAACAGCCCGCCGGTCTCCCATGCGGCAGGTTTAGATCCAGATCTAAATCCAAATTGATTATTTATGAGTGTTATAAAAGATCAGAAAACGAATCAAATTAACCTGGCCACTGATCCGCTTAGCTGAATTAGTTATGAACCGATGAAAAATGTCACTGTTTTATTAAAAAGCACAAAAACAAATAAAATTTAACATAAAAAATTATACAAAAAAATGAACGGATAACATGCAACTCCCCAAAAAGGTTTGGAACCAATTCCAATCAAATCAGCCAATTCATGCAGCGCCTCATCTCAACTCACCTTACCTCGCAGCACCCGCCCTTGCAATGACCATAACAAGAAAAATAATGAAGATGCATTATTGTTTTTAATCTTAATTGTCAATATTTCGACCGTGATTACAGTAAATGAAGATAACGTGAACATATTAAAAAGTATTTACACTTGATCTTAGCCAAAAGACAGAGAAAGATATTATCAAAAGGTATTACTTTAGCATAAAAATCGACATTTTCCAACAGCAGCTTTAAGTGGTGGCACTGCGACAGCGGAATCACCCCTTCTCTATGTCCCTGAGTTCAAGTTCAAAGCTTGTGTTGAGGAGTACACCATCAACTAAAATATCACGCAACTACCATTTGTAGTTTGGAGCATGAATTAGCCAATTTGAAGCGAATTGTTTCAGTGGTACTATCTACAGTCTCTTTTCCCACCCACCACCTTATTGCTACCTCAACTTCTCCTGGAAATGCATTTTGGAAGAAAGGAGAAAACAAACCCAGTGATTGCTTGAGAATCTTACGTCTGGATATTTAACACCTGACCTCGTTCAGGACGATTTACATATAACAAGTGACATCTAAAAGTTAAATTAAATCAGTCGTTCAGTCATTTATTAGGAAAACAATCACCACAGGCAACAATTCAATGCTTCTTTCCTGATTCCTATAAATTTGTGTGGCCAACCTTCTAACCACCACGAAGCTGAGAATGATATAACAGCAGAGTTGAAAAAGATGCAGTGAGACGCTGCAGTAAGAGCCCCAAAACACACGTTTACACTACAGTTCCAAACAGCAACCAATCATAGACAGCAAAAAAAAGAATATATATTATATATTTATCTCAGAATTACACTGCTGCTCTCTTTGAAAGCTTCTTCTGTGCCGAAAGAGCTTTGAGCAACCTGTTCTCCCTATTCTTGGCCCTTCCATTTTGTCCTGCTCCACGGGAATGGTTTCTGAAGGCTGAGATGCATCTCTATTTTCATCCTCCTGGCACTCAAGTGAAGAGCAAGGGCCATCGTTGCATGCACAAGATGGGATGGTGACAGATGGGAATGGGCTGCATGAGACTGTACAAAACATATCCGATGAAACAGATGCAACTCGATTCTTCCGGAACTCAGATCTACAAATGTTGGCAGATTGTGGTGCACAGCCATGAGTCTGAAGCATGCATGGTGTACAGAAAACAAGAGAGGAGCTCAACTGAAGGTCCTTGGTAGGAGAGCAGGGTAACTTGATGAAAGAAACAATTCCACTGCGGCAGAGGGGACAAGGAATTGAACCAGGGGGACTAACTGCATCAGATGCCACGCTGTTGGTGGAGCAGAGATAAAGGGCACACTTGACGCAAAATTCGTGACCGCAACCTAAAAATTTGAGAGAAAGAGCTCTTGTTAGTTCCAACCGGTCATCAATTAAATAGCAAAGGTAAAGTAACTTCTCTTTTTATTTCTCGTCTGTCATCAGCCCAAGCTAACAAAACCCAAGGGAGCCAACAAAATTTGAAGAATAAAGATGAAAAACTGAAATCAGCTGAATTAGTTAAGTTGTACTTAAGCATCAGGAATAGTTAAAGGGTAACTAAAAACCACGCAATGCATGCCACTATCAGAATCATAATTATATGATTACATAACAATTTGGCACATTTACCATTTCGGGACAAATCTGGAAAGGAATGAACACAACTAAGGGCTAAATTACTGACTATGACTGCATCCTACACAGTTTCACCACACACTATGATCACAAAACTCCATAGAGGAAAAAAATGGCAAAACCGTTTCAAATTACAGAAGAGGAGTTGAATACCTGTGTACGTGTGTGGCAACTAGGATTAACTAGTTTCATAAAAAAACAGTAAGAATGCAACATGTAAGCTAGTTTGTAGTGAACCAAAACTAGCATTGAGTGGGGAACAATGGTGCCGCAATAATAATCCATAAAGGTTGCCAAGAAAAGAATTCAACATAATCATAGTTTTCTGAAACGAGTAACCAATACAGTAGATCACAGGATCTTACATCACAGCAGATACAGAAATTTCACACAAAACAAGCTCTTCAGTGTGACTCTGGAAAAATGAAGTCGTCTCATCTCATGCAAATACTTCAAAGACAAACAGTTGTGATATCGAGAACCAGATAGACTGACCTTCAGCAGCCACAGAACACGCTTTCTCCAAACAGACAGGACAAAGATCACCATCATCTTGTGAGGCGCTTGCAGATTGCAACCCATATTCTCTGCATTGATGAGCTGGTCAATGGTGCATCACACACAAATGCGTATATGCATATAGATATAATTATGCAGCCTTTATGGTGAGGGCTGACCAAACCAAATTTGAGAACATATGACACATTTTAAGACAATATTCAGGGAACCGTGTCTCCCAGCCGGCACTGATGATAATTTGAGACTACTTAGGAATTAAACAATATCATTTAAAACACTCATACCATGTTGATCGCTATGGTTAGACTTGCACATGGAAACCTTCGTTTATTATCTTCTAACAAAATGAGATAAATGTCCCTGAAAAAAGAAAAGGGATTGAAAAATCTTCGAGCTTCTAAATCTCCTAAAACTTGAAAAAAGAGAACTTATGAAATGTTTTGAAAATTATCAGAATGTTTTGACAATATTATCAGCTGGATTCAAAAGGGCAATAATATTGCAACATTTTCAAAATATCAAGTAGGATAAAAGATAAATAGGGAAAGTGGACGCAGGGAAGCAAGCATTAAAAAAATCATATGGTGCAGGAAATAGTATATTTTTATAAAACAATTACATGTGTAAAAAGGAATATCATTGGAAAGAAAGAATAAAAAATCCAAACAAACCAAAAACAACATGAAAATGAAGAAATATTGAAAAGTCAATAAGGAACAGATCTGTAAATTTAAGATAGAAACATATGAAGCTGTGTGGACAATTTTAAAGCCTTATTGAGGTCAAGGAAAATAATGAAAAGAATGTGAGAATCAGCTAAAATGTGCAAAAAAAAAAAAAATTGTCAAGTAGGTCTCCCCATTCCAAAGGAAACAAGTCCCCTGCAAACAAGAAATTTTATCCAAGCTTCCCCCTTGGAAGGAAGCATGGAGTATCTCGCTTCATAGTCATGCCTCCAGGTAAGCAAAATTCCTCTTTACCCTTTAGTTAGAAGCCTCTAGTATCTATGAGAATGACTGAAATATAATGACTTACAAATGAATTTGAATAACATAAACCAACACCACAATCATGGCAGGCTGCCAACCACAGGTAAAGGAATTTAAAAAATCCAGTCATCTTAAAGGTTTGTTACACCCACCTTGCAATGATCATTATGCTCAAAAGAGGTACTGCTAGATATTTTGATGGAGTAAAAGTTGGAATAATCACGTCAGAGTTGGGTGCTAACAGAGGCTCTAAAGAGTGACGTCCCCATAATCTGGCAACATCAACTGGTAGCCACCTGTTTGAAAAGCAAGCATATTGTAGGTATGGTTGATTAGAATAATTATAGATAATTGTCTTCTTATTCCATGGAAGAAGTGTAAGAAATTACCCATTGCAGTTCAACGCAATTCGGCTAGCACCTTTTGAAATAAGAACCTAAAAGCCAGGAGGTCAAATGGGACAGATCTCAGACAACTAAGAATATCCAGATTGAATATCTACAAGAATCGCCATTGCTTCAAAATGATGAGAACTGATTTGGCAATAAATAAATAAATCAAGAAGTAAAGGATAACCTTACCTGGCAACACTTCAGATTTCCCCCACATGCAGCATAATGTAAAGGAGTACTTCCAGCACCTGAAAAAATGAGAACTGTTAGCAAACAAGATAAGATCATAATGCAAAACTGACAATGAATTAGTAATGCAGTAACTGCACTTGAACCACACCTATCAAATCCATCGAGGTACCATAGTGGAATGTCACTGCTGAAACACTTGCATTTATATCAAGTAACAATTTCACACAATCAAAATACCCATGTAGTGCAGCCACATGAAGAGCTGTTATACCACCATCAGCAGCCTTGTTTACAAATTTGGAAAGGGCACTGCATCATATGAAGAGAATATACGAAGACTGAGAAATTCATCAGAACTTATAAGGTACTGTAAGCAGGAAACTGAAATTACAAAAAAGAGAAGGTAAAACAAACACACATCAAAAACAGGAAGAGACTACGATTTTTTGTGTATATTAATATGCTATGCATACACCTGAAACTGTCAAATAAAAGAACAAACAGTATCTTGCGAAGTGACCAAAAAAGCTTCACCAACAAGCAAACCATTCAGCAAAAGCAACAGTGAAATCATTGACAAACAGCATAGATTCATAACAATGCTATTGGGGACAAAAGAGGGAAGAAAGTATGCCTAAATACCAAATAGACAAGCATGAATGACATACTTTTTATCATATTTTTGCTTCATTGAGCTTTTGTCGCTGCATACTGGAGAAGTGATCAAATCATAGGGCTCACTAGGAATATAGTCAGAGACAACAAGTCTTATACACCTGGCATGACCATTAACAGCAGCAAAGTGCAATGCTGTTCTACCACTAAGGTAATCTGCTCTAGTTACCTGAAGGAACAGAAGTTTATGATTAGAAAATAAATAAAAATATAAAAGAGGCTACAAATAGATGATAGAAAACAAGAATCTTCAACGTAGCAGGCTAGCAGATGGTCTAGAGACCCAAGTGCGGACGGTAGTTACATTGCATTTGTATAAGAGAAGAGTCTGGACCACTTCCCAGTGCCCATATCGACAAGCATGCATCAACGCTGTCTGTATGATACCAAAAAACGAAAACAAAAAAAAAAGACAGATTAAAACGACAGACTAAGGTCATTTCTACAGGTAAAACAAATGACTACACATACACACAATAAATCAAGTTATTCTGTTCCTAAATTTCTGAATAACATGGATGGATGAGAAAGTCAATTCTAGTTTTGCAGAACATTGAATATTATTGCATAAGAAATGGCAATTGGTCTTACTACCCAATAACTCTACAATCACCTCTTAATTTTCCATATAATACTATATCGTTAATTTCATGGACTCTTTCTACCAAAAAAAAAAAATCATCATATAACCAAAATAACATACATAAATTAGAACTCTGTGAATACGGAACCTATCCTGGACAGTATTATCAGCGGATCAGAAATCCTCTTTCAACAGACGTATAATGGAAATCAAATTCTTTACAAGCGTTTGTATCATCTTGTCTGATGGCAGAAAGGTCGCGCTTACAGCATTACTCGGAATAACATAGGAATTAAAAGTAACCTAATGCATTCCAGAATCTGGAGGAGTTGTTGTATCAATGCTTAGTCCACAAAGAAAGCGAACAAGGGGAAATCAGAAAGATGGGATCACCTGACCGCAATAGTTCCTTGAGTTAACATCTGCTCCATGTTCAAGCAACAAGTTCACGATCTGCAGGAAACATAATTAAACAAGAAAGAAAAACATATCCATTTCATCTAAAGAAGAATGACGATTATATCACGTTGACGATCATGACGTCGATAGAGAAAGAAAGGAAACCTCATTGTGGCCTTTCGCAGCAGCAAAATGGAGTGGGGAATTGAGGCCACCGAATGTGGAGTATTTAGCGAGACAGGGGTTGAATTCCAGTAGCATGCGAGCTTCAATAAGATCGCCATCTCTAGCAGCAGAAACCAAACGCTCTCCAGATGCAGAACAACCAAACGAATTCCCCATCACCTAAACTATAACCGGCTGACTCGAGTGCCGCACAATCGTCAAAATCACCAGAAACGCAACTCAGACATGCACTGTTTCAATCAACTCAAGCACAATTTGATAAAGCCTTCCTGCGGATCACCAAGTTAAAGCAAGACCCACCACAGAATTCCGTCAAAAACCAAACTCTATACAGCAGTTCTCATTGATGCCATGAACTCAAACTTCGCCACGAAACCATAAAATAGACAACAATCCACGTCAGAATAACGACAGATTTACCAAACCCATCCCGGACCGACACGAATTCCCACAGAATGACCAAGAAACCAGAAAACCATCTCAGAATTCCACCAAAACATCCAACCCAAGATGAAAAAATGGCCACATCCGACTTCAACGAAGGAGAACATGCAAGAACGACCGCAAATCATTCAACCACAGATTCCAACCCATCATCAATCGACTCTTTGAAAACGACCATCACAGGAAAACGACTGTTCCGACCAAAACTGGAACCAGATTTATTTCTTCCGTGTAGGTTTGGACCTTCTTGGCTGGAGGAAATGAGTCCAGCGTCTAGCAACTCTAGGTCAAACCCTGTATGCGTGGGGAGATGATGCAAACGGAACCCAAGACGACAAAGAAAGTTGGAATCAGAAGTATAACTCCCGATTGCCGCTCTCCGGCGTTAGGGTTCGTTCGTCAATGACATCTCTCTCTCTCTCTTCTATCTCTCTCTCACTTTTCTCTGTGGGTGGTGGTGGCACAATTTTTCAAAAATTAGTCACCAATGGGACGGAAGAAGGTGGCCGAGGCCCGAAAGATTTACTGTCACGAAAACTCCGAGCCACCCCTCGCCCTTCCTCTCTCCTCTCGCCTATAATTTCCAAGCCACACGGAGAAATATAGGATGAAGAAGTTCTGATAGAAATGGAAGGTAAAAGCTGCCCAAAATAGAGAGTTCCCCAAATTACATTCTGGCCTCCGTATTTCTCAAAATTGCAATAAGATGTCAACGGCATAAATTAGACGTAATACTTTCTGCAATTTTACGACTGATTATTAATGGATTCACTTTTGGTTCAAAATTGACGATTGGCAATGATAAAGACGACATGATAAAGGTCAAACAAATTAAGAAGAAATTTTTTGGCTTGCCAGTTGGCCAAGTTTATAATTAGAATTGGAATGAGACATACCCGATTTATATTTAAAAATAGATATATAAGGTTAAGGTATATATTACTATGAAAAAATTTAGTTTCGTATTAAACATAATTGAAAATCTTTAAAGGTAAATAGAATGGTTGATTAAATGATTAATTGTTTTGATTCTTTTAACATTTGTAGAGCAGGCAGGTTGAAATCTGCCGAATGGAAAACCATAGATTGGTGTGGGAGCAATCCAGTTGCCAAACTGGGTGGGCTATTGTCAGTTCAACCAAAAAAAAAAAAAAATACACATTTTTTCCACGCATTTTTTATGATTTGGAACAGCCTACTTGCCTCATTATTCAAAGGCTTTTATCAGTCTTATTTATGCTTGTTGTTTTGTCTGATTCAAATATTCAGCAACGTGACTCATTTGCTTTATATAATTGGAGAACAACTCGGTGGGGCTAACAAAGATCTAGCTGTTTGGGTGAAAATCCATTCTATTATATTCTATATAAGATATTCTTACCTACTCAACCTATGAACAGGGAATTAAGCCAGATTTTTTTTTTTTGTTGTAAGGCACTAAATATGTAGCTCACAAATTTTTAATGACCATAAAATAGTGACTAAGATGTAGTGGGTCTATTCTATACTATTGATTCTAAGTTACTAAAAAGGATGAACTAAGCCTTTGTAACTGGTCAGGTCAGAAGTTTGTATAAAAATAAGTCTCTAGTTCGATTTTGGTGAGTGTTATGTTCATGTGTCTTAAGGTGGTAGGACACGGTATCAAAATTAAATGATACATTATTGTTATCACTGACACCGATGCATTCTAGGACCTCAAATGCAGGAAGAATTGAGGGGCCTTCGGTCCTCGTTTCGAGCGGTATCAGAACTCCTCGCAGAAAGGAACATGTGACTTTCAAAATCTGCAGTAAAATGTTGTAAATTTCAGCAATCATGGCTACGGAACCGAAAGTGGGGACATAAGGGACGGCGAGAGGAACTCAAGCGGGGAATCCAAAGTTGAGAAAGAGTGTGAAGTCCAAAGCACTAATCATGCTTCGGCGTAGGGATGTAGAGACAGTTGTGATTTTGGAGAATCTGAACAGATGGAAAATTGGATTTGGTCAATTTTGGAACACAGGGGAATGCAGAACTCTAAATGTATGACTGTTGCCCATTTATGTCTCAATACTTTCAAGCCGTAAAGAAGAAAAGGTGAATACAATGACAAATATAATGTGAGACTTTCCTTTATGCTAAAAAAGGTATGTTATAAGTATACGGCTTTTCTTTTTTTTTTTCATTAAGAGATATGTCGGTCACACGATCTTTCTTTATATAATTGTTTGAGAGTTCGTTGACATTGTTAAATAATTCACGCACACTGTCTCACTTTAGGACTGGTAATCCTTTTTCTCTCGGTCCCTATTTTACTTTCGTTCACTCATTTTTCTTTTTCATTTTTTTTTCTCTTGTAATCTCTTGTAAGATTGATGAATTTTAGATTTTGCTCATTATTTATATATATAAATAGAGAGAGAGAGAGAGAGAGAGAGATTGAATGATGACTCTTAAAAGGTTAGACATTAAGGGATTACCCAACAAAGCGGTCTTCAATTTTATGTGTTCTTTTTAATCATGCATTATTGTAATACCTTCAAAAATTTAGTCTTATATTAAAGATTGTGAAACCTTTTTAAGATTTTATAAATGAGTTGTTAAATGATTTATTGTCCTTATTCATACTTCTAGAGAGTGGTTTGAGATTCATCTAGCTAAGGCCCTGAGCTTAAAGTGGATTGAATCGTTACAGTGGTATCAGAACACAGTTTAACAATCTGACCTAGGGTTTCACAGGTGTAGGCTGCATCTTATGATGTCTTCCAGTAATTTGTTAAGCAGGTCAGCATCAAGGTGATCTAAAAACATATGTTCTTAACCAAATTGAGATCTTGGAAGTGAGTTCTAGATCAAGCATGAAGCATAAAAACAGAAATATTAGACCCATTTCACAATAAATTTTTTTCCGTTCAATACATCAAGCTAGATGAAAGGAACTTAATTCTACCTGCCAAATTTCTTTTCTTAGTAGAGGTCCATTAACGGATCTACCAAGTTGACACTATATCATGAATTCTAAACTAATTTTAAAAGATTCCCTTCTTTTTTTCCAGAGCTGGATGAGGCCCTTCACAGGATGCAGAAAAGAGTCCAAGGATGACGAAATTGAGACCTAAGAAATCACAGAGACGATGCTCTTCCCTTGGGCAAAGTCGTGTTCCTTCTGGCTTCCTTCTGCGTTACTGTAGGCTGTTTCACCTAACTTCTGCCTACCGCCATTCCAGTAGCATGACGCCATGGACGTCAGCTGGAGATCATTTCTTAGGGACTCGAAACTTCGAATTTGGTGCATTCGATACTTGATCTGAATCGTTTAGACTTCGTTCTTACTCTCTTTGGGGTCCATATCACCTATAAACTTCAGCTAATTCGTCGTTCTGCCTGACCTTTTCAAGATTGCTGAAATTGTTTGGATCATAATTTAGTTTTCAC
Source organism: Nymphaea colorata (assembly GCF_008831285.2). NCBI lineage: Eukaryota > Viridiplantae > Streptophyta > Magnoliopsida > Nymphaeales > Nymphaeaceae > Nymphaea > Nymphaea colorata. The sequence continues at coordinate 21,978,752 of NC_045146.1, forward strand.
CGGAGTTTCAATTAATATCGCCGGTTCAAAATGAGATTCTTGACTGCAGAGTTGCTCATCTTATCAAACATTCTGCCATCCTTCCGCAAACTAAAATGACAGTTCAGTAGTGAAGGGTAGTCTACCATCTCATTCACTTTCTACCAGCTCTCCATAAGGATGGTTTATGCCTTTATGTAGAGGCCCACTTCAGCTTCTCATGTCAATCATAATTCTTAAAGATTATCATTTATAATTTTGGCGGTTCTGTGACACACCCTTCAACTTGAGTGTCGTTCATGTCACCATTTACCTTATAAATGAGTAGTACTCATGAAAATCAAACTGATGATGAATTGTTAGTATTGCACTCAGGCCGACTAGCTATTAAAGATTGGTGCAAGATAAGATGAAACGATTGCCTCCTTGAGTGTTGAAGAGAGAGAGAACAGGAGCGAAAAGTCCAGTTTCAAAATGAATTTGAAGAACTTCATCCCTACTTGTGTTCACTTGTATATGTGCACCCGCGAGTGTGTATATATATATATATATATATATATCAACTTGATAACCTGCCATTCAGAGATAAACCCCAAGCGAGTCCGAACCATCATATGTTATTCTTACAACATCTAAGAAACGCTAGAGTTGCAGATTGGGCACTACAGTAAGCTCTACATATCAACAGCCTTCACCCTTGGCAACGCTAAAATTTTTATCTAAGAGGCACTCTTAGTTACATTTTCAAATTTAAAGGGGTGCTTATATGCAAAAAAAAGTGAAAACTAATGAAGTATCTATGTATAAATAAAACAAATTCTATGGGCTGGTGTGGGCAATTGCCCACAGCAGAATTTCCCACACCAGCCACAACCTGGCTCTGCCACTGCCCTTTACTATTTCCTTCTTTCCTACCCTTTGCCCTTGATGTCTACACCATTCAAAGGATCTGCTATCAAGGGCTAGATGCGTTTCTTTTTTAATCTTTTAGACAATGTTATCTTCTTTCATCTTTAATCTTGAAGATATATTTATGTTATTCGCTTACGATGTGATATGGAAGAATTGATTATGGAAGTCCATGTATGATTGCTTACTCTTGTGGAAAGGCTCGCAAGATCAGGAGTCCGATAATTCAACCTTCAGAAACACGTGCATTCAGGCTTGATCTTGAATAGGATCATAGCAAGAGATCTTCTTTCATGTTCATGATATATTTATTTATTTTTACTTTTTTTTTTTAATCAAATGTGTGGCCTACCATCAACCATGAGTGCTGGACTAGCGTAAGCCACTTTACGTTAAAATACCAACTGCATACTTTCCGGTGCATCTTTTCTCTTATAAAAAATTAATGCTAGTGGACTGTCAGTTATAGTGAGACAAGAACCGCATTTAATAATATCTTTGCTTTCTCATAATTTGGTTGGTATTCATTGAACCAACCAACTAGCGCATTAGTTATGTGAATGATAAATTCCTGACTTTGTTCTTAAGCGATTGAACCCTGTGAAGGTTTGGACTCATGCCCTTATCACATTAGTTGCAGGTCCCTTTCATTCGGTATGAGAAACGTTCATGCCATTGTAGACTTGGCTCTCTCCGAGAGTGACGTCCCCTTCCAATTGACTGTTTATCACCGGGTTGCGTTTGATTACCACAGACTGGAGATCCGCTGTGATCTCAAATCCTTCGCTGGGGGTTGATGCTGCTGCTCAGTCTGTGGATTTCAGCTATCATTGATTTCAGATCCCCTTGGACCTGAAATCCGTGGGAATCAAACACAATAATGTTTCAAATCGTCCATGGAGATTGTGTTAAAGATACAAGTTTATGATGTATTGTGCAGCAGATACAGAAAGAGGCACAGTATCAGACTCATGACCACTCACTTTTGAACAGACTGTACAGCTTCGATAAGGTGTAAGCGTACGTTCTATGAATAGAAAGATCGATATCAGGGCTGTTACACTTGCCAAAGGGGGCTATTCTTCCACAGTTGAACAGTGGATGGATAGAGATCCCTACCTTTTCTGAACCAGAAGAGAAATCCACTCTTGAATTGTCATGGGAGCAGCAGTAACACCCCTTGGCTGCTTCCCCAAGTTCAGAAGTAGACCAAGCTTCGGCATACATACGATGGTAGAGCTAGAAATTTCTGTCTAAGAAGCACTATTACTTTAAATTTTAAAACTTACGGAGAACTCATAATAAAAAAACTGAAAATTAATGAAATATCTATGTGTAAATGAAGCCAATTCTGTGAGCTGGTGTACGAACTGCCCACAGCAGCAGCAATGCGGTTTCGCCACTGCTTACGCAAAGAGACCACCTACTGTAAGGGTCGTGATAGGGAGATGAAAAAATTCTATACTTCTGAATCACAATTCCACCCTCTGTGACAGAATCTTCCTGAATTTTGATTCTGGAATCAAATTTCTTTACTTGGTAGCACAATTCTCATTTCATCAAAAATAAGAATTTTCATTCTAAAATTCCGCGATTCCAGCCTCATCAAACACCTCTTAAGAGAAAATCTGAGTAATAAAAAGAACATTTCTTCCAAAATACAAACAAAAGAATGCTTCTTTCTATGATGAAATATTTTAGGTTTCATAGAATTGCCAATCCCTTTTAGTTTCCTTACTAATATTTCTTATCCAAAGAAGTTATACTAATCAGATTGATTACAGAGGGATCCCTTCTTCACCAGTTGCAGTAGAGTGATGCATTTAATGGGGTCCTGTCGAATATTGTAGAGCCTTCCGTCAACTAGTAATTGTTTTAAGGGATAAAAATTTGTTTGATAATTCAATTCAATTCACTTACTCAATCATCTCTCACGTCGCCGTGAGTGTATTGTTCCTGAATACCTTGAAAAATACTCCTTCCTGAGAGCAGCAGCAGCAAAAAAAATATTTTAAAATTAATCTATCTATCTTTTGTAAGATGCCGACAGTCAGGACAGCTGCCAGAGCCTACTCTACCAAATCCCTTCTTTTCTGTGCTGTGTGGTCATGAGATGACGAACTTGGCTAATTAATTTCTTCACAGACAGTTAAGTCACATATCATATAGCCCCCTCTTGTGCCTCGAGCAGAATCCGAAGGTAAGAACAGGAGCCGGATCGACAGTATGACGCACTATGATTTGAAGCTTCATGTACGCACAAGAAATCCACAGAGTTTTTGTGGTCATCAGAGCTTCACCGTCATTAATGGCGCCAAAGAAGCGTACATGTAAGAGGTAATGTGAACAGTTTCTGCTTAGGGTTGCTAAAACGATCAAGCTGGTCTTGGAGGGGTTTAGGGTAATGATTTGAGACGGGTTAGTAGGTGGTCAGTTTTCATTTCAAGTGTCTGAGGCATCAACGTCATGTATGAAGAGACGGCAACCCGAGACACCACAAACAGATTATGTATCTTTTTAAAAGAGGATAAAAGATTGAGTAGAAACTTTGATTCGCTGTCAAGTAGTAGGCTCACTTGGATCCACGAATGTGTAGCTCGATTGTCGATTTAAGGAGATGTGGGATTAGTTGTAGAGCCTCAGCATCAATGTGTGGTGGGATTGGCTTCATGATTGGCTGGAGTCAAGAATTTTTGGCTGAATGGCACTTGAATTGAGTCACTAGACTCATATTATGTTCTGATTGGGATCAAGATTGAGTTAAAATGTTATGAATTTGTGAAAGCGAGTAATCGATTACACCTTTATTATACACTTTGGGAATCTAGATGTTGATTCCGACCTAATTTCATTTCAAGATGTCAATAGATTGGATTCAAATCTAATGTATCAGTTACCATATTCAGTTTATCAGATGCTTATATATTGGAATTTGAATTTGAAATTGAATATAGATGAAGAAATCTTATATCATATCCAAATCTAATTTTTAAATTTACAATTCGAATCTAATCTAAATCTGATGGTTGTTCTTCCATCCAAATCTGACTATTAAATACACAACCAAATCCTAGAAGTATTAAGGTACTTTAGTAATCAAAATTTCAATTTCATGAATGTTAGATATAGGACATCACTTTAAACTTGTCTGAATTCAATCGGATACTTACGTAAAATGATATCCCAATCTAAATCAATCCATCTGGATGTAATCTGTTAGCTCTGGATCTAATCTGATTTCTTAATTCGAGTGTTTTTTTTATTCCATTTCATAGCGAGACCGTGTGATTTGGCGATTCGGTTGGATGTATAATCCAGTGCCGATGCGTTTCCGATAAGATCCAAACGGTTATCTGATCCGTCTCGAGCTTCGGCGTCCCGCGAAGGCCAAGGGGCAAGGGCTCAACCCTCCCCTTTCCGGCACGTCGTTCCCTCCCGGCCCGCCGTTACCCGCTCGATGGAGGAGAACGCGGATTGCCTAAAACCCTAAACCCTTGCTCGCCGAATCGAGGGCATCTCCACCGCCGCTGCTCCGCGGTCAAGCGGCAGTATGCCGTGGCCCGTCTACCTCCTCCGCCGTCCCTCGCCTCTGCGATCGGCGTCCCCGGCGGTCCGCCTCCTCTCGCAGTCGTGCGGCGTCCTCAAGAAGCAGGATCGCGTCCGCGATCATGGGTTCGACAATTACATGGAGGTACACAAGAAGGTCCGGAAGGTCCTCAAGTTCCAGGAGCTCATCCAGAGCCAGCCCGGCCGCAGCATCTGCGTTGCCCGCCTAGACTCCCTCGCCCGCCGCCTCGGCTTCCGCCAGTTCGAGTCCGGCGCCTTCATCCTCCGATTCCCTCACGTCTTCGACGTCTACGAGCACCCCGTCCAGCGCAACCTGTGGTGCCGTCTGACCCGCTCTGCTTCTCGTCAGATCGCCGCCGAGTCCTCCGCCCTCGCCGCCCAGCTCCCCGACGCCGTCATCCGCCTCCGCAGGCTCCTCATGATGTCGAGCACCGGCCGCCTCCGCCTCGACCACATCCGCGTCGCCCGCTATGACCTCGGCCTCCCAGACGACTTCGAGCAGTCGGCCATCCTCGCGAACCCTAGCTTCTTCCGCGTCTGCGGCAGCGCCGGTGGCCCGAAGTTTGTCGAGATAGTCGATCGGGACCCTGAATTGGCCTGCTGCGAGATCGAGCGGCTGCGGGAGCGGGAGTACCGTGAACGGGGGAAGGACGCGGAGAGCATCCGCTTCTCCTTCATCGTCAATTTTCCTCCCGGGTTCAAGATCAGCAAGTACTATAAGATCGCCGTGTGGAAATGGCAGCGACTGCCGTACTGGTCGCCTTACGAGGACGTCAGCGGCTATGATCTGAGGTCTCTCGAGGCGCAGCGGCGGATGGAGAAGCGGGCGGTGGCCACCATACACGAGCTGGTCTGCCTCACTGTGGAGAAGAAGATCACATTGGAGAGGATCGCCCATTTCAGGAACGAGTTCAATTTGCCAAAGAAACTGAAGGATTTCCTACTCCAGCATCAGGGGATCTTCTACATCTCGACGAGGGGGAACCATGGCAAGCTTCACACGATCTTCCTCCGTGAGGCGTATCGCAGAGGAGATTTAATCGAGCCTAACGACTTGTATATGGCCAGGAGGGGTCTGATCGATTTGATCCTTGCGGGCCCAAGGAAGACGAGAATGGACAGAGAGCTCTGCCATTTCAGGAGGGATAGGGAGGACGACGATGGATTTAGACGGTACATTGACGATAGTTGTAGGCGGGATTTGGAAGAGGAGATTCCCCGAGTTGGATTTGAAAGTGGGGTAGCTCTTAGTGGCGGTGAAACATGTGTTAATGATGAAGAAGGTGGAGACATGCATTTGAGCTTTCAGGAAGAAGGGAATTTGGAATTGAGTGGTGAAGAGAAGTCTGGCTGCGAGTCAGATTATGTGAGCTCTGAAGACAGTGATTATGGGGAAGATGGTGACAGCAGTAAGGATGGGGATTCCGCCGAGGAAATGGCGTATGATGGAAGCTATGGTAAATAATGTCGTGCTACTACGGACAGAAGATCAAATGTACCTTGAGAACGCCTGCTACAGTTGCTACTGGTGCGTTGTTTGTGGGGACGCGCTTTGACACCACACGGATTGGAAAAAATCATCGGAAGAAGGCGGAAATATTGGTCGGGAAAATCCTGGAGGCTTTCCTAACGCGTCGGATATGCTGCACGTATGCTGTTGTAAAACTCAGAGGCACTTTCTCTGGGCACTGAGTAAAGTCTTCTCTTTACTTTGGCCTTGCTATAGAAGCAAGAAGCCCTAAATATTGAAGTCTTGTAAAGAAAAGCTCAAGGCTTGGTCTGGGGAAAATTTATATGAGGATGGACTAACAGATTGCTTGCTAACATACAGTTACAATCCAAGCAAAATTCAGAGCAGGAAGCTAAATGTACTGATTCCTATGTATATCTCATTGATGGGAATGGTCTTTCACGCCGAGTATGCAGTCAGAATTGCTGGCCGAAAGTCATTTTTCATAAAGGTTCTGATAGCTTTTTCGTCGAGGAAGCATTTTGATAGCCTTCACTTGATGTGTGTAGCAGGTTTTTGACTTACTGCTTTCGATGGTCTTGTTGATTTATCATAAACTTCAAGTAGGGACTACACTGTGTCTGCTGCTGAAGGTTGTAATTCTTGCAAGAAATGACCTGTTCCTGCCAAAAGTTTGATGGTATTTTACCCGAAGGACAGCACTTCATTGAATTGGGAGGCACCGGTTAACAGCGTCAGCTTGATATATTTTTTCCTTTCTTTGCTAATCGATTGGTATGTCATATCGTATTTGCTGTATTGGTCGCTCTTCTTTCCTGAACAAGCCTCCAAAAGTTGGACACTGCTGAAGAAGTTTTGGGAAGCGAAACAGCAGTTAGCTACAGTAGCAATCTGAACAAAGATCTTGGCAAAGACTGAAGCTAAGTCGAATGCTACTTGCTTTTTGCGTTTGCACAATCCATTCCCTATCCACAGTTCCTCAGTTAAAGGTGTATATTCTTAATTTGGTTTGAACCATCGGATAACTTATTGCTATGTTTGCTTGCACCATATTGTAGTTTCTGATGTGTTAGTAATTTAGTATCATCAAATCGTTTGATTAAGAAGATCACAGTTAACCTGAAGTTGTGATTGTAGCTCGTTGAAGCCGAATAATAAGAATTCTTGGTTGGCTCTTTCATAGACTTAAAATTGTCACTGAATTCTCCTGCGGATAAATTTTTCGTCTGGTGATCTTGTACGTTCTGATTTGACCAACTTATTTATACGTTGAACTGGATAGCATGAAGAAAGGGCGAACTCATAATGGGCGATGATGATCTGAGGTGAATAAATCTTTCTCGCCCTTCTTTTTTCTGTCCATCTTTTTCATAATCCTGAAAGTAATTAGGATCTAAGTTGATCCAGAATCGGAAATATTCAGCAAGATGGTCTGAGCATTTTATAGCGCATAATGGACTACTAGATGAATCATTTTTCTTGTTTTTGGATGATGGAGTGACCTTGGAGAACCAAACCACTTAATGGGCATTTACCTGCTTAAGAGGAAAGTTATAATTTCAACCATGAAAAAGCTCAGACTGCAAAATGGCAAAGGAAAATTGGGCTCCAAGCAAGAACTAGTCATTGCATCTTTAATCAAGCCATTCACGGTTTTAATCCATCGTTGGTTGTTGGTTCCGCGTATGAGAAAGACAGCCAATGCCATTTTTCTTGCTTGCGTCAATCTTTTCCTTTCCAAACCTTACCTGAAATTTGATCATTCTGATGTATGTGCTCATCTCGGCAACACTTTGTCATACGAAAAGAAAATGTCTCGAAACTTTAGAATGAAAGAAAATTACGTGAGAACATGTCCTGTTTTCGTTGACGCAAAAGTTGAATTTGCAGATTGAAAGGGTCACGCGAATTTTCTGCTGTTTATGAAGATGAATTTTATTCAAGGGGTCGATCAGTGAATTAGTGAAGACTCCTTAATCTCTCTCTCTCTCTCTCTATATATATATATATCTATATATATATATAGATATATATATATAGAGAGAGAGAGAGAGAGATAGAGATTAAGGAGCCTTCACTTATTCACTTTGATTTAAGTGCATGGACCAAATTGGAACTCAGATTTTACAACTGAATCTTGCATTCACCTGATCTGCAGGGTTCATCAGGTGATTGTGATCTCATGATCAAAAGCGCAGCACTACTTGTACATGGGAGAACTGTGTTTTTTATTTTTTTTTTGTCTTTATCTACCTTATCTTTTCCCCGATTCCTAAGGTTTTACCAATCCAAATTTAGATGGGATCAAGCTGCCATGCAAATACACACATGGTAACAAGCACCCATTACTTAATTTGACATTTAAACTGGTTTCAAATTGGATAAAAATAGATTCAATTCATACTAGTGATCTAAATGCCCATTGAATCCAAGTAAAATATGAACTAGCAAATCGGAATCTGATGCTCACGTATGTGGACCTTATTTCATATTTAATATGCAGTACATACTTTTACTAGTTCTCCCAAAAGTGGCTGATATTAAATGCAGATGAAGGGACTTGCAAAGTTATGCAATTTTAAGTTCTTTGGATCGATTGAAGTCGTGAAGCCAGACGACATTTTATTGGAGTAGATTTTCTAAATCTCAAAACTTTTTCGTCCCTGATTTTATGGTTTTAATATATTAATGTGCACAATTTCTCTCTTTTTCACATGAAGGGGGAACGTAGTTCTGGTTGCAACCAAAATGACAAAGCTGAAACTCGATTCATATTTCTTCATTGTTCAACTTGACTATACCTTTCCAAATCCTCTCCTTTAGAGATGTGAAATGGATTCGGATCGGATATCAAAAAAAGCCAACACCGGATCGAGAAACCAGATTGAGTTCGGCTTCAAGAAATCATGTCTGTTTTGGATCTTTCATTCGAATTGAAATAAATATTCAATTGGATTCATCAAGTTCAAATAAGTATCCAATATCCATACCTTTTAAAAGTCAATGCTTAACATATCATAAAGCCAGTTTAGATCGGATTCTGATTGTTAATTTAAAAATAGAACTTGAATATGGTATAAACTTAACTTTATTTAAATTTGAATTTGAATCCAAATACGAGAACATCTCACAAATCGAATAATAGTAAACAAGTTCATGTAATTACTCTTATCAAGTAAGGTCCACTTGTAGACATTAATCTGCCTCATAATTTTAACTTCAATTCTTCTGGTGCATTTTAATGCAGTTTAAGAAAGAGACTGTCTCCGTTTTCCCAGCAATTCCCTTTAACGCGAACAACGTAAGCTTTTTGCAGTGTCATAATATCTACTGGTCTTACAAATTTACGCTGGTGTTGTATAAATGTCATAATAATTCACTTTCTCCTTAGACAAACTTCTTTTAAATGGAGTATAATTATTATTTATTCCTTTTGTGGCATTCAATGTGACTGGTGGATAATAAAGTTGAAGCATCTTAAAAGATTATTCTCCATGAGACTTGCAAAGAGGGGTCGGCGAAGATCTGAGATCATGATGTGCAGAAGGAGAGAAGTATTTATCGTCTTACGGCAATAAATAAATATCGGTTAATATTCAGTTGAATTTATGACATTTATTTATTACGCACGTTAGTTCAAACATATCTATCAGCTTTGCTGCACCAACGGCAGGTTGTGAAAATAAAATTAAGTCGCAAGAGGAATGAGGTGAATGCTCCTGTTTAAGATCAAGTCTTAATCTGCCATTTCAAACTCTCTCCTGTTGTCATCAATGGTGTTTAAATGGTAAGAGGGAGAATATCTGAGAGAGACATTTTGTCTCGGACATGCAGTCCCCATGAAACCAAGTATGATAATGTCGACTTTCATCATATTATGCTAAAAAAACCTCCATTTTTCTGTATTTTTTTTTTCTCATCCCTAGAGATAAGAAAGAGACGACGGCATATTATTTCACGGATGCGTGGTCAAGTGGATAAGGCGAGCAATTTATCGAATCTCAACTCAGAATTAAAAGTTTAGTGCTGAAAGAAAGAATTGAAGGGAAAATGGTACACCGAATTGAGTGGACTCCATTAACTCCATTGGTTGTTGGTAGGTCTTGAATCTTCTACCTTTGAAGGTAGCAAGAAAATGACGATGCATGTGCATGCCAGGCAACAAGATGTTACTTTGATTATGATGTTCAACGCTGTTGTGCCCTTCTATTCAGCTGGGTGTGGGGCTCCATGCCCCCCCTTGGAGTTTACTTCAAGGCAGCTCCAAGATATTAAAACAGAAGAAAAGAGAAAATGAGGGAGTTAACACTGGGCCACACTGTTGAATTGTTCATTCTAGAGAGAAGAGAAGAGAAGAGAAGAGACCCTAGATCTTCACAACCAACAATTATTGGGCTCTTCTTGGATCCCACTTTCCGATCAGTGTGAAAGGGCACGTCGTGTTTTAATAGGAAAAAGGAAGACACCGTTATCTCAAAGTTAGGGAAGTTTCATTTTATATATTTGACTGAGAATCCAAATAGATATCATTCATAATCTATTCACGTCGGTGTTGTTGCATAAAATATAAAGCAGAGGAAGATCTCTCCCAAAGCTTTATGTAGATAAGGATGCTGCCTAAATCTCAGAGAATAGAAATTGACGCCACAGTTTGGTACCGAATTAAAAAAGAATAGAAATTCAAACTGTTGATGTCTGCAAGTTTAGGGCACGGTAGACGTCAAAACTGTACAAGACGTCATGCTTTTCTCCTCCTCTTTTTAAGAGGGACAGAGAGATTTTTCAAGTCTTTTTATTAGACTTATCAGAGTTGCCTGACGCCTACGCACTGAGAAAATTTCTCCAATATCGCAATAAAGGATACATGCACCTCAAGCAAGTAATGAATTTCAGATCCACCTCGAGTTGGTGGTTTTAAAGCCGACTCACCAAATCAGGCGTACGAAGCTTTTGTGGCTACAGTTTTCAAAGATTCAAGTTAAAACAAAGATAAAGAATTAGTATAACGCAGGACTTTGCTCACCACCAACAAGCTGAGTATAGCATAACTGGTGAAAGTTTAACCATTAATTTGACGGTAGATGCACACCACTTTTGTTGATTGGTATCCTCGCTCTTTTTCTAGATTTCAAAGCATTTTTAAACCTCTAGAAAATGAGAACAGTAGATGCACGACAGTTTAGTTGATGGGTATTCTACTCTTTTCCTAGATTTCAAAGCAGCTCTAAACCTCCAGAAAATGAGGACGGTAGATGCACGACACTTTAGTTGACGGGTATCCCACTTTTCTCATAGATTTCAAAGCAGCTCTAAACCTCCAGAAAATGAAAAGGGAACTGATGCGAAGAAAATTTCTGTTTCTCAAGCCTGAATTTTGAGAGAAAACGTTCCTGTTGGGTAGAGAAGGCCGGCCAAAAGTTTTGTTTCCATGAAAGGAGCTTGCCGGCCCTATCAGTAATCCATGTTCAGAATCCAAATCAAACGTCTCTTTTCTTCTCTGTCTCTAACTAATCTTGCGTTTTATGATTCTTAAGTTCTGTAAGTGTTGCTGTTCACAAACCTAAATCCTTCAATTTCCATGACAGAAAAGACTACGAAAGATCTGATCAGATTCTAGAAGGTTTTAAAAACTAAACCCTCTTGATCTCTTAGCTTTCCTGAATCACAAAATTCACCCTTGGCAGTAGACAATGGATTGTTCATGAACACTGTTTAGTTAAATTAATGCAAGAAACCAATTAAATACTTTGAATCCCCACCAGCAGAGTGTTTCTTTATCAAGCTCGGCTCATTCACTTCCGCTGCTTCGGTGCATGCATTGTGGTCGTCGGGTCACTGTTTATTTTATTCATTGAAAAAGAAAAAGAGCAAAACCGAGGCCTGAGCTGAGGCAATGAATGCGTCCAAAGGGGCGGAAGAATCAAAACTTCATAAAAGCTTTGCCCTTGGACAAACGTCAAGTTGAAAAATATATGAGGAATGAAGGCGACGTGCCATTTGACGCATTTTCATCTCTTTTAACAATTGTCTCCAGTCTCCTTCCCAGGACCACCCTAGCTAACTCCAAACCCACCCTCCTCCTCCCTTCATTTTCCATGTCAAGCGCCCCCCCTTTAAACCTGATTGTTCAAAGCTCAGTTTCTTCTTCATATCTTCACATATACGTTTCATCTTCTTAGGTTCGGTGGTAGTCAAATTTGGATGGTGAACTTAAAAATCAGATTCAGAGATGGTATGGACTTTTCTTTATTCGTATTCTCGTTCGAAATTGAATCCAAATATGTGAACATCCGATAAATCTAATATAATAAAAGGTATTAACTGATTTGAATCAGATCTATCAAGACAATGGTGGATAAAGATAAAAACTGGTGCACTAAGTTTCTCATCTTCTATACCTTGGGAGTGGAGACAGAAATTTATAGAACACTAAATATATAGTTAACAAATTTTCAATTGACATTGGAGCATTGACTCAGGTCCTGTGGAGCATCCTTATATAACTAGACTCATGTTCACCCAAGTCCGACATGTAAATTTAAAGCTTCAGATTGGGCTTCATGGGCCGTACCCTACAGATGCTCCACAAATCTCCGCCCTTGTTTTGGGTGTTCATTCCACTTTATATCACCCGGTCTAGTTTGGATTTCATTGTAGATCCAGATCTAGAAGGAACCAGCTTGTGCCAAGCCATTCTCTGTCCCGCACATGCAAGGAGCTATGTTTTTGTTTGTTAGATTACATATCTTCATCTATAGTACCATATATCTATATGTATATATACTTCATAAGAGGTTGTTTGCAAGAATTTTTGTTCACAATAATGAACAAGTTGACTAATCAAGTGTTTTGTTAATATTTTTCTTATTCGGTACGTTTTGGTGGAAGATAATGAACGAATTGTTCTTATGCATCTAGAACAATATCTGCTTTTGGAAAAAATCAGATGTTCTTGATTCTGTCTCATGGGTTAGAGTTTAATTTACACATCGATCGTATCTTCCGGTGATGATGCACAAACATGATTTAATAAACTTTCACTTTAATCTTTACATTACACTCATTTTTTGTTTGAATTGATTTACATGCAATGGATTAAACGGATGCATGATCATGTCGCATTTTGCCAAAGAGTTTATTTCATGTTTGTAATTCACGAAGTCGGTGTTGCTGCGACATAAATTGGTCGAATCTCGAGGCTTCAAATTGGATATTGTGCTTCATTTCTCAAGTCTTGAGGTCGATTTGAACTCTTGTTCTTCACTCCTGATCAAGGGATGAGAACCAACAAATTATATAACTAAATCCTTGTTCAAAAATGATGCGGATGAAGTAATAATAAAGATCTCATAGTAAATAAGGAAAGAATGATTCATTTGCAAACACCATCGGAAAACAACACCAAGAGATTTCCAAAAGTTCCTCGTTTACTTAAATGTATAAATAATGGCCTGACATACTTTATTCCAAGCTGACATATTATTACATTGAATGCAGGTATCCTCTATTTGAATATTTAACTGTGAGGGTTGATTGCTGATCTTGGCCTGGTCCCTCCCTGGCTAAACCAGTAAACCCACTTGCCAACACACTCTTTTCTCATTAAATTGCTTGTTTTGGATCTTTCCCGTGATTCTATCAAAGTGATCTGGCTAACTACTGATAGAATTTGCTCTGGCGTCTCTTGATGGTTACCAACAGTGGTTTAATTGATGATAGAAAAAGAGGATGCTTAGTTATGTTTTTTAGTCTGAAGAAAGAGATCGATCAAAAGAGTATGAAGTTTGAGTAATAAATTTATCGGCCAATTACTGTTGTTGTCAAATGATTGAACACTTATACATGTGGTCAATTTACTTACGAAACTTAGTTGACATTCATAAAAAGTATTTAATGGGATGATTTGAATGTCATGGCTTGTGTGTTTGACTGATCTGCTTCTAAACTTGTGGCCTTTTCTCCCGGCAAAACCTGCGGGGTCCTTTCCTGAATGAGATCATGTCGGACCATACAGCATTGGAATCTCTCAAAAGCTCATACTGATACCTTGAAGAGAATGATGCCTTAATCCCCTTTCTCTGCTTCGAGGGTCCAGAACTGCTTGGAACCTGAGCGGATAGCCGGTCCGCTATTTACTTATTGGCCTTTACCTTCATAAAAGTATGTCATGTTCCTTTATATAGCATTCTTATTTGACAATGAAGATTTGGACAACATTGTGACATTTCAGTTGCCTACATTATGTTTCCAATTTTTTTTGTAATGCATGTGCATCACGGTAATAATGTGAAATTGTAGTAAGACTATATACAAGTTGAGCTTCCTTTGCTTAGGATATCAAGTTCTAGTAACTACTTTAAAATCACTTTGTAACAACCCAGCTCACTCTCAGCCGAGTTCAGATTTATAATTTTATAGATCTGAACTTGTTTCTTAATAATTTTGGTTATGCGAAAAAGACATAAACTTGGGCAACTAATTATTTAGCTAACCCTCTTATAAACCTTCAAAAAAAATGGTAATCTTCAGTTTATTAGTGAAATTTCTCGCAATTAAGTGTTGGACACTCAAAAAACATTACTTTATAGAAAAAAAAAACAGTACTTTGTATTCGCAAATACAGGCATTTACATGAAACACATGTGACAGACCGCAATTCATTTCAAAATGTTGGAACCGGAAAAAATGTCATGTGTTTGAACACAACTGGTTCTACGTGACCAGTTCTTCATTTTGGGTCAAGGCCCTGTCTGCTCCATAAGAGAAAAGGTGACCTTGAATGGGTCAGCACTCAGCTACGCTCACTTATAGCTAAGATTTCTGGACCGGTCTTGGCTAAATAAATGAGGAAACTCGATCGTGGTCCGAATTTGAGTAGGTCTAACCAACTTGGTCTAAATTTTGGACGACCACATTGAAGTTAAAACTGGTTTCTCCATGACCAAAACAAAGCGATGGAGTCACAACAAGTCAACAGAGTGGGTGAGGCGACTCGAGTCAAGTCAAGCGAAAGAGCGTGGGTCCGTCTAGGGCTGCACACGAGCCGAGTCACCTAACACAAGCTCGAGCTCGACTCGATTAAATAAAGTCGAGCTCGAGCTGGACTCGATTAACTCGATTAGCTCGTCTAAATAAAATATGATCCTTCATTTTAAAATATCTAGTAAATTTCATGACGTGGGATGAAATTTGTGAATCACTCAACCGAGTCAACCCTGCCAACAGTTTAGAGCTGCAAATAGACACCATTTGGTATTAGACTGTTCTCATTATTAATTATTATAGAATCATAAGCTGATGACTAACAAAATGGAAATAGGACATAATGTATATAAACGAGTCGAGTCAAGTATAAACGAGTCGAGTTCTTAAAACTCGAACTCGACTCGTTTACTCATTCGAGTTTCATTGTAAGCTCGAACTCGACTCGTTTATAAACGAGTCGAGCTCGAGCCGAGTTTAACCGGGCGAGTTCGAGTCGAGCCCGAGCTGGCTCGACTCGTTGTGCAGCCCTAGGTCCGTCCACTGGACTGGGCTCGGTTCGGTTTTTTAGTGCGGGCGGACGAGGGAGCGGTGCCATTACTGAGGTGGACGGCGACGCGGGTTCGATTCCCACGAGCCGAAGCGGTCGCAGTAGGTGGTGCCCGCGGGCCCACCGCCACAGGAGAAGCGGCCAACTCGGCGTTAATGTGCCAGCCGCGCTCATTTATTCTGCTTGATAACGACCATCACCAAAATTACCCAAAACCCCTTCTCCAGCGTCCCCCATGGCTCAGTCGAGAAAGCGAGGGTGGAAAACTGGGATCCGGTCTGGAGAACGAGTCCGTTTTGGAGGACCTTTTTGTCATTTCGCTGACCGCGTTTCACGCCGAGTAGCTGCCCCTGTGACCGCCGGTGCGGATACAGCAAATTACCAAATTGACCCTAAGGGTATGAAATCGAGAAATGTACTGAAGTTCTCTGGATTTCATCTGGTCAGAGTTGGGAAAATGACAACACTGGGTTTTGACTTTAGATTGTAGTGGGCGATTTGGGGCTTTGAGCCAAATATGGGGTTCTCCTAAGGCTTAGGTTGGAGAATGGTATTGTGGGAAAGGGGTAGGGGTAATGTGGTAATCGAGCTGTTGCGAGAAGGAGGCAACTTGGGAACCCATGAAAACCTCAGCGGGAGGCAGGGGCTCTGGGATCGACTTAATGACGTAATTGTCCTCATCCCCGTCGACAACGACAGGGGTGTCCTCTTGCGAGAGGTAAAGCGGATGTGCAGATTTTGACTTGTGCAAGACGCCTTTCCTCATCGGCCTCCCTTTATGGACAAAAACGTCATTATCGTTCTTATCTCCGGGACAATGAGGGCGTTGTCAGTGATTTTAGGGGTAAAAGAGTCTTTTACTCCCTTCCATTTAATGACTACCTCCCAAGGTTATCCTCTGACAGCCGATTTTCGGTTTTCCGAATTACCTCCCCGAACTGCGCCGTAGTGGTGGCAGATGGAAAAAACCGGATCGGTTGTTGCGAAAGGAATCGGCTCGGTGCTCACAGTCGCAAGCCACTCGTGTTTGAATCGGAAGATCGTGACCAACTGTACAGGGCTCTCAAATATGGAACAACTTGTCATAACAAAGGTAACCATATGCCCCCTCAACTTGATGACATTCACAAGGCACGCCTGTGGACTATGCCGAGACAGACTGTTTGTATATCTCAATAACGAGTACCAGAGATTGAAGATGTGATTGTTTGGAATTTCTCAAAATGGGGATGCTTGCAAACTGACGCAGGCTAAGCTTTGGAGAGATCGAGTGGTGTTTGGGAGTCTTAGTTGTGAAAATTGCTTGGTTTTTGTGATGCATTATTTGGTAGTCAATGGGAACTCACATTGATTTTAAGTATTAAATCATTTTAAAGCCTAGTCTATATTAATATATTATATACACGTTTCACTAGAAGTTCTGTTGTCAAAATAATGCACTCCATATGTAGTTACTAAACCCAAAACAGCTAAAATCAGAATATTTTAACCTATGGCTAATAAAGGCCTGCCTAACCCCAGTTTTGCATAGACTACAAAATATGAAAGGCCATTCATTGACCATTGAGAGGAAAAAAGCACACAAGTTAAAGTGGAAGGGGCATAAATACCTTTTGTTTTTTTTTTCCAATGGATCAGAATCAAATCAAATCAAACGTACTACATCATTTTTTTTCGGATGTCCAAACATTTGGATTCGAATGCAAGCAAAGAAAAGTCATATATGAATCCCAAATACGATTTCACAGTCTGAATGCAATGCAAATTCAAACATTGAATTCACATGTGGACCTGGATCCAAATTTTAAACCAAATATGGCTGACATGTAAAGGCATTGAATCTATGTTACTTATTTTAAACTAAATCGGTTATGAATCCATATCCGAACTGATATTTATGTACATTTGAATCTGCATCCACCTCCAATCAGATGTAATTTCTTAAACCATAATCTGGTCCAGTTTCTATGCGGATGAGAATTTTTTTTCATATCCGATTTTTGTTCTAATGGTTCGATTGAATAGCTGTTACGAATCAGATATATTGACGTCTCTCCACACCCCCAGAGATTAAATATCCCATGACATATTTTTCGTGGAAGGAATGCAAATAGTAGGATTAATTAAGCTCCCAGTAAATAAAAATAATAGAAGGGCAGGAGGGGATTTAAAATCCCAAATGATCTCAAATGCCAACTTATTTTGCACCGACTGAGAAGGGAAAGATAAATTACTTGGGGAGGAAAAACAAATTGAAAATTAAGAGAACGAGAAACTTAGATGAACATGAGTAAGAACTTGTCATTCTGAACTGACGAAGAGAAACTTGGCCAACCTTTTACGATAAGACAAATGAGAAGTGACAAGGAGGAAACGAAACCCTAAGAGCCGAAGAAGAATGCACATTTGTGGTGCTCCGTCACTTTCATTAGCGATGATTCGACTAATATATTGCCCAACGTATAAGCTTTTATCTTCACCCGCAGGTTCTTAAATACATTGCAAGTTAAGTTTAAGACGCAAGTTCGAACAAAAGCTCCGAAAGAAAGACAGGAAAGCTATCAAACAATTTTAAAGCTATTGTTGATCCATAGTTTGGTAAATGTCTGCCATGCTCTAGTTTGGTAAAAGTTAATCCGGTGTTGCTCTATCTATCGTGTAGTAAATGACTTGTGCAAAATTCACTATGCATAAAATTTTTAAATTTTTAAACGAGAAGAAGTGCTCGCTCAAACATATCAATATAAAAATAAAAAAGTTTCTGGAATCTGTGTGGACAATTGCCCGCACTTAACCCACACCTGCCTCTGCCACCTCCATTTAAACAAATATTAAAGTCTAAATGTTCGTGTTGAAGCCAAATAGTTGAACAGTGAGATCTTGCATCGGTTGTTGAAAGAAAAAACGAAAACGTGGGTCATCTGATCACAACTCGAGATGAAGTTTTGATTTCTCTCGAGCTGTTCACGATTTGAAAACGGGGAAAAGCTCATACCAACTTTCTGTGTAGCTTTCCACCAAAAGCAGGGAGTGCCCGGGCTCTGTTTGGAATGGAGTGAGCTTACTGATTTGTAAAAGTGAAAGTCCACAGTTCCTGAAATCGACAACTGCGGCTTTGAGCACGTAAGAAGTTGTCAATTCTGGTGTGAATACAAAACAGGAATTGGTAAGGCTCGTAGCACCCTTTTTCGAACAAGCTTCCTTATAAAGCACGGTGCCGGAGCTGTCAGTCCCCCAACCCCAACTCTTTCAGCTACTTTTTCATTTTCTGATGTGTGGTTGTCTCACACAACGTTAGAGAGAGGGACAGAGTGAGAGTTAATTGCTTTTTATATGATTTGAAATGTGTATAATAATAATAATGTATTTTTGCATATATTCAAAACCGATTCAGCCGTGTAATTGAACCGGTTCATTCAGTAAATTGGCAGGCCAGTCGAACTACATTTCTTCTATATTTGCAACATTGGTGTTTTTGTCTCAAACTCTTTGATCAAGAGAGTAAAGAAAATGACATCTTGATGCAAGGGTATAGCCAAAAGTTTTAGACATGTAGTTAACAAATTTTCAATTGGTCATAAGATAATGGTGGAATCTTGTGGGGCTATTTTATATATAGTTCATGTAATTTAACACTGTAGCCCAAACTTGCTATGGGGCTCAAACAAAGACTCAGTAAAATTCTTTCATCTTTATTCTAATATTAAGCAGATGGAAATACGATAAGTACAAATATCTGTCCTCTTCACCCAGCAGCTGCCATGAATGGATTCGAATATGTACCAGCAGATGTCAGATGAAACGGCCCGAGTCATAACAAAAAGGAATTATAGAGATCCGAGTCGGAGGAGGAGGAAAAGGAGGGGTTGGTTTAGGTTATGAGCTTTGGATTCTTCGGTTTGACAATGCACTCTGCTTTCTCCCTATGTAGAAAGCGGCAGGAATGGTAAAAGAGCTTGTAAAAAGTGGAAAAAAAGCCAGGAAAGAAAACGAAGAGGGACATTGACCCGGGAAAAACATACACTAGAGGGGAAAAAAATTTAAGAGAGAGAGAGAGTGACAGTGGAAGTAAGCAAAGTCAGCACAAGCAAAGCGGGGCCTGCCGTTCTCTCCCCTCCTTCGTAAGACACCATTTTTCTTCTTCACCTGCTTTCTGCGTTAAGAGTGTTGCGGATCCCAAAGAATTAGTCTGCACGAGATGAAAAGGTAGATCCACGGACCTGCAGCAGGTTTTTACTGCGTCATCTGTGGTAAAGGGTAGAAGGTGAAAAAGTAAGATGGTAGGGAGAGAGAGTGTGAGAGAGGAGGGAAGAAAGTGGGCAATTTCTACTTTCTTTTTTAGATGAGTACCAATCTTTACAAAGGTTTCTGCTCTGCCCATTCTTTTGTTTTTATCTCTGCAGATTTTGAGATCGGAGCAGTCAACTAATCCCCCCCTCTCTCTCTCTCTCTCTCTCTCTCTCTCTTGTTTTCTTTCCATATTTTTTTTAGTATTTGTAAGGTCTGGTTGCGTCCACATGGTTGATTATCTTTAGCTGCTGTAGATTTGAACATTTGGGTCTTCTTCTTCTTCTCTTCTTTTCTGTGTTTCCCTGAGAAAGGAAAGTAGCTTGGTTTTTTTCCTTCTATGTGGTACTTTGGGGTTTGCATGCAGGAAGGAAGTTGGGGGGGTGGGGGTGGGGTTCTGAAGGGTTAGATAGAGAAAGAGAGACAGGGTGAGAATGAAGAGCTATAAGCTAGCAGGGAAAGAGTTCTCTGCTTGGTAGGAAGGAAATAAGAGAACTTCTTTCCTTGCTTTGGCTTGCCTTTTTTCTCACTCTTTCTCTCTCAGTTTCTAGGGAGAGAGAGAGCTGGAGGCATTAGTCCATATCTGTGTGTATGCTCCTGCCTCCTCTATTCTCTCTCCATTTTTTCATTTTTTTGCTTTTTCTCTTTCTGCTTTCAGTATGGATTTTATTCAAATATAGAAAAAAGAACTGCAAGTCAATATAAGGAAGATAAAAGGTGGGTTTTGATGAGTTTTGGGGATTTCCTAGATAGGAACTCAGGTGGTGCAAGGGTAGTGACTGATTTGCCTTACAACATGCCTGTGGGTGCAATCGCCCATCCTCGCCTTGTTGCTCCCTCTGTCCTGGCCAGATCCTCTAAGATGTTTAACTCTCCTGGTTTATCTCTAACACTGGTATATATCTTTTGTCCAATCCCTAAAATTGCTGTCTTTTGATGCTTTCTCTCACTTTGATGTTGTTAAACTCTGGATTCTTGGTGGCCTTTTGTTTCAGACTAGCAGCGCCGGTGGAGCACAGATGGATGGCCAGATTCTTGGTGGTGGTCCGGTAGGAGGAGGCGGCGGCGGAGGTGGTGTTGTTGGTGGCGGAGTAGTTGGTGGTGGTGGTTCTGCTGAGCTTGAGGCCAGTAAGCCTAAAGATGATGAGTACGAAAGCAGATCGGGTAGTGATAATCTGGAAGGAGGGTCTGGTGATGAGCAAGACGGCGAGAATCCTCCAAAGAAGAAAAGATACCACAGGCACACTCCCCAGCAGATTCAGGAACTTGAATCGTAAGAATTTGTTTCTCCTTTTTTTTTTGTGGGTGTTTTGAGGTGGGGTGGAGGAGGATTAATATCGATGAGTTCAACTGATTTTTCCTCTCTTTCACAGGCTCTTCAAGGAATGCCCTCATCCCGACGAGAAGCAAAGGATGGAACTGAGTAAAAGGCTGAATCTCGAGAGCAGACAGGTTAAATTCTGGTTCCAGAATAGACGTACCCAGATGAAGGTAATTTTCTTTTATTTTTTATTTTGTGGTTCCTTCTTGTTTTTTGCTTTTCGATTTATTTTCGTTCTATTTATTGTATGTTTCTCATGTGAAACGCGGGATGCATTTTTCCAGACACAATTGGAGCGCCATGAGAACTCCATACTGAGGCAGGAGAACGATAAGCTTCGAGCTGAGAACATGTCCATTCGAGATGCCATGAGAAATCCTATCTGCAGCAACTGTGGAGGGCCTGCTATTCTCGGGGAAATCTCATTGGAGGAGCAGCACCTCAGGATTGAGAATGCTAGGCTAAAAGATGAATTGGATAGAGTTTGCGCCCTTGCGAGCAAGTTCTTGGGCAGGCCTGTGTCAGGCATGTCTTCTGTACCACCGATGCCAAGTTCATCTCTTGAGCTTGGTGTGGGCAGCAACGGTTTCGGCGGATTGAGCAGCGTGGCTACCACACTTCCTGCTGGCGCAGCCGATTTTGGTGTCGCCGGTGCTCTTGGTGTCGTAGCGCCGAGGCCTCCTAACGTGATGAGTGTTGAAAGGTCGATGTTGGCGGAATTGGCACTGGTCGCCATGGACGAACTTGTGAAAATGGCCAACACCGACAGGCCTTTATGGATCCCCAATTCGGAAGGTGGAAGGGAGACCCTTAATTATGAGGAATACCTACGAGCATTCCCTCGTTGTATAGGGCCAAAGCCTGTTGGATATGTCACGGAGGCGACTAGGGAGACCGGCCTGGTTATTATAAACAGTGTGGCACTAGTTGAGACTCTCATGGATCCGGTAATGAGCTTCATGTGCTCCTTCTCAATGGGTTTTCTGCTTAACTTTTTCTTAGTTTCCGCTTAGATAAATGGTCAAGCAAGTGCTGCAATTTGCTTCAGTTTCTCTTTAGTACTGGTGTTAGGAATGTTGGATTAGTTCGTTGGTGTAAATGAATTGTTGGTATGTATTTATTTGGGTGATTTTATCTTGCTCAAGTGTCCTAGTTTGGCTTTCAAAATGCTAGAGCTTGCTTTTAGCGTGTTGCTATTAGTCATCCATAGTCGAACAATCTGCAGAATGGGAAGTAAAAGGTCAGTTTATTCCTCGTTTCCTACAGAATCGTTGGACAGAGATGTTCCCATGTATGATTGCAAGGTCATCCACTACTGATGTCATCTCAAGCGGTCTAGGCGGGACACGAAATGGCGCTCTTCAACTGGTAATCTTTCTGCAACTGTTTGAACGCCATTTTTGAATTTTGTGAACAAGTTTGCTCTCTCATGGTCTGAGAACTTGTTCTGTTAATATCCCGCAGATGCATGCGGAGCTGCAAGTTCTTTCTCCCCTCGTGCCAACCCGTGAAGTTCGCTTCCTCCGGTTCTGCAAGCAGCATGCTGAGGGAGTCTGGGCTGTGGTTGACGTCTCCATTGACAGCATCAGAGAGAGCCCGACTACTGCTGGATACATGAGCTGCAGGAGACTTCCGTCTGGGTGTGTTGTCCAAGATATGCCTAATGGCTACTCGAAGGTAAACTGACAATCACATAAACTCGCACGCATATAGGTGCAGATTTTTCGACCTGAAATTAGGGTAAACTCCTCGCTTCTTTCACGGTGAAGCAGTTGACAATTTCTACTGCTAATATTCTAATGTCTCGAAGCCATCTCCCTAGGTAATTTTGTAGAGAATGGATACTTCTCCTTCCTCTCTGAACTCCTCCCTAGGTCCTTTTGTCGTAATAATCTAATAATGTTTGACATATTTTTTGCTCATTTAGTGCGTAGATGCTTCTCCATAGTTTATACAATCGTATCAGTTTAGTTTCCATTTCCTAAGTTGGCTTTCCGTTTTCTAGTCATTATTTTCTCCTCACTATCAGGGCCCTCGAGACCCTAGTGAGGACACATTAAATGTGACTTCTCGAGTACAGCAGCATTGCTGCCGCTTCTCTCTCGCGACCTCTACTCACGAGCACCTTTCGGAGACTGTGATTTCTCTTTTCTTTTTTTGCTAATGATGTCCTCTTCCGCTCCATTACACGCTAAAATCTTTTATTTCAGATCTCAATATGGCGGTTTCCATGGCAATCCTTGATTTGGGCTTCCCAAAAAATACGTCACTGCTATTCAAAAGTTCAGTTTATTCGTCAATCATTTCTCTTCCTACCGACAGTGGCTCCCTGTTTTCCTGTTGGTGGTCTTTATTTTTTTTCCTTTATAGAACATGCAACTTCTTAATAATTTATGTTAGAATTTCTTCATGTGGGTCTCTCCCATTTCTCCCGGAATCCAATCAATCTTCCGTTGTCTTCTTCTGTTACTGTATCTCCATATCTTTTATTCTAAGGGACCTCTATTCTTAGTATGAAGACTTGTATATGTGTTATATTATCAAGGGATCTTTCTATATTCATATTTCATGTTCAGTAGCTAAACCCTAGCATTTAATATCATGGCTGACTTTTCTTGAAGGTGGTGTGGGTCGAACACGCTGAGTACGACGATGGCGCGGTTCATCAACTGTATCGTCCGTTGCTAAGCTCGGGCATGGGGTTCGGAGCTCTCAAGTGGGTTGCAACCCTGCAGAGGCAATGTGAGTGCCTCGCCATTCTCATGTCCTCCACCGTGCCGAGCCGCGACAGTGCAGGTACGCCATCTTCTCGTGTGCTGCATTCAAGCAGCATTTCTATTTGGGTTCGGCCTTTTGCTCGATCTAGACCGAGAACTGAAGAGATGGCTGCGTTTACCGATGTTGGTAGCAGCGATCACGCCGGCCGGCCGGCGAAGCATGCTGAAGCTGGCGCAGCGGATGACCGACAATTTCTGCGCTGGCGTCTGCGCCTCCACTGTACACAAGTGGAACAAGCTGTGCGCGAGCAATGTGGACGAGGACATCCGGGTGATGACAAGGAAGAGCATCGACGATCCTGGCGAGCCGCCTGGGGTGGTGCTCAGCGCGGCGACGTCCGTGTGGCTGCCGATATCTCCGCAGAGACTCTTCGACTTCCTTCGGGATGAGCGGCTCAGGAGCGAATGGGACATTCTATCCAACGGGGGGCCGATGCAAGAGATGGCCCATATCGCCAAGGGCCAGGATCCCGGAAACTGCGTCTCCCTTCTTCGTGCTAGCGTGAGTTCCTTTCTCCTCCATCCTTGCTTGCTTTCCCTCCTTATAATAAATCGAATCCCGTCGTCATTTTACCGTCGACGGAGCGTCTGGTTTCCCTGCAACTCTGATTTATCAACGTTGGGGACATGACTATCGTTTTCCTAAGAAGATTGCATGGGAATCTGATCGCTCTTTTTTCCGGAAGAAACCCTTTCTTATTCCGGTCTGAAATCACGCACACAATCGCGACCGTGTCGCAATTATTTCTCAAACTTTTGAGAGAAGCGAGAACATTTACGTTCCCGTGCGCCCGGTGTTCTGTATTACATGAAACGACGATATTTTCGTGGTTGGTGCATTTATTATTCTGCAGTTTTTTGTTTTTGTTTATCATATTCGGTTTGCTGACAGAGTGCTCTTTCGGCGTTGCAGGCCTTGAACGCCAACCAGAGCAGCATGTTGATACTGCAGGAGACGTGCACCGACGCTGCGGGAAGCCTCGTGGTGTACGCTCCGGTGGATGTGCCTGCCATGCACGTCGTGATGAACGGCGGCGACTCGGCCTACGTCGCACTGCTGCCTTCCGGCTTCGCCATACTGCCCGGCCACACCAGCCAGCTCGGTGGAGGAATAAGCCCGCCGCCGGGGAGGGTGGGTGGCTCGCTCCTGACCGTGGCGTTCCAGGTGCTGGTGAACAGCCTGCCGACGGCCAAACTCACCGTGGAATCTGTCGAGACCGTTAACAACCTTATCTCCTGCACTGTTCAGAAGATCAAAGCTGCTCTCGATTGCGAGAACTAACCTTCCTCTCTCTCTCTCTCTCTGTCTCTCTCTCTCGATAACGAAAGAAACGAGCAAACAAAAATAAGAGTGGGTGCTGGGGACTCCTGTATGCGGAGGCGAAATGACCAAAACGACCTTGAATTTCGATGGTCGACGATGGTGTGAGTTTGGGGTGGTTTTAGTCATTTTTGCCTTCGTGTTCGGGCTTTTTATCTGCTGTTTCGTCTAAAACCATGGAAAACGAAGGGTCTGAGTCAAGAACGAACCGCTTGTTTTGGAAAAGGTTTCCCATGCAAGGTAGTGAGAACCAGGATTCTGCGGCAGAAAATGCTGAAGCTCTGTTTGTTTGACTTCGGAAACAATGGTGGTGGTGGTTCGGGTATTGACTCGTCAAGCCTCTGCGTTTGGTGGGTGTTTGTTTCTCATGTTACTTTTCCAAGGGTCCTAGTCCAGTAGGCGCTAATGTGATGGTGACAAGACAAAGTGAGCGAGCGTGGTGTTTGTTCTAGTAAGCCTCTTGCGTTTCTCTTTCCCTATTTTATTTTTTCTTGTTTTTTGTTTTCCTCCGTCTATGGTATAACAATTGTCTCATTTTTTGTTCTTTTGTTAATTTTGGGGCATTTCGTGTTGCGTTGGTTGCACTCTACAGCTTCCTTTTCACGTAGGTTTTGCTTTTGGATTTACTCTTGGGAAAAAAGTTCACCCTTCTTTGTTGTCCGCTTGTAAAGGGCTTTTTCGTCTATTATGGAAAGCTTTGACCGTCTCCTGTTCAGTACATCTCCTTTTTTTTTTGGCGTTCTTGAATGTCAACTTATAGTCGCTTGAACGGACGGATCTGCCCCTCGGTCCCTTCGGTTCGGAAGGCAGAATCTCGTGTTTGGATTCTCAGGAAATTGCGCCATAGGATCGGGTTTCCTGCGGGTCGAGCGATTTGACGGAGAGAAAAGGAATTCGCGCAAATGCGTTGGGCTTCGTAAAAGGCTTCTTTTCATTTAACGGGTGAGTAATTAGATGTCAGTTCCGTAATTTACGCTGCCCGTGTGGTCATTTCTGCAGCTTGTCGGTGGGGGTGGCGGTCTCTCGCCTGCCCCCATTTAATTCTCACCTGCATTCCGGGCAGGGGCATTTAATGCTCTCGTGGTCACCAAGTATCGTCCAACGAGAAGTTGACGCGTGTTTAGCCCTAGACCGTATATCAGGCGCCTGATTGACGGATGTTATCGCTTCTAGCGAAGATGCCCTTAGCTTGCAGAACACTGTCCAGCTTTCTCACGTGTCGCTGATTCTCTTATCAATTTTGTCCTTTGGTTTCGTGGATATGGACAAACGGGGGTCCCGTGTCTCATTCAGTTCGTTGGAGGACTCGTTGACTTTTTGACCTCTAGGGCAGGGTGGGCCCGGGTACGGAGAATTCGGGTTACCCCCTGTTTGGGTTCGGTTTCATGCAACGTGGGCGTCAGTGTCAGGCATGGACGTGCTCACATGCGCGCTCGTTGTCGCTAATAAAAGGTGTAGTTGGACCGTCGCTATTGCCGAATTCGGTGATTAATGTATCGCTGCATGAAGTGGGCGCCCACCGCGTGGAAGCTTTTATTTAGGGTCTATTTGATGTGCTGTGCTCCAATATTTGCATATGCTGTGCTTCAATTTGCATGTCGACAATCGATATCCGGAGGATGTAGTCTATGAAAACAAAATCATTTGCATGTCGATATCGGTTTTGTAAAAGAAGAGCTTACCAGTGCCGTGAAAAAGAAAACCGCTGCATTTTTTTGTTAATCGGCCGCTACTGTTTGTGGCAGATGCAGACTTACGTACTTATATAAATGGTTAAACTAACTTAAAGCGTTTTAGTTTATTTTTGCAATAAGAAAATATTGAGATGAGGCAGATATGTGTAATGGTGCATATTCTGTGCGGTGAGTAAGGTGATGTGACTTCAACGCCATTTTTTAAAACTCTTAAGTGTGTGTTTGATTGCTTCGCATCTAAAATCCTTTGGATTTGAGAACGGCAAATTTCAGTTCAAACTCTTGATCCAGAAGTTCAAAAACTCTTTGTTTCGATCTTAGGTCAAAGATAAAATAAGGACTTTAAATGAGGATCTTAGGTGAATATCATATATTTTACCATGGATATTTTGCCACAAAACATGTCGTATCAACCCACATCAAATTCTTGGATTCCTAGTACAAATAAGAATACGTGAAATCAATCCACTTTTTTTCATGAAATTAACCCATTTTACACAAATAAAAAAAAATCCCATTGATATACTAAGATCATGGAATTTTATAATCAAAATATTTAATTTTTAAGAAATTAGAATTATTACACAAACGAGGTATTTTGTTTTATGGAATTAGGAAACAAAACCTGGAATTTTGATTTCATTCTAGTTTGAAGAGAAATTATGATTTTGTAATTTTCTTTTTTGAATCAAGATTCTAAGCCATCAAACACCTCCTAAAAAAAAACTTTGGTTTTTGTGTTCCAATTTGTTGAGAAAAGCTTGTTTTCTTGTAAAATCTGAGCTTTATACTTTGTAACTCCTTACATAAATCATATTCAACCTTTTGCCTCGGATTTGGCATATGACTAGACCATGTGATAGAAATTGAATGTGGCATGCAATTGCCTCATGGTCCTCTACGGCTCACGTTCTTAAACAACTTCAAAGATGGCAATTGCACTTTCCTTGTACAATAATTTAGGTGTTGTTTATCGATCTGACGGCCCCGTAATTCATGTAGGAATCTAAGTGTATTATTATCACATCTATACATTGCATGCTGTCTGAAAGATAGACTCGTAACTGTGATCAATCTAATTGTCGTTTCTGAGAGTATAGGTCACTTCATATATGTGGAAACTGTATATACATTTTAGATGCACTAATGAGTTGGATCCATACATTCATTCACTTTAAATGTATGGTAGTGGTTCACATACCTGTATTTTTTAGATCAGTTCGTATTGTTCGCATCAGAGAGAGACTTCTTTTATCTGGCATAAAGATTGTGAAGGATTCTACCCCAAATCAATAGGACTGATATGCTTATTTTGTATTTTGCCATGAAATTTCTCAACAATTCAAGCCAAGAGTCTTTGCATTGATTTCAATGTGCACATTTGTCTGAGTTTACTTTGCCAAATCGAACTTAGAAGTCCAATATGGTCCATATGAAAATCGATTGGCAGACATTCTCACCTACCTAGCCACTACACTCAACATATTTTGAAAATCTTTCAACCAAGACAAATACTCTCTCTCTCTCTCTCTCTCTCTCTCTATATATATATATATATATATATATATATATATCTAAAGAAGATCATTTTGTGATGGCCATGTTCACACCAAGCTCACTTGCCAAATCGGATAAATATGTGTCCAGCTAACGTAGCGCAAAAAGTTAACCTTCAAAAGCAAGGATTCTATTCTAAATTGCAACAGAACAACAACTTCTGAAATTTTCTTCTTATTTGAGTATGAAGAGAAAATGGTGGAGGAAAGGGTTCCTTTAAGCCGAACAACGTCATGTTGTCTCCCACCTTTCTTTCCTCAGTCTCTAATCTTGAATTAACACTCGATTTAGCTAGAATCCAAACTCACGCAGAATGGGCATCGTCCCTTTTCTTCTTTTGTAAATATGTAGGGGTGTTCAAGGAGTTGAGACAACTTGGGCTCGACTTGAACTTGGACAGCTAAAATTGGCTCAGGTGCAACTTGTTTGATAAGTGAACCCAGTCGAGTTCAAGCACAAAATGAACTTGCTCAAAAAAAAAAAAAGGTCGAACTCAAACTAGGTAGGCTCGGCTTGATCAAACTCAATTAAACTTGCAGAGTTGAAAGACGTTCTGTAACAACATTGCCGAAGACAGTTTGTACTAATGGGTTTCCTCGTGCCTGCCAAGTATGAGGTTTAGGGTTCAAATCCGAGCGTCTACTTTTACAGGAAAAATACTTTTCTTAAACAAACGGCTATGCTTTGCAGTTAGCTCTACTTTAGCCTCAGCTCCAGCTTAACCGAACAAGTTGGAGCTTAAGAAGCTCGAGCTGAACTGAGTTTGAACTAGTCACGAGCCAAGCTACGTATTATGGTACTCGAGCTGAGATTTGAAGGGGCTCACTTGGGCTTGAACTCAAACTCAGCTCTATATATATATATATATATATATATATATATATATATATATATATATGTCAATGCATATTTATTCTTGTTATGATTTGTATAAGCTTAATTGCTGCAGTTTGAGCCTTTGATTTACGCCCGTCGGCACATAAATTGGCAGTAAGAGTGCAATCCAATGCTACTATAAATTGCAAATATTGTTTCTATGTTTGCAGAAAATGACAGGAACACGACAACACATCTCTAAAAGACTTGATGAGAATCATCATCTCGAGCTACGCAGATTTGGGGAGAAGCAAATTGGAGAATAAGAAGAGGCAAAGAATGAAGACATCTTGGATGAAGACATCTTGAGAACCAAGAAAAACGTTTCACAAATCAAGAAAGACGTTTTAGATTTCAAGAGAAACGTTTTAGATACCAAGGAATTTAGAATTAATTCCTCTTATCCTAAATCTGTTATAAATAGTTGTATTGTGGAAGGAAACCCCAAGTCGTGTAAGAGTGGGTGTGGTTGAATAGAAAAATCATTTTATTCTTCGTGGATGTAGGTTCTCCTTGAACCGAACCACGTTAACTTGAGCGTTTCTTCTGTTTTTCCTTTATGGTATCAGAGCTAGTGTGAGTTGCAGAGTTAAGTCTGTACTCATGGCATCCTCATCCTCGACGCCACCTGCTCATTCATCGTTGTATCCTTATCCGTATACACTCAACATCTCCAACTTCATATCGTTGAAGTTGACTCAAGATAATTTTCTCTTATGGAAAACTCAAGTCTTGGCAATGGTCGAAAGCCAAGACCTTTATGGTTTTCTTACTGGTGACATTCCTGCACCACAAGAAACTCTTATTGAGGGATTAAAAGAGGTTCAAAATCCCACTTATATTGCTTAGAAGAAAACTGATCGTTTGTTGAGAGGATGGATTACAAGCACACTATCGGAAAGTGTGCTTCGCCAAATTGTCGGCTTGGAGACATCAGCCGACATCTGGAAATCGTTGCTTGATGCCTATTTGCAGGGCTCTTAGGAGAGAGAGTTCCATCTTAGCTCACAAGCTTAAAGAAGGGTTCAAACTCCATCAATGAGTACGTTGGAAAGTTCAAGACTTTTTGTGATGAACTAAGTGCTATTGGGCAAGTGGTCTCAGACAAAGACAAAGTTTTTTGGCTTCTGCAAGGTCTAGGATCTGGATATCAACCGTTCGTGACCACTATGCTTAGACCACCTGTGCCGCAATACAAGGAGGTAGTTCCGTTACTCCAAAGCTATGAAGCACGTAATGACAATTTTGAATCTTCTCTTCAGATGAGTTATGTTGCACACAATAAAAAACTATATCAAAACAAGCAGCAAGGAGGTTATCAATGTTTCAATTCTAGAGGACGTAGATTTGGGCAGAACAATAATAGTCGAAATCAGTCCTTTGACAATAAAGGAAAACCGAAGGTTGTATGTCAAATCTGTGGCAAACAAAATCACTCCGCTTTAAAATGTTACAATCGCTTCAACCATTCTTTCCAGCCAAATGATATTCCACAAGCTCTTGCTTCAGTTAAAACAGCCGACAATCAAGATAATGAATGGTTCGTTGATACGGGAGCCACTGCCCATATTGGTAAGTTATATAATTCTCAACCCTATTTTGGCAATGATACTATTATTGTTGGAAATGGAGAAAAGTTGTCTATTTCTCACATAGGTGATGCCAAGATCAAAAGTCACTTGACTGACATACCTCTGAAAAATGTGTTATGTGTGCCTAAAATAAAAAAAGATTTACTTTCGGTAAGCCAACTTACTTCTGATTTGCCTTATATTGTTGAGTTCTCATCCACTTCTTGTTTGATTAAGGACAAAGTGACGCAGAAAATAGTGGCGACCGGAAATAGACGAGGAGGTCTTTATGGTCTTGAAAATTCTCAGTCTGCCTTGTTTTCAACCAGATTTAGGCGTGCAGATTTTGGTCGATGGCATGAACGGTTGGGGCACCCTCATTTTGACACAGTTCGATTATTGAATAGAAACAGTTTGATCTCAGTTGAATCCATGAAGAACAAGAACCCCATTTGTTCTAGTTGTCAAATGGGTAAATCTAGTAAGTTGCCGTTTTTTTATGGGGAGTCATATAGTGAACCCCTAATGAAAGTTCATTCTGATCTTTGGGGTCCTGCTCCTGTTTTGTCAAAAGAAAAATTTCGATTCTATGTCATTTTTGTTGATGAATGCACAAAGTTTACTTGGTTCTATTCATTGAAGAAAAAGTCTGATTTCTTTAAAATTTTCGTTCATTTTCATAGATATGTTGAACGACAATTTGACAAAAAATTAAAAATCTTTCAATCTAATGGTGGTGAAGAGTATAGCAGTCAAAAATTCATTCATTATCTTGATCAAATGGAAATAAAACGACAAACGTCATGTCCCAAAACACCCGAGTAAAACGGCACGGCTGAACGAAAGCATAGAAATGTGACAGAACTTGGGCTGACGATGATGTTTCATTCCAATACACCAAAACATTTTTGGGTAGAAGCTTTTTCCACTGCCGTTTTTTTGATAAATAGGTTGCCATCATCGAGTTTAAATATGGATTCTCCTTATTTTCTGGTTTTTTGGAAAGCATCCAAACTATGCATCTTTGAGAGTTTTTGGTTGTCGATGTTTTCCTTATCTAGGTGGATATCAAGAAACAAAATTTGATCCAAAAACATTACCATGCATTTTTCTTGGATATAACACACAATTCAAGGGTTACAGATGTCTTCATCCACCAACGGGCAAATATACATGTCACTGCATCTTGTGTTTGATGAAGAAAATTTTCCTTTTAAGGATCCAACTTGCCTTCATCGACAAGAACAATTTGAGGGAGAATTTACTTCACTTATCGATGATGATATTGATACCAGTCAAGAAATGGATACTTCAGTTTTAGATTCTCGAAATGACACTAGTGAACTCACGCATGAACAATTTCAGGATATGCAGGTTCCGCAGATGGAATCTCATGACATGGCAAATCCCTTGTCACAAGAAGTATAAGAAAATAATGATGCCAGGCCTACCATTATTGCCTCACCACAACCTGAAATTCCATTGCAGCGCACTATCATTACTCGAAGCATGATTGGAATATCAAAGCCTAACCCAAAATATGCTAACCTTCATGATATTTCCACATATGCTTCTATACCCAAGGAGCCGAAAAACATTAAAGAAGCGCTGAATCATCCAGGTTGGAAGGTCGCTACGCAGGAAGAAATATCTGCACTACATGAGAATCACACTTGGGATCTAGTACCACATCAATCACACATGAATATCGTTGGATCAAAATGGGTTTACAAGGCAAAGCTGCAAGCTGATGGAACTCTTGAGCGACTGAAAGCTCGCTTAGTTGCACGTGGATTCTCTCAATTTGAGGGAATTGATTTTGTCGAAACTTTTTCTCCTGTTGTGAAACCTGGTAGCATCAGAATTATTCTTTCTATTGCTACTGTTAGACAATGGAGCATACGCCAACTCGATGTGAAGAATGTCTTTCTTCATGGTCAAGTTAAGGAGACAATTTTCATGCAACAACCACCGGGTTTTGAAGATCGGCATTTTCCTAATCATGTATGTCGTCTGCGAAAAGCACTTTATGGTCTTCGACAAGCCTCTCGAGCCTGGTTTGATAAGCTAAGCTCTTTTCTTTTGCAATATGGTTTCTTTTCCAGCACTGCCGATCCATCTCTTTTCATCTATAAGCATCAACATGATATCATTGTGCTTCTCATCTATGTAGATGACATGATCCTCACGGAGAGTAACTCTCGATTGCTGGATCAATTCACCAAGCAGCTTGCAAGTACCTTTGCCATCAAGGATCTTGGGCGATTACATTATTTTTTAGGCATTGAAGTTCATTCTACTCATGAAGGACTTTTTCTTTCACAAACAAAGTATGCGAAGGATTTACTTGACCGAGCAAATATGTATAATTCCAAGCCTGCCGTTACACCCATGATTGAAAAAGTTCAAGAAGCTTCTTATGAATCTTATTCAGACCCAACTCATTACAGAAGTTTAGTTGGTGCCTTACAATATTTGACCATAACAAGGCCACAACTATCATTTAGTGTCAATTATGTGAGCCAACATATGCATAGTCCTATGGTTCAGCATTATGAAATGGTGAAGCGTATCCTCCGATATGTAAAAGGTACTCTTGAGACAGGTCTGAGAATCATGGCTCAAAGTTCTCTAGACTTATATGTTTTTTGTGATGCTGATTGGGTTGGCTGTCACGAGACAAGAAGGTCGACTACAGGTTTTTGTACCTTTTTGGGAAATAATTGTATTACATGGAGTGCAAAAAAAACAGAGCACAGTCGCTAGATCAAGCACAGAGGCAGAATACAGAGCCATGGCATCCACTGCTGCAGAGTTAACCTAGATCTCCTTTGTTCTCAGAGATCTTGGAGTTCATTTAAATAGTCTACCAGTGCTTCACTGTGACAATAGCAGTGCGTTACACATGACCATCAATCCTATTTTTTACAACAGATCCAAACATATTCAAGTGGATTATCATTATATCAGAGAAAAGGTAGCTGAAGGATCTTTGATCACCAAATTTGTTCCCTCAAAACATCAAATTGCAGATATTTTCACAAAGCCTCTAACGAGGATTCAATTTCATACCTTAAGGAGCAAACTGGGCCTCAACAGTCGGCACAGTTTGATGGGGAGTAAAAGACTTGATGAGATGAATCATCATCTCGAGCTACACAGATTTGGGGAGAAGCAAATTGGAGAATACGAAGAGGCAAAGAATGAAGACATCTTGGATGAAGACATCTTGGGAACTAAGAAAAAACGTTTCACAAATCAAGAAAGACGTTTTAGATTTCAAGAGAAACGTTTTAGATACCAAGGAATTTAGAATTAATTCCTCTTATCCTAAATCTGTTATAAATAGTTGTATTGTGGAAGGAAACCCCAAGTCGTGTAAGAGTGGGTGTGGTTGAATAGAAAAATCATTTTATTCTTCGTGGATGTAGGTTCTCCTTGAACCGAACCACGTTAACTTGAGCGTTTCTTCTGTTTTTCCTTTAATCTTCACATAATACTAATGTCGACTTCTAATTCTAAGAAATTAAACCTTGATCTCTCTCCACTGCATGATTTATGATATTCAATGGCATGGGAGGAGCATTGCGCCATCGAAGAGGTGCCTTCCATGGCGCCGGCCACCGCGTTTCACTTGTGAGAGTGTTTGTGTCATTCAGGACATGTGATGCCACTAGGTTTTGATGCATTGGCACACTCTGGGCGCCAGTGAACAATATCCTGGCTAGGTTACATACAAGGGTGGAGGAAAGGGGCGGCGGCCTTATCATATTTTAAAAACTTTAAAAATTTATATGTAAATCTAAAAAAATTTAGTTTAATATATATATAAAATTTTTTATTTCGGCCTTTATTAAATTTTGAAACTATAGTTTGGCCCATGCGATAAAAATTTCTAACTCCACCCCTAATTACATAAATAATAAAAGCATATTATACCTTATTTTAGCGCCGTGTCGATAATCCATTTTGAGCTGCCAACAAAAGGCCCCGCTTCATGACTGGCTAATATAAGCTCTACTGTGGCAATATCTCCAAAGATCGAAAGTTTCGTTTCAGATAATTGACTGTTCTTCATTTATCAATTCAATTAGCCATACATACATGACATTGTTGCGGTTAAATAAGCAGAAACACTGATTCTGCTCGTCATCAACGATTACCTCTTAAGTTCATTAAGCAGGTCATCAAGAATTTTTTAAACTGAAGATAGGTCGTGTTTGACCATTAAAAGATCTTCAATTCATTCATTGGATATCGGTTTGCTTTGCGAATTTGGTCAGAAATCCACACCAGGATTCGTGGTTTATCAAGCTAGAGATCTCAAATATGACATAAGATCTGTATTTAGTATCATACACGGACCAACACCAAAGTGATCGATCATAAATCCATACATCTCTAAATCTAAGGACCTTAAGATCATATCAAATCAATAGACAGTTGAACATCCTGGTAATATCTTCAGCTCTGTGACATGTTTGAGTCGGATCCGAAACGAAGGGAGCCTTATCCTCAAATGCTTGGTTTTGTTATGAATTTCATTCCAGATCTTTGGATATGGATTTCAATCGGGTCGGCCCGCTTTGATCCGACAGAATGCTGCATTGGCCTGTTGTTCCGAGAAGATGAAGGGCATAAACGTCCATCGGCCTTGGCTTTTCTACTAGGGTTAGGGTTGGAGTGGCTGCCTCTGGTCGTAATCCTTTTCCTCTTCCCCATTTCCGCGGCTCTTTGCACAAAGTGAGAGAGGAAGAGAGGCACAGAGAGCGGCCATGGTTCTCAAGTAAGTCTTTTCTCGCCTTTTAATCCTCCTCAGTTTTGCTTATTTGCTATGTCTTCTTTTTTCTTGATTGTTGTTTGTGTAATTCACCGTAGTATTTAGTATCTTTCTTCTCAATTGGCTTCCATTTTGGGTTTGTCCTGTTGAAAATTGATTGGTTGTCCGGATATTTGGGGAGAATTTGCATGAATGAGAATGTGCCGAACCTTGTTTGTGCCTGCCTTGTGCTCAATGGCTTTATTTGTCGTCCGAATCGTGATTTTTTGATCTGAGATGTTTTATGGAGCCGTTGGATATTGAAGATGGCGATTATCGTCGTTACATGTATTGTTTTTTTAATGCGTTCAGCAGATGAGGAGGGCCGAGTTTTTGGATCTGATACGTTTATGGGATTACACTTTTCGTTTGCTTGAGCTGTTGAACTGGGCGCTTCTAGTATTTGAGAAGAAGGAATCGTCAGCCTGTTCTTCGTACTAAGAAAGTTTGAAGCTCTCGGTTATTCTTCTGTGGAGTTGTTATAGAGTTATCTGGCATTTGGATTGCTTCTAGAGTACAAATGCATAGTCGCGTACTGCTTTTCTGGTTCTTCAAACCTATCTTGGGATCGAAGTAGTGCATGAGGTTTTGTGTGCAAACAAGTTGCTCTAGCCACCCATATTGTCCTCCTCACTGTAGTTTTATGATCCTTGAGGTCTTTCCTGCCCTCCCCATCAATTTATTTTTAAGCACCATAACTGGAATTCAATGGTCCAGTATGGGGAAAACGAGAGTCAGGAAGGTATAAAAATAAAAACCCATCGTGGCGTCGGGCTTTGTTGCAAAGGTGGTTAGATCTCTTATATTTTGCTAACATTTAACTTATGAAAGAGAAGAACAAATAATTGGCTCATTATCCTAAGGTTTTCTCATTTTGATGTATAACCACGGCTTTCTCATGTTGATGTGTAACCACATTTAGTAGCACGATGATGATAAAACAACTGTAAAGTAGTAGGTAATCATTTTGCATCTCAACTTTAGCTTTGATTCCGTGCCAGGATTAGGAATGTGAAGTTGTTAAATTTTTCATGTCCGTGGAATTCTTTCAAGCATGATGTTTGGGGTCGTAGCCTAAGGCTGCATATCGATTCCATCGCAGTTCTTGTGTGTTTAATCTGAATCTTACTTCCTATTTTTGTGTTTGGTACTTTCCTGCATGGCTGCATACCAAGGTAATAGACATTGATGAGACTGGTAAATCATCCAAATGAGCTAAACTGTGACTGTTCATTTGAGCATTGTACTTTGACTTGCATATTTCCTGTCTGAATGAGTTAAAATGTGGCTACCACAAAGTCTGATGCTGTAAATGCTAGATATTTTTCCATGAGAAGCATATTAATAAATAAAACACATTTTTTATGGTCGTTACAGATGCCCAGATTCAGGAATGTTTTCTTTGTTTTGCTTTAATTTGGAGAATGCTTTCTTGTGTCATTTACTTGTGTATTCATTGTCTTGGCTTGAATTTTTGCCCACAGAATCGTTTAATGTGTCTGCATTATGCTTTTTTCGCACATCACTATGTTGTGTGCTGGAATCACTGCCATGGTATTCTTTAGATACTGGATTGTTATTAAATATGAACTTTTATATCAAAAACTTTGACTCGTGATTGACTTTGTCTGGAATTTCACTTGTTATTGCCTTTTACTGCAGGACTGAGCTGTGTCGGTTCAGTGGTGCCAAGATATATCCGGGCAAGGGTATCCGATTTATACGTTCTGATTCGCAGGTAATGTAACTGCTTGCTAGAAGCTGGATATGCATTAGAACATGCAAAAATTGTGTTGTAACTGTTTGCTCTCTCATATTACAGGCAATTGCTTTTCATGATTTGTTGTCAACTGCATTATTTCTGCTGTATATTAACTGTTGTCGCAAATATCAGTTTTTTTCCCTAAAAAATAAAAACATAGGCAAAGCAGAATTGTTGATATTTTAAAAAAAAATTCAAAATGAATATATCGTGTTGTTGTCTGTTTTACACTATCAGCAGTGTCTTCAATAAAATTCTTGAGGTTTTTGAATCCCCTATTTCTCTGAGAAAAACAAACTTGTTGATTAATACCCAAGAAAAATTGAAAACGATGGTTGTGACGGTGATTTTAATTTTTAACTGTCATCTTTAACATATGAATGAAGCCATGATGCATCCCATTTAGTAATGCCTTGTTAGGCTGAAGGAGTGAAAAGAAAAAATATAATTCATGTGTTAGTCATCATTGACATCCTGGATACAGTCTTTCTTTTTTGTCATTATGGGAGTATCATTGTCTTGCTGGTTTTAATCTTGTTATTTACCTTTTGGTTTGGGTTGGCTTTTGTGCGTCGGTGGCACTTTTTTTTTTTCTCCCTATTAGCTCGGGTTTTTTGGGTCTTATTTATGTCATAAAAGTATCTCGTCACCTTATACAAACACTTGTCTCATTGTATTGCTGAACAACTCAAATTGGTTCCATAAGAGTCTGGGATATATCGAATTTGTGGGATCTCTGTGTTAAACTGGTCGGCCCTTACTCCTTAGATCTTGGTACTGTGTACTCTAGTCTGTACATAACACCAATTTAGCGGATATGGTCGTCATCACTTTGGTGATTAGCAATGACATCGGTTGGACCTATACATCTCGTAATACATACAGGATTTCAGGATGCATGCTAGGTCTTTACTTGTTGGGCGTTTCTCGCAGGTTTTCCTTTTTGCCAATTCAAAATGCAAGAGGTACTTCCACAACCGTCTGAAACCATCAAAGCTTACCTGGACTGCTATGTACAGGAAACAACATAAGAAGGTAGTTGAATCTCCTATATCTTGTTGCTAGCAAAATTGTTTTCTAATGCGTCTTATGTAACGTCCTTTTTGTTATTTTTTCTTTTAATCATGATTGAATCCAGTTGGTTACCTAATCCTGGTCTTTATTACCTTGTAGGACATGCACGCAGAGGCTGTTAAAAAGAGGAGACGTACCACCAAAAAGTCGTACTCTCGATCAATTGTAGGTGCCACCCTTGAAGTCATTCAAAAGAAAAGAACTGAGAAAGCTGAAGTTCGAGATGCTGCCAGAGAAGCCGCTCTCCGGTATATCATTTGCTGCCATTCTACTTTCATGTTTTAATTTACCATTTGATTACGTGCTATTCTTCTTTTGAGGATGCATCCTTTGCGTCTTCCCTTAAGGTGAAAAAAACATTCTCGACGTCTCTAACATTCACGTAAAATTCTATGCAGCGAGATAAAGGAGAGGATTAAGAAAACTAAGGATGAGAAGAAGGCAAAGAAAGCGGAGGTGATGGCCAAGACACAGAAGTCGCAGCCGAAGGGTGGCGTACCCAAGGGTGCTGTACCTAAAGGCCCAAAACTCGGTGGTGGTGGTGGGAAGCGCTGAGGCGATTACATGACTGTAGTGATGCGTCATCTGGATTTTGGTATAAAAGAGAAAAGAATGTAGTAGATGCTTTTGGTAGAATCCAAGCACACTTTGTTTAAAACTTTAAACCTAACGGAATGTTCTTTTTTTCTGTTTTTTGGTTGCCTTGTGGCAATACCCTTGATTTGTCTTCTATTTTTCTCTTGGTTTTGGTGAGATTTTATCGAGCTTTCAATCTCTCTAGGTTTTTGCTTTCCCTTGTTTGATTGCGCGAAATAGCAAATGTTCTTCGTTTTTGTTTCCCTCGATGGTCAAGGAACACAAATGTTCCAGATATTACCTACAAATTTTCGGCCGCCTCTAATTCCCGCCTTTATCAGATGCCGACATAGCATGAAGCCCTGCATTTTCTACAGGGAATTTGTTGTTTTCAACGTCATCTGTAAATAGCAGGCGTTTTAAAGGACGCTTGGTGTTCTTGATGGTCGAAGATGAGGCGATGATTTTCGAAAAATGAAGCTTTTTCTTTGCGTGCGTGTTCCTGACTGGTAGGAAAAGAAGCCTTCGTTATTAATCTGTTTTATATATATTTGCAGTGTTTATTCAGAGAGTCCAGATTGTGTCACATGTTAAGGAAAGAAGCCTTCCTTATTCATCTGTTTCATGTATATTCGCATACTGGTTTATTCAGAGTCCTGATTGTGTCACATGTCGAGTATTCCCTCAGGGGAAGAAGGATAAGAACGCCAGTACACTCAATATGATGTTATAGTTGTACACAAGTGTGTTCACTTGCAAATTCTAAATTTGATAAATCTCCGTGCCCTGGTTTTTGTTAGAAAAGGAAAAAAAAAACTTTTGACAAAGTAAACTTGTTTTGTAGGCAACGTTTGAAAAATTTGCAAACCTGCCTCACACACACACACACACATATGCGTGCAAAAACGCACACAGATACACGATTAAGTGGTGGTCAAGCGAAGAAATAATCACCAGTCGATTTGTAAAAGATCACACAGCCTGTGTCAACGGATTTATGAAACTGTTACTTTTTTTTATTTTTAAACTGAAACCTAAATTAGAAAACCAAGTTTCGACCATTTTTTTCTCACTTCCAATCTAGTCCGATCATTTTTTCTCTTTGCCAATCCAATCCGATCATTTTTTTCTCACTTAAAATCCAAAGAGTAGCTATGAAAACCATCGTCCCAGCTTGCTCACACAAAATTTCTTCGTGGAGAAAGTAGTTAATCAGTCTAAACATGGTGATAGAGATGGGTACCTCTATTGATCCGGGAATTTTCTCAACTTCTTATCGATGCCAGCAATAAAGATATTGCTGCGGATTGATTCTCCCTCTTCTTGAAGGAAAGGTCAAGTTGTTCCGGCTCCTCTACAGATGGAGATAGAACTAAATACAGGCCAGTAAACGGATCCGGTTCCGGACAGCAAAACGCATTAGAAGCCGAATCGGCGATACAGTAGAAATTGACAAATTTCTCAAAATCAGAACCGCTCTGCACAAAGTAACGATGCGCGAAAAGAAAGCGGAGAGGCAAACGCTAAGGAAAAAAAAAAAAAATCAAACAGCGCGTTTGTTGAAGACGCCATAATGAAGTGCGTAAGAAGCATTCTTCCTGAAAGCGACTAACTGTTGAAATGTCCATTTACGTTGAAACCTTCAAACACGCATTCATTCCCTGAAAGGGTCAAAAGCCGAGACGTCGTCTATTATTGAGAGTAGGTGAAAAGAGTTCAAATGGGCTTACTTCATCAACTCCCAATCAAACATGTACATATATGTATATGCCGTTCCAAAGTTATGTGTGCTGTTTTCCAACCTTTTATAATGAAAAGATAGCGCAAAAACAAATGTATGAATCAAATTTGTATGGTTTATTTGAAAACAGTAGCTTATAAAATTGAGGTAAATACATAAAACAATAATATAATGTTATTGTTCCCAAAGTCAGAGTCCTAATTTTAAAGTCTAAATAAAATTTAATAGTTTCATTAGATTGTGCTAGGTCTTTCCATTCCATGCTTATATTTTCTGTGTTAATCCTTACTAGAATGGAAGAAAAGGTACATGACGACGGTGGAAGCATGTCATATCTGCGTCCCATACACGCACGCCCGTCGTCGTCGGAAAACCAAAGTGCTACTGTCATCTTTTCCTCTTCCTTTACCCGGCGATCCCCATCAGAGCAGCTAAAAACGAACGGTCTCAACAACATTTTTTTTTTTAAGACAGACGGAGAGAATAAGATATTTCACAAAACAAAGTAACTATTCCAGCCGACAAGGTTTGTTTTTATCATCTTTCTCCTCGATTGTTCATAAAGGGGAGCAGGTTAGATGTTGGCGGCATAATGTGGAAACCCTTCTACTTACAAAGGGCCTTTGAATTTTGAAAATAGTTTTCCATTCTTTATAAAATAAGATGTAATAGTCATTTTTTTTTTCACTTCAAAATGTAATCTGACAGTTCAGAAAAGTCAAGAACGTGAGCTTATATTTGATATTAAGATGAAAAGGTGGTCACCGAATTGGAATTTCCTTTTCCTATAAACATACTGTCGCATGAACTCACGCAAACACAGAGGGAGGAAGAACCTCGAGCAGAGAGAGAGAGAGCGGGAACAGAGGGAGAGAGATGAGGAACGTGGACGTCGAGAGCAACAGTAGCACGGGAAGTCACCGCCCTCTCCATAAGGGCGAAAGGGGCGGTGGCTACGCCTTCTACTACACGAACGGGTCGGAAAGGGAGAGGAAGTGGACGTCGTGGCTGATTCCCGTGATCGTTGTCGTCAACATCGCAGTGTTCATCGTGGTTATGCTTATTAACAACTGCCCCAAGAAGCATCACAAGAATGGCGGCTGCGTCGCCTCCTTCCTTGGTCCGTTCTCGTTCCAGCCGCTCAGGGAGAACCCCCTCCTCGGACCATCCTCCTCGACGTAAGTTCTTTTCTTAAAGACTCTTTTTGGTTGCTTGTCCTCGTCGGCCGTGAAATTTCACTAAGAGTTGTTGATCTAAAGTAAAAATTCTTCTTTCAGTCAGTTCTATGTACGCGTACGTATTCTGTTTCTCTATTACTCTGCTTTTTTATTGTGAATTTATTGATGAACAGATTAAATTGTTTCTAGTTCGTGTCACAACTCTTTTAGGTAGTCAATTGATGCTATTTTGGAGGTTGGTACTTCTACTATGCTAGGCTGTGCGTGTTGCGATGTTAGGTTGTCAGATTAGTATTTAATGGTGTACCTTTTTTTTTTTAAGAACAGAATTTGTCTTGCTCAGTTTCCTTTTTTCGTTTTGAGTTTTTGGTGAAATTACGTCTTCTGTGTGTTCAAATGTTGAATTTTAGTGATAGTAGCATTTCTTGTACTCAATTTTTGTTTGCGTAAATCCTTCAGAACGTCGTTATTGGTTGTATAGACTTATGGCAAGGGTTGGATTAGAATTCTACAAGGGCAGATTTCGGTTGGTGGGAAAGGAGCAGGTGGATCCTCCTGTTCGTTACATGGCTTGAAATGTTCAATTGCTGATGTCATAGATGCGGCTAATTTAACACTGAAGAAAAATTCCTATTGAATAAAAAAGTGAAACTGATGTGCTTGATGACATCAGAGTTTGCTGGCTATCTGTAGTTTTATTTCGAGGGCGCACTAGTTTGTGGATTGTTCTTTTCTGTTCAACCTTTTGCCTCGTTATTTTTTTTTATTGCATTATTCTAGAAAATATGTATTTTTTCGAGGATTAGAGAAAAATTTTGAAATGTGTTCTTCTGCTTGCCAACGTTTAAACTAGAAACTTTTGTCAGATTAGCCTCCCATGCGCTGTTCTGGGAGCCCCTTTCTGTATGAAATTATGAATCATGCTGGACATGAAAGTGCAGTTGTTGACGTTTGAATATTATCTTTCATACACTTTTTCCAGATGCTGTATTAGATTTTTTTTATCAAGAAATTTTATTTAAGTTTAGAATATGACTTGTCTGTATGGAGACGTGATGATAATCAAAATGAGCAACCCCTCTGTGTCAGAGTTCCATCTTTCAACTAGTATTGTCATATTTGAAAATTAGTGCCTCCCTTGGTTGCTCAATGACTGAAAGTTGGCATTTTTTTTTAACGTTGATGAGATGGGTTTGAGGCATGCTGATCTCTGTCCAGAAACATCTTTTGATTCGTGAGATGGATTTGTGTAAAAATGGGCTTGGAAATCATTTCAGGTTGTTGAAACTAGGAGCTCTTGATTGGAATAAAGTGGTCCATCAGCACCAAGGGTGGAGGCTTTGCAGTTGTATCTGGTTGCATGCTGGTCTCATCCATTTGATTGCAAATATGTTGAGCCTTCTTTTCATTGGTATCCGCCTAGAACAGCAATTTGGCTTCAGTAAGTTCTCTTTTTCAAGCTTAAACCATCTTGTTCAATTGCATCAGTTAGTTTTTTCACATAAAAGAATATGTGCATTAAATGAGTTCAACCGGTATCTTTTTCTTTCAAATACTTACAGGAAGCACGGCATTAGACAACTAGTAACTGGAGCCTAATGTTATTTGTTTCCCACAATGGGAATAAGTTTTCATTTTTTTTTTTTCTCTTGGTGATATTTTGTATGCTACAAGCAGATGCATTGGTTACGCTGTCAACCTTATGCTGTATCTAACCTGCTGGAGCAAAGGCAACTTGACTGAGAATTTGACGGCATCCAAACCCCTGAACCCCTTGAATTCTGAAATGTCCATTGATGGTTCTTAGGTTTTTTTCTTCTTCTTCTTCTTTTCTCTGAGCTTGCAAATGGATAGGCAGTTCACGCTCACATAATTCTGCATCATGTCCACGTGGGCTTAGATTCTGTCCTTTTCAGTATCCATTGTTCCTTTATTAGAG